>NC_133693.1:530000-1057500 GCF_048934315.1 Petromyzon marinus
ACCACCATGCGAGTCCTACTGAATGTAACATCAAGGGGTCATTGACGTCCCTTTTACAGCAGGCGTCGCACTATGACCTTGCCCTAAACCACGATGACGACAACAACAACAACCAACAACAAACAAATCCGATTTGTGGAGTGAGCGAAACAAAGGCACGCGTCATCTTCGGTCGCCGGTGGTGAAACGGAGCGGCGGGCGGGCCGCGTCTCCCCGCCGACGCGCAGCTGCCGGGGGCCCGACGGCTGGATGAGCATTCATCAGGAGCGGTGATTAAACGCATCGAGCGTGGCGCAGCGACGTGCCATCGACTGCCTATTTATGTTCAGTGCTGCGGAAATCAGGATAATGTATGTGTGCCCTACCCTGCCATTACAATCATTACATGTGAGCCCTGGGAGGTGCGCGCTACATAATGAGGCTGAAAACGCAGAGAGCCACCGGCAAAAAAAAATATCTCAAATAGAGGCCAACGTTGCCGCGGCCGTTCGCCCGCAAATGTGTCGATTATTCCCTCCATTAGGGCCGCCATCAGGGCGCAATCAATGGCGATGTATTTGGCAAAAACAAAAAAAAAGATCCACGGGTGAAAGAGCCATCAAACGCGAAACATCGGCGGGGCGCGCAAACACGGCCACCAAGCAGGGTCGCCGTCCCACTGATCGCAGCCCAGGGAAACCACCCGCACGCTCCAGCGGGTTTTGATCACTGTGACAGCGGCAGCGGCCCGGCCGTTTGTCAGAATATTCGGCATCAATACGCATCGCGCCACGTCACGCTCAACAAGGGAAACAAAGTGGCAGCTCCCCACGGCAGTCCCGGGCCCGGAACGCGCCGCGCCTGGCGACCCGCGGCGTGCGGAAGGGCGCCCCGCCAGCACCGCGGGGCCTCGTCGCGAGATGCCACGCTCACGCCTAGGGATCGATCTCTGTCGCTCACAGGTCAGCCCTGTTCGTTACGGCTGTTGCGGTGGTGTTCGCGGCTCTGCTGTTCGGCGCTCTGATGTCGTTTCGGTTTGGGTGTCGGTCAGCACGATGTCCGATGTTTCGCTTCACGGTACTGGGAGCCTGTATAGTTCCTGAAGAAGCTCCAAGCACGTTCAGCGAAACGTCAGACATTATGCCGAAGAAAACGTGGTACACCCAAAAACACATCATGGAGTTGTCCATTATGAAATAATTGTAAAACTTCATCGACCCCAAATTCAGTTTTTCTCTCTCTCTCTGTCTGTGTTGTCTCTATTCCACATCTATATCCACTTATCCGACTCTATTTCCCAAATGCCAGTTCCAGGAATGGATCTGTTGTTGTACAACTGAAGGCTTTGGTGGTTTGGGGCCACTCAACTTCTCAACTTGAACATGAGCTTCTTAGGAAGCCACCTTTGCCCTCCCGTGTCGCCCACTGCGCAACAAAGTGCTTCTGACTGCCGGCCCGGCCGTCAGTGTGAGTAGAAGAAAAGAACAACATTTAAAATTCGCTCCATCTCGACAAGGTCCAGAGGTGAGGATACAGAGAGCGCTGATATTTCAACAGAGCCTTCAGTAACTGGGAAGATCCTGTCACTTTGGACAGTACCATTACAGCCACGTTACACTTATAGAAATGTAAATGTACATATGTAGTCCAAGTCTGCATTTCAATTATCCTGTGAATGTTCGCTATCCCATAAATAGGACTCATTTGGGATGTTCTTATCTGTCTTGCCACCCACAGTGGAAAAAAGGTTGAACTTTTAAACGTAAATTTTATGAATCTAAAATACTTCAATAGAAAGAATCATTGTCGAGATGCGGTTAATATGGATGCCTTTAATGACTTCAATCAAGTGCTTGCTAACAGCACTTTCTCAATCAGCCAAGCAATCAGCTGTTAAATGCACCGAGGATGCAAGACCCATTACTCCGCATGGCAATCCCCTCCCCCACTTTCCCACACAAACCTCGCACCCTCCCCGTGCACCCAGCCCTCGCCTCTGTGACGCTGACACGGGCGGCGTGCGGTCAGCGCCTGGCTCATCGCGCGTCTCGTTGCGGGGAGGCCGGGAGGTGAATGCGACACAGAAGAGTCACCATGTTCCCTCGTTAGCCGTGGCTCTGCACGGACGCGAACTCTCTTTGGCCCTACGAGTGTAAACATATCGAATGGGGTCTTATTGAATTAAAATGGTGTCGAGCGCGTGTCACGGGTTCACGGTGTCGCGGCTCGTTTGGCGGAGCAGCGGAGAACCTGGGTTCAAATCTCGCCCAGAGTTCACTCAGCCCCTCGTCCCTCCCGTCGCCGCACGATCCAATTCACACCCTGAGCTTCCAGCTGCCCCTTCTGAAAGTGACTGTGCGTCTCGTCAGGTGCCGAGCTCATTACATACAGCAGGGATGTCGTCCTGGTGTTATGGTGAGCAGCGCACTGGACTTGCAATCCCGAGGGCACTGGTTAAATGTCATCTCTCCAGCAGTATAAATGGGTTCACCTCAGTTAGTACATCGGCAGGTCGCGTGTGGTGGGGTAAAGTGTGGGGACTCCCACTTCTTCGAAGACGTCTGGCCTGCATGGAAGGGTAGGCCAAATACCCTGTGAAGGGGCCCTCGAGACATCCCTTGGGTGGAGACCTGTACGCCAGCAGCGGCGTAAACAAGGTCGTTGTAGGGCTGCATCTCTAACGATTCTATGGAAGTTTGACTCCGGGTCTCCAACGCACCCCGCGGTGCTCCGGCAAATGTCCTGCGCCGTCACCACGTGACTGCGCATAGTGAGCGCCCCTCCCTCTATCAATCCCCCACTCACCCCCTCACCCAATCCTCCCTCTTCCCCACGGAGTGGGTTGTTCACGAAGTGCAAATTTGAAAAATTTGATTAAAACTCTCAATTACAGTTTTGCCAAAATTGAATGAGAGTTTTCCATTCTGAAATATAATGAATAATCAGAAATTTTCAGATGATAAATAAGCGGGTAAGGAGAGATGCAATCTTGGGATGATACGAAGAGACACAGAGAGGGACACGTGGATAGGAGAACACACGCAGCATGTTGATTGCCGAGTGGAGTGAGTGGGATTGCGAGGAGGGACGGCGGTCGAGACTAACAACGGAGCGGCAGGCAGGGGAGGGAACTCGCCCGAGAGGACGTCGCGGTCGAGTGACGAACTCGGCTCGCGTGCGGCCACAAGGTGGATTGTTACATCGCACGACTGTGAACAATGGAGACAAGCTCGAGGAGGCCTTCATCCAGCAGTGCACTGATCATGGCTGATGCTGTAGAAGTCACAATGATGTGAATAATCATCTCTATAAATAGCAGGACCGTGATGTCGCTGCTGGCCGGTGCTGGTGAGCCAGTCGACTTGTTGGAGTGAGCACGGCCCCCTGCACTCTCGTCAAACAAAACGACGCTGGCGAAATGCGGCAGCCCCCCATCGCTACCACGGAGAAAGGAAGCAGCGACCGCGTTTGATGCCACGGCGGACGGTGGCAGACAGCGCGGGGAGGGGTGGCGGGGCGACAGTTACACCTGCAAGGCGACAGTTACACCTGCAAGGCGACAGGGCGACAGTTGCACCTGCAGGGCGACAGTTACACCTGCAGGGCGACAGTTACACCTGCAAGGCGACAGGGCGACAGTTGCACCTGCAGGGCGACAGGGCGACAGTTGCACCTGCAGGGCGACAGGGCGACAGTTGCACCTGCAGGGCGACAGTTGCACCTGCAGGGCGACAGGGCGACAGTTGCACCTGCAGGGCGACAGTTACACCTGCAGGGCGACAGTTACACCTGCAAGGCGACAGGGCGACAGTTGCACCTGCAGGGCGACAGTTACACCTGCAGGGCGACAGGGCGACAGTTGCACCTGCAGGGCGACAGTTACACCTGCAGGGCGACAGTTACACCTGCAAGGCGACAGGGCGACAGTTACACCTGCAGGGCGACAGTTACACCTGCAGGGCGACAGGGCGACAGTTGCACCTGCAGGGCGACAGTTACACCTGCAGGGCGACAGGGCGACAGTTGCACCTGCAGGGCGACAGTTACACCTGCAGGGCGACAGTTACACCTGCAAGGCGACAGGGCGACAGTTACACCTGCAGGGCGACAGTTACACCTGCAAGGCGACAGGGCGACAGTTACACCTGCAGGGCGACAGTTACACCTGCAGGGCGACAGTTACACCTGCAAGGCGACAGGGCGACAGTTACACCTGCAGGGCGACAGGGCGACAGTTACACCTGCAAGGCGACAGTTACACCTGCAGGGCGACAGGGCGACAGTTACACCTGCAGGGCACGAGTGGGACGGCAACGCGGAGGGTGGAATACCCGGGCCCGCCCGCGGTCGGTCCCCATTGTGCTCGCACAGAACACGCGCACGGAGCACGGAGCACGGAGCACGTGCTCCGTGCTCCGTGCTTCCTCGAGAAGATTTCGCGCTTGTGGATGCGCGGGGTGAGAGGAGGTGAGGCACGCGGTCACACTCGCGGTGGGGAGGAATAAATAGTCGGCACGGAATTCACGACGAAGATTGATTCCTCCAGCCGTGTTGAGGATTAATATCCATGGCGCACAAAATTTGACCAATGTTGGAATCTTGCTGCTGTCACATCTGGGTGGAGCACTCGGCTCCTGGCTCACTGCACCTGACAGACTTCAACGTAAAGCAGTCAGGGCGATTGATGCTCCAGCACTCACTGATTCACTCCAGCCACTCGCTCGCCGGCGGTCAGCCGACAGTCGCCTCCTTATCACTCTTCTATCGCTTCTGTCATGGATGATGTTCCAACGATTTTCACTTATTTATTTCTCCTCCCATGTTGAGGACTCTGGACATTGGCGGTTTAACTTCATCCACACTGCAGGTCACAACAACTCACCCAATCACCACACTGCAGGTCACAACAACTCACCCACTCACCACACTGCAGGTCACAACAACTCACCCACTCACCACACTGCAGGTCACAACAACTCACCCACTCACCACACTGCAGGTCACAACAACTCACCCACTCACCACACTGCAGGCCACAACAACTCACCCACTCACCACACTGCAGGTCACAACAACTCACCCACTCACCACACTGCAGGTCACAACAACTCACCCACTCACCACACTGCAGGTCACAACAACTCACCCACTCACCACACTGCAGGTCACAACAACTCACCCACTCACCACACTGCAGGCCACAACAACTCACCCACTCACCACACTGCAGGTCACCTCACTTATTCCCTCGCACTGCTTCCACTTTGGAATTCCCTCTCCCATCGTCTCTTCCCCCCCAATATCTTATAACAATAACTTCACTCAAAAACACGAAACATGAACTTTCGTGTATTATACGTTCAAGGGCGCTATGTGATGCTGGCCGCTTGGCATTTTAAGCATTTAGGCCGAGCTCAGCAACCATGATAAAATAATATAGTGGTGTTCGTGCGAGAGGCTACGCAGGCATACCTCCCCACACCGCGTCGGTAGTGGGAGTTGTTCGACCATACTTCACCCCGCTGGTCAGGGCGGGTTGGTGGTGGGTGAGTGTGCACATCAACAATGGTAATATTTCAAACCAGCCTCCCAGAGGCGCTCCGCGCCGGTGCTTCGCCGCCGAGCGATAAATCAGAATATCGTAGCGCCGTAAAAACGGCGAGCTAAAAAATGGAGCTTATTTTCTTTGCGATATACGGGTTTGTTGCACGCGCGTGTTTTCTATGCCCCCTCCTCCGGAGGGCCGTGTCCCCTTCGTCCCCCTCCCTGCGTTTCGCGGCGCACCACAGCGGTGGCTGGGGTTGGTTCTGGTTCCAGGCAGGACGTGCGTGTGACAATATCGTGAACATCGTGCGATCCGCGGGGAGGGCCAGGTTAGAATAACAGCAGCAAGAATGCAGTCGGCCCAGCGTTCAGAGCGCCATCAGGTGGAGCTCATTCACCCCGGCGGTACCGAGGCAGCGGAAAGTCCATGTGGCTATGGCAGGGACCATTCTGTGGATAGTGTGCATGCAAAGATTCATGTCTGCGGTGATTGTAATAATTGTCACAGTTCAGGGTCACCATTGCGAGCGTGACGCTGATTCTATTTAACGATTCCCAACGAGGGTTGATGAGGTCAATGCGATTGCCCTGTCCGTCCGTCTCTGTAAGGGGGTCACGGTAACTCTTGTAAAGACGACACAATATAAACGTTATCTCATTATAAATGGATCTGCGTTACTCCACAAGCTGAGATAATTCCTGCCAGAAGCATGACACATAAATAAATAAGCATGATCATTTTAAAATTGATACACGGCTCAGGGAAACTTTCACATCAACAGCACTGCAGCACCATTTTTTTGTTATTATGATACAGGCATTTGGAGGCTTTCATCCAGCAGGGTAGCGACGAAGCACAGTGCACGGCTGTGCAAGTGGCGACGGTCAGCGGAGGGTTCTCTCCGGACTGATCTCGGGTCGGACCGTGAATTGTTAGGGACGATGTCCGACGTTTCACTGCGTGTGCTGGGAGCTTTCTTAGGAACCAAATATTTTGCTCATGATGCTCTCAGAACATCGGACATCGTGTGCCGCCGAACAACGCGCGGCACGACCCGAACACGGGCGGAGCAATGCAGCGCGGACTGTCACGACGCAGCCAGGGAGCAGGGGACGTACACCGAGGAGATGGAGCGATGAGATGAAAGCAGCAAGTTGCGCTCGTGCCGGGTGGGATTTTAGATCGCAACGATCGTGAAAGGTGGCGGTGACTTGGGGAGGCCTTCAACCAGCCGTGGATTGACCGTGGCCGTTGCTGACGATCGTTTGTTATGTATTTTCCACGACAGATCATTAATGTAAGCTTATGCGAGCGTCTAGGTCTCGATAAGTTAACTTAGCCCGCGTAACATAACGCACGCCGCAGATATGCGGGGCAATGCATCGCTCGTGTCTCGCACTCAGGGGAGCGGCGGCAGAGTGGTTTGCGCGCTGTCAATGAGTGCGATGCTGACGACCTGAGTTCAATTCTCAGCCATGGATAACATGAGTGGCCCACGTAGCATACAAACATTGCCTGGGCCTCCCCTATGTTGACTCAGCCTAAAATGTGTACTTGGAGTAGTGTGTAAAGACTGTACAAATGCAATCGGGTGCGGTGCTGACAACACCAGCACCTCGTGCACCGTGCCCACCTCAATAGGTGCTCGCGAACAGCATTTCGCCCTGGGGTCTGAATGGCTTTGCTCTTTGTATCGTACACAACACGTGTGTGTGCGAGCTGCCTGTCTACGCAATACCGCTTCCTTCTCCATCACAGGATATTGCTGCACACGTAGAGCATTGTCTAAGGTTTTGCAAATGCAGCCATCAACGATCCTGGAGTCTGCAAAATTACAATGTCCGTCATTGTTATTATTATTATAATAATCTGCATTAGAATGTTTAATACATTTTTCTCTACAGTTGCGCTGGGTAAAACCTCACGTCCACCGTGCCAACGTTTACCGCACTGATCGGCCGACACGGCACGGGCGTGCACATCGCATCCAGGATCCCTGGCACTCGCAATAAACACTGAGAACACAACAACAGCTGAGTCATGCCAGGCCACGCCACACCGCAACACGCCACGCTACGCCACACCACCACGCGTCAGGCCATATCACACCACGTCGAGCCGCGCGAAATAGTAAGTTATTTCACGACTCTTCTTCTCAATTAGCACGCTGTAAATTTCACTGACTGCATTGTCTCCTTATAAAGAATATATTATAATATCATTTTGAAAAAAATACATTTATTTAATCAATGCCTGCATGCTTCTCTGAAACGAAGTCACGAAACTTGTTTATGGGCCGGCTCGCCGCCTGAGGCTGCAATCAACAGCGCTGCTTCCCTGCTTAGCTTCGTGATTGCGGAGCCCCATGCGTCAAATCCGCCTAAGTGGAGCCACGGTGGAACCGCGCCACTGCCAGACGATCGTCCCTCTGGGGTGCCATCATCACCATCATCACCATCAGCCGTGATGATTCCACTTTTGGGGTGGAAGATGGCAGCCTTTCTCGTGGCGACCGAACGCCGACCAAAGCCATTCCCAGTCAGATCGGCGCCATGTCCACCCACTGCTGCGTGAAGGCGCTTGCGATCTGGGAACTTCAACGCGCGGCAGTCGATGAGGGACCCACACTTCATGCGCTAATTGACCCACTTACAGAAGCGTACGTTTCTCATTTCATGGATTTATACGTGGCAAATTTAGCTTCCGAAATGGAGCGTTGGCGTTGCTTTAAAAAGATTCACATTAAATTAACGTGCGCGGAAAGGGCGATAATTTAAACCCTAAAGTGTGTGGGCCACACGCGCCCTAAGTCGGGGCGCTGTGCTCCAGAGGCGCTGCGTGAGAAACCCACGCAGTCGGCAGTGGCGTGAGACGCAAGTCCATCTCGAGCGGTGCGTTATCATCGTCATCATCGTCATTACGCAACCGAGCAACTGGTAAAAAAACAAACCAGAGCTATTTATGTCCCGGGGAGACTTAAAGAGATCTTCCAAGATAGCAGTTGTAAGACGATCTTGAGAAAACCAGTACAGGTAGCACCTCTCCCAAGGCCCACACGGGCTCTTTTCACGACACGAGGAGTTAACCGGCCGCACTGGGGCCATGGTTTTGAAGGCAGGGAAGCGCCAGCGGCTTTCCTGGACAATTCCACAATCAGTGGTAGCAGGCAGAGTACACGGGTTGTGAGCTGGCTCACCCAGGTACACGGGTTGTGAGCTGGCTTACCCAGGTGCACGGGTTGTGAGCTGGCTTACCCAGGTACACGGGTTGTGAGCTGGCTTGCCCAGGTACACGGGTTGTGAGCTGGCTCACCCAGGTACACGGGTTGTGAGCTGGCTTACCCAGGTGCACGGGTTGTGAGCTGGCTTACCCAGGTACACGGGTTGTGAGCTGGCTTACCCAGGTACACGGGTTGTGAGCTGGCTCACCCAGGTACACGGGTTGTGAGCTGGCTTACCCAGGTACACGGGTTGTGAGCTGGCTTACCCAGGTACACGGGTTGTGAGCTGGCTTACCCAGGTACACGGGTTGTGAGCTGGCTTACCCAGGTACACGGGTTGTGAGCTGGCTTACCCAGGTACACGGGTTGTGAGCTGGCTTACCCAGGTACACGGGTTGTGAGCTGGCTCACCCAGGTACACGGGTTGTGAGCTGGCTTACCCAGGTACACGGGTTGTGAGCTGGCTTAGCCATGTATAATGGCGTTGTCTTTCACCGCCACAATGGCTACACAATCATCGTAATTTACGATTGTAAAATGATGATCTGCTCATTTGTTGTCACTGATGTAACGTGTCAGTGAAATTGCCCTTCTCGCAACCCCACCACGGCGCATGCGTTTGTATTTGCCAATCATCAGGAGTGTGAAATTGGTAACAAAAAATGAATTCAAGAGAAAAATAATTGCTTGCGAGGAAGGGAGTTTGAGAATCCCCGGGTTAACCCCAGCCTGATGGTTCGCTAATTAAGATACGCTGCAGAGGATGCTGTCAGGCACCGTTCCCGTCAGACACGCAGCCATGACATCTCACTCCAGGGCTTCCCACACCCTCGTCTCCGCCTCCCCTTCTCTACCACCCTCGCCTCCACAAGAGCGCCGTTGAATTGAAACTTCCCTCTCAAACCCCGGCAGAAGCCGCACCTCAGATTAGCACGCTTGGCTAAGTACGGTGCAAAAGAAGTTTACCACGAAGACATGCAAGCGCGTATGCGGTTCATGACTTCCGTGGGCGAATGCAGATAGCCGAGTGAGGGCGAGCGAAGCGACATCGTCGCCACTCTCGCCGGGGGCTCCGCGAGCCCCCCCGCGCGCTCTCCCCGCACACCTCTCCACGCGAACTCGCGGGGACGTCCCCGGAGGTCGCGGGCCGGCAGCTTCGGGGACGCGCTGACGGCTCATTACCGACGGCGCCCGGAGGACGCGACGTCTCGGCAGCGTGCGAGGGGTGGAAGCGCGTTAATTGCGTTTCAAGCGCTGCGCTCCGTAAGAAGGAAGTCGCGCGGAGTGGCAGCGTGCCCCAGGTCCCCGCCTCGCCAAGGGAATTATTCTGTCGTGTACAGCGGCTGGCCGGGTGGCAGGCGGCTAACTGGCAATTGACCCCGTGTCGGTGCGGGCGATTGCGACGCGTCGGCTTTAAAGAGACGTTCGGTAGCGGCGGGCGGCGAGTTGGCAGGCGAGGCTGCGTGGTGGGAAGTCGCCAAACTATAACACGACCTCCAGGAGAAGCTGCTCGACGAATTTTAAAATAATGAACATCGCCTTCCCTCGCTCTTCTTAAGTGAAGGCCGCGGGCTGCCAAAATCCTCCCACTTATTTGTAACAGTCAAAACAAACGCGGCGCGTAGAAATACCGCGTCTCCACGCCAGCCCACCGGCCCCACAACTCATTGGTGTCTTGGTGGGCAGCCTTGCCCAGTCGCGCTTTCAGCGAGCAGAGACTCGCCGGCTACGAGTCGTAGGAAGAGGATACAAACATTCAAGCGATGCGTTTGTTTCTAATAATTGAGGTAACAACTTAATGATGATGACGATCGCAAGCTGTAATCTCCCTGACACCGCCCGTGCCCCTCCCGAGAGGCGCGTGCGTGCCATTGAGCGCGCGGGTGGGAGCGCGTCCCGGGCTATTTCCCAAATTCCCAGAGCGGTGTCGAGGAAGGGGAAGGTCGGATCACTTGGCCGGACAGCGGAGCCCACCAAGCCCTCCCTCCCTGCCTCGCTTCCTGCTTTCCTCCCTCATTCTCTTCCTCCCTCCTCTACTGCGGCTCCCTCTCCATAAACTCCCTCCCTCCATTACCCCTTCCCTCCTTTCTGCCTCATTCCCTTCTCCCGTCATTCCTTCCCAGCTTTCCTTTCTCCCTGAGCCATGCCTCTCACCACCTCGCCCTACCCCTCGAATGTACCCTACTGTGCGTCTCTCTCTGCGTCGCAAACGAAGTTTACATTTGGTCTGCACACAGCGCATCTATTCACACAAGTGGGGGCTATTGTGCAGTCACTGTTTGTGTGACTCCCCTCCCCCTGTAAGCGACGCATCTGAAATCGGGCACCGAGTTCACGATGAGTGCCCGCTGGGGTGGGGGGGGAGGGGCGCACGCTTGCCCACAGCTTCACAGTCGCGCCCTGCACCCTTTACGGAGGGTTTCAAAAACAAACAAAAAAGCAACAAACAATCCCGCAACGCCCACGGAATTGCATTCACTGCGAGCGCAGCGGAGCTCTGCTGGTCACGAGCAGAAGCGAGACGCGCGCAGTCTCCTCCTCGCCCTCGGTCTCCTGGCCCCAGGTCCGAAACGAGGCTGGTGGGGAGCGAATCCTCTCTTGCGAAGGAGGACTCGCTACAGGGACGCGCGTGCCCACGTGTCGCACTTCTACGAACAGCTTATTGGGTGCACTATGGAATTAAATTGAAGTTCGCGAGAGTCAACGTGGCTCAGCTACTCTTTACGGTAATGAGCCCAGTGGTGGAGATTCCACGACTCGATGGCAGTTGGACCAAATAGTCTCTGCTGCTGCTGCTCTCTCACAAACTACTACATCACTTTTATTTTATATTTATATTGACGACCATTCCGGGGTGACTGGCGGTGAAAAACGCTAACCACGATTTCAACTCCTATCCATCCGATGATTGCAAACCACGTGCTCTATTCACTGCGCCGCTCGGCTGGATATGTGGTTATAGGTTTAGAGGTTAAAATCAGTCAACAACACTATTTAAAAATGAGCGCACCGGGACTGTCACGGGTTTGGGCTAAGACGCGTTGCTTTTTTTTAGCAACGCGCACGCCTCCCTCCAACGAATGACCCACACGTGGGCATTACGCTTGTGCGTACGGGAGTACGCAGTGGGACCTATTCGCGTCTGTTCAGGTCAACTCCATGTTTGCGTACCGTCTCTGACAACATATTCACCAGGGCTCCGTGTCGTGTTGGGAGCCCATGTTTGCACAAACGCTGGGCTAGCGCGACGTTGTTTTGTTTTACAGAATGCATGACCAGCAGAACAGTCAAAAGTGCAAAGCGGATTGTTCCTCTAGATGTTTCGCGGACGAAGCAAAACATTTGACCTTCGGAATAAAAAAGCCCCCCCCCCCTCCACCATCCCCAACCTTGTGGACCGCTACAAATTTCCTGCCAATGTTTGGGAGAGCCGCTTGTAAACACCATTGTGTGTGTATGTGTGGCTTGGGACACTCAGTGCCGCCACGCGATGAATGGGACCCCTGTGACCGCGTGCGCCCGCAGCTGATGTCGAACTGAGATGTAAATGCAGATTTTGTCAACTCTGAAGATGGCACCGAAAATAACAATGGCCCCTCCTCCTGTGGAACGACTGCAGCCTGTCGGAGAGAAACAGCAGCGGATTCGCCATAGCCTTGCGCTGTAAAAATGGTCGCGTGAAGACCAAACGTTTTACACTCATTATAATTTTTACGCATGGCGCTTGCGCAGGGGACACGGGTAATCACTTAGTTGTGTGTGCGCTGCATACACAGGTGCCAATTTCAGTCTGAGTGAACCTAAAATAATCCAAATCCAGATTCACATTCTACATGGCTACTGGTGGCATTGAACCTAGATAGAACAAGGTATAGTGTACACTCATAATATCGTTTTTTTGTGTTAAACTATAGTGTACACTCTCCATTATGCAACCACTGCCCTGTACACATACACAAATACCTGTTGTATTTATGTTTTATTTGTGTCTATTCCAATGAAGTGTAAGGCACAGAAACACTCTCCCACACATCAGCAGTCACCATGCACCATTGAGGCTTATGATGCTTGTGTCAGGCTAAGTGCACTTTGAGGCCGTCACTTGAAGTGTGAAAGGCTCGCTGCTGGTACAGAAAGTCACGAGGCAGACCCAGGTGCAATGGGTTATCTGCAGTGCCAGGCTGGGTGCATGAGATCACGGCCCCAGGTGCTATGACGGAAGACAGGTGTGTAGATGCGCCACCACCTGTGCTCCCTGCAGTGCCACGTGGCTGTGTTTAATCCGTCCGGCGCTCCACTCGACGTTGTGAATAAACACAACGATCCCTTGTATAGGCTGACAGCCTGTTGCGGCCAGTGCTGTTAGCGAGCACCTATTAAGGCCGGCACGGCACACAAGGGGGTGTGAGTCCAGAATCACGCCAGGCCGCCTTGATATCCCAAGTAGCGATGTTTACACACCGCACCAGGTACTCATTTGAGGCTGCGTCGGCCTAGGGTAGTCCCAGGAGCGAAGATGATCGTCACTGGTGTTGGCAATCAGTGTGAATCGAACCCGGGTAACCCGGTTTGTTATGCAGCGCGGTAACCACTGCGCCACCGCTCCCCGCTTATACTGAAGGCTGGAAACATTACACACATGCGGGGTGCTGGATACATTGGAAATACCCAAATCCTCAACACATGGAATCAGGAATGCAGTGCGATTGTGTGCTGATGTGAGAACAGTTGCAACACGTGCGTAAGTTTGTGTGGACCAATAGTCGACTCCGCCAGCAACTCTCTCGTGGCATTAGCGTCACACTCAGCAGGAGGCGACCGAGTTGGTTCACCGCTGGTGGTGATCAACGTGACGAGTTCAGGGGCTTGAAGCGGAGATGCACAACGCCTTGAAACCAACCCTGCGCTGTGAGCGACACCGAACGCTCTCCTTGGTTGTGAAAACAATTGTTGTCAGACGTTTCGAGTGTTAAGCTTCGAGACAGCTATGCACACGTACAGCCCTTTGTCAATCCACACTGCTGGACGATGGCCTCGGCACACTGTGTGGTAGTACAGGGATACAATATTTAACCACACTCACCACGCTGGTCAGTGTGCTGCTTGGTGAAGCCGGGGAGCAGTGAGAAGTGGGAGAGTCGGACTCAAGTTCAACACTGCCAAAACTTTAGCCCCCGAGCCCTTCGAGAACATCATTAGTTTACATCGGTCACTCTCCAAGTCACGGTCGTTAATAGGCGCACTGTGTACAGCAGCGGCGCGCGTGCGCTTCATCATCGCGAGTGGCAGTGGCGATAACTCACGAGTCGCATCAACCTTGCCGAGGTGGCGCTCAGCGGGGCCGCGGATCAGCGAGGCCGCGGCCCGCCCGGCTCGACCGCTCGCCGGCAGATCGTCCATCACCCCTCCCGCGCCTCCCAATCAATAGCCGACGACTCATTAGCAGCGGCTCGCCCTGCGTGTGGCGTGCTCACGGCGCCTGCTCGGCTCTGAGCTGCTGGATGCCCCTCGCCAGCCCCCCCCCCCACTTCTTCCCAACCGCGACCTTCATCGTGATCATCCGCCATGGTCAATCGACTTCTGAATGATGGCCGAACCCTAACCCCCTCCCAAGCTGCCACCACTGTGACCCCAATGAGACTCCAGAACACCCCTTCGCTAAACCCCTCCGCATGGGAGCCGGGGATTGATTTTGTTTTCTCCACTGGTAGATTTAAACGATAGCAGCTGGCACGTGACTCCGTAGCCAGAGTTAATAGCGAGTTGTATACTAGATGCGGTGTGCCAGGTGCGGATATCGAAACAAAACTCCGCATGAATGAACTAAGCCCTGAGCGTGTCACAGACTTGCTACAGTGAGCGAAACCACGCATGGACACAAGAGGGTGAACGTGAACTCTCCAGGGTGAAAGTGAACTCTCCAGGGTGAACGTGAACTCTCCAGGGTGAACGTGAGCTCTCCAGGGTGAACGTGAACTCTCCAGGGTGAACGTGAACTCTCCAGGGTGAACGTGAGCTCTCCAGGGTGAACGTGAACTCTCCAGGGTGAACGTGAGCTCTCCAGAGTGAACATGAGCTCTCCAGGGTGAAAGTGAACTCTCCAGGGTGAACGTGAGCTCTCCAGAGTGAACGTGAGCTCTCCAGGGTGAACGTGAGCTCTCCAGGGTGAACGTGAACTCTCCAGGGTGAACGTGAACTCTCCATGGAGCTACGGCCATGAGGGGGATGAGGGGCTGCCCCATCCGTTTCTAAATGATCATCGTCAGGTCCATAGAGGGTGGTGCTAGGATGGTGCAAGGGTGGTGCGGGGAAGTGTAGGCTGTGTGTAGGCTGTGTGTGGGCTGTGTGTAGGCTGTGTGTGGGCTGTGTGTAGGCTGTGTGTAGGCTGTGTGTAGGCTCTGTGTGTAGGCTGTGTGTAGGCTCTGTGTGGACTGTGTGTGGACTGTGTGTAGGCTGTGTGTAGGCTGTGTGTAGGCTGTGTGTAGGCTGTGTGTGGACTGTGTGTAGGCTGTGTGTAGGCTGTGTGTAGGCTGTGTGTAGGCTCTGTGTGGACTGTGTGTAGGCTGTGTATAGGCTGTGTGTAGGCTGTGTGTGGACTGTGTGTAGGCTGTGTGTGGACTGTGTGTAGGCTGTGTGTAGGCTGTGTGTAGGCTGTGTGTGGACTGTGTGTAGGCTGTGTGTGGACTGTGTGTAGGCTGTGTGTAGGCTGTGTGTAGGCTGTGTGTGGACTGTGTGTAGGCTGTGTGTGGACTGTGTGTAGACTGTGTGTAGACTGTGTGTAGACTGTGTGTAGGCTGTGTGTAGGCTGTGTGTGGACTGTGTGTGGACTATGTGTAGACTGTGTGTAGGCTGTGTGTAGGCTGTGTGTAGGCTGTGTGTGGACTGTGTGTAGGCTGTGTGTAGGCTGTGTGTAGGCTGTGTGTAGACTGTGTTTAGACTGTGTGTAGGCTGTGTGTAGACTGTGTGTAGGCTGTGTGTAGACTGTGTGTAGACTGTGTGTAGAGCACGGGAATCCGCGCTCCACACGCGCAGATCGCGCCCTTACTCACTCTACTGGGCACTAAGCACTCGGTTAAAGTTTGTTTAACATCGACTGCCTCGTGCCCCCCCCCTCAGTCCTTTAGAAACGTGACACAGTGTCACGTCGCGGAGCCTACAACACCCACGCTCCGATATCGCGTCAAGTTTCCTTGGGCGCATTACGCATTGACTAGAGGTGCGCCTCGAGTCCGTACACTTTGATGATGGTGGTGATGGTGATGATGACATTATGTATTCCGCCCTGCTTACCTCCCGCGTGCGAGATGACCGAAGAAGTGAGCGCCAACACAACGGCCAGGAGCACCAAGCGCCTCTTCATCTTCAGCCGGTTCCGATCGCCAAATCAGCACGAGGGACTCCTACACGGCGAGAGACGCGCGACTTTGCTGGACCACGGAACGCGAGAGCCACGGGGAGGGGGGGGGGAGTTGAGGCTGCGTGGCCGTGCCGGCTGCGTCGCATTGACGCCTCCTCGCTCTCGCTTCCTCGCCCGCAGACTCTGGCAGCCTCCGAGTGAACAGTCACAACGAGTGGCGGCGCTTCCTGCTGCTGCTGAGCTAAGCTGCCACCCGCCCCTGTTCACGTCCCGTCCCAGCGCCGCCTCTGTCTGCCCGAGCTGACACGGGGCTGGAGTTTTCAGCTTTGGATCCCACCAGCTCCGCCTCTGCTCTCCCTCTCTCGCTCTCTCTCTTTGCATTTCACGCTGCCACTTGAGTCATCAACCGCGTCCCTGCGCCAGCGTCGCCGAGTCCGTGGGCGGTGCTGCTGGGGGCGCAGGCGCCGTGTGTCGCTACTCCATGGCGAGGACTCCTGCGACCCAGGGACTCGGCCTCCCGAGCAGAGCAGACGTGGGACACGGTCCCAGGAAGGGTCTACAAGAGAGAGAGAGAGACAGCAGAGAGGGAGCAGACGTGGGACACGGTCCCAGGGAGGGTCTACGAGAGAGAGAGACAGCAGAGAGGGAGCAGACGTGGGATACGGTCCCAGGGAGGGTCTACAAGAGAGAGAGAGAGAGACAGCAGAGAGGGAGCAGACGTGGGACACGGTCCCAGGGAGGGTCTACGAGAGAGAGAGACAGCAGAGAGGGAGCAGACGTGGGACACGGTCCCAGGGAGGGTCTACGAGAGAGAGAAAGACAGCAGAGAGGGAGCAGACGTGGCGGCGCAATACCCCCAAGGGACTCGTGATTTCTCTCAATGCAGAGTAGCAAATTGGTGCTCACCGAAGCCGTGCGAGGTGAAGAGCCGTTCCCTGTGGAGGGGGGGGGGGGGGGGTGATGCACCGAGACACGCGGTGGGGGGAAACGCGTGGCGGTGGCAGTGGCGGTGTCGCTCTCTCCTCTCTGCGATCGAAACACCGCGCTCCACGTGGCCCGGCCATGGAGCGTGGACGCGACACCGCGAGGCAGATTAGAGGCGCGGTGCGACGCTGATGTCGAGCAATTACAGATACGGGAAGAAGCGCTCTCCCACGAGATCCCGGCAGTGAAATCGGCAGCGAAAGAAGAGAGAGAGGCGGAGAGGAGAGAGAACGCGAGAGAAGTGCTGGGCAGGAGTTAGGGCAGCGGCGGTGGCGGGGAGGGATGGAGCGGACCCCGGTCTCGGTCCCCACGCCCGTGCTGCTCGGATACCCCTCCAGCGCTGTCACCAGTCCGCGAAAGCCTACCAGCGCATACACGCGTTATATTTCATTAACCACATCAACAACAGAAAATGCGTACTATATTATATATGTTTACATTTACACGTGCGGTTGTAGCTATGCACGTTTGAAAACCAGCACTCTGGAGGCGAGAGTTGCTGGATTACCGCATAATTGTCGTGAAACTCCATTCCATTGGGCGTGGAGAATTTGCTATACGCTGTCTCGCCAGGAGACGGCAGTTCGGCACCTGGACTAATCACCATCTGTTTCCATCTGTGCAGGGATAAAGCGTTGCGCCCTCGCACGCATGGATTTTCTCTAAGAGATGCCTCGTGTACCCCCGACAGGTGTCTCACGTAGCCCCAGGGGCTAGCTTAGCCCCCTGGTCGGGAGCCCCGACTCTAGCAGCGTGTCGTGTCGCGGTCTCGATGTGCCGCCTCACGCTGCCGCCGCTGTTTCATTTAAACGCTCAGAGAAGGGGGCATTTTCCACGCTCTCAGCGAGAAATGTGAACACGTGAACGTCTCAATAATTTCATTTCAGAAGAAAACCATTAGCGCGTCTTAAATAATTCACCGACTTATTTTTCTCATCAGAGTGAAAAATTATTTCAACTCTTTTTGGTTTGTGTGTGTATGTGTGTGCGACTCTGTGCATGTCGGTGTGTGAGTGTGCGACTCTGTGTATGTCGGTGTGTGTGCGACTATGTGTATGTCGGTGTGTATGTCGGTGTGTGTGCGACTCTGCGTATGTCGGTGTGTGAGTGTGTGCGACTATGTGTATGTCGGTGTGTGTGCGACTCTGTGTATGTCGGTGTGTGTGTGTGTGTGCGACTCTGTGCATGTCGATGTGTGACTCTGTGTATGTCAGTGTGTCTGTGTGACTCTGTGTATGTCGGTGTGTGTGTGACTTTGTGTATGTCGGTGTGTGTGTGCGACTATGTGTATGTCAGTGTGTGTGTGTGTGACTTTGTGTATGTCGGTGTGTGTGTGTATGTGCGATTTTGGCACAGTAGGGGGCACAGGTGATGCATCAGCCAGTCATCTCGGTCAGTCGACCCTTGGCATCTGGGTCTGCCCAGTGACCTCGTGCCAGCGGGCGTTCGACACTTCACGTGGCGTCAAGGTGCACATGGCCTGGCACAAGCGCCGTGGTGACATCACCGCCACTTAGTGGCGAATGGCAGTTGTTGTTTGTTGTTTGTCGGTGTGTGTTTGCGCGTTCACACAAAACACGAAACGCGCGTGAATATTCAGCTTTCGCTGTAATTAATCGCAGGTGCGGTAAAATACCACGTTTATTGAGATGTCTTAAAGCCACGTCAAAAATACGTAGAAAAATAAGTTTTCGCGTGCGGATAACCACCGTGCATACACTGACATTAACAGCACGACAAATGCAAGGCTGATGAAATGACGCCGCGACCTTTGCGCCCGTAAGCAAATGTGCGGCGCGCAACCGATCCCTCAAGACTCGAACGTCGCTGCCATTTGCTTCCCGAGGGCTTGGGCCACGTTTCAACCCCCGTCAGCTACCGGCGCGGCATCAATCACCGCTAATCTGGTGTGGGGCCTTCCGGTGCCCTCCTCTCACACGCGTCAAACAAAGCTCGCAAAAAGGCACGGCTTTATCGAGAAGCGGAAAGTGCGCAACGAAGTGTGGAGTGAGGCACGCGTGGAATTGCAATGAGAGACGGAGAGAGTGGACAAACGCATGTTTATGTCATTGTTCAAGCTGTTACGAAAAGTACGTGGGGTTGGGAAGGACAAGTCGTGGCTAGAAGGTTTGGTGACGGATGGTCAAGAATACTAATGGAGTGGCAGCCAAGGAACGGAACGCATTCGCTAGCACGTCCACCACAGAGAGTGATTTAGTCTGCATGCAGGTGCTGCGGTGAATTGTGACATCGCAGGATGGCGAAACATGGCAGCGGCTTGAAGGATATCTCTATCCAGCAGTAGATTGATCATGACGAATTATGATGTATGTGTTTTGTCACTGCACTCTGGCTTCCTCCCAGAAGACACAAATAAAACATGCCGGCTCAAAAGTAAATTTGCCAAACATCCCAGGCAGGATTTTCGCAGTCTTGAAGTGTCGGTGCTGCCTTTTTTGGCTGGGATTTCAAACTGAGCGCTTAATAAGCTGCGAAGTGTGATTGAGACGATGTGTCACCGTTACGAGACAGCTGGGGAACAGTGCAAGAGACATTCACGTGTCGGGAAACACAACGTGTAGAGGGAGCACACAGCCCCGAGTGTAAAATAACGCACTGCAGCAAATATGCCAGTAACGTTGATTCGTGCAGAGAAAGCCTCAAAATGAGTCTCAGGTCTCTTTTCAGGAAGCTGCTGCTTCAGGAGTGCCATTAGAACCGTCGATGTGCCCGCTTTGGTAAGCACACACCTCATGATTTGAATGGGCCTGCCAAGGCCAGTGTGCACACTTAAAACCGGTCCCACCTCGGCACCTGCGAGCTCTGTAGAGGACGCAGTGCCCGTGCTCACCGCCGCCGAGCTCACGTCGCACTGCCAACAATGCAGCGGCGGGAGAGACGTCCTCTTCATCCAGCAGTGGATAGATCATGGCTGATGATATTCGTGTCGGAGAAGGCGGGTGTCAATACGTGGTGTTATATATATAAAATACGTGGTGTTATATAGGTAAAAATATATGACTCGTAATATCACGTGTCACCTTCTCAGACCGATTCGAATCAAAAGGAGCACTTTCAAAAGCAGGGCCACACATTCAAACTACTTCTTGGTCACTTCCTTTTTAAAGCAATTAAAATAACGAACTTCCGTTTAGTATCTGCATCGTTGAGTCCATCAGCCTGTCGGCCTTGCACACTCACGTATTGAAACACACGAACTCCCCACCGCTTTCGCCATTCTACGGGTCATCAACATCCCAGCTGAACAAACACTGCTGCCGACTGAGCAGATGATCGCGCTAATAAGTAGCCTCTCTCGTTTGCAAGGAGCGTTCTGCTTCCCACCTGAGCAAGGGGATACAGAGCGAGACGCGCCCGCCGCTCTGTACACTCCTTTCTTTGTACAAAGTTGGGCACGGGGCCTTGGGCGAGCCCCCCCCCTCCCCCCGTGTTGAGGAGTTCGTGAGAGCGCCTCTCCCCAAACATCCGGAGCGGTGATGAGTATCCGCGATGCTTAGGCGCAAAGATAACGTGTTGTCGAAGTAGTAATAATAATAATAAACGGATACATAAATAACGTGACAACCCAGGGCTGTGGCTGGCTGCAATGCGAGTCTTCCCTCTGGTGGAACTCGCGGCGCTGCGCAATGAAATCCACGGAGCGCAGTGACGATGGCTGCCCGCGTCTCCCCGAGTCCACGAGCACAGAGCAGCCAGCTCGCTTTCCGGTAACCACCAGAGGTGGCATCACTTTGAGTGACTCCAATTTATTTGTGCGGCCAATGCGAGTGAAATATGTGACAACCAATCTTGAAAGGAGTGTGAGTTATCAAGTACAGTTACGCTCTCAATCGTCGTATAAGCAAATCGGCACAACAAGACGTGTGCTACCTTAGGTGGTAACGACATTTGTTCTGGCCCATGGACTGTGAGGGCACTGTCGTGGCTTTCGAGTGTGGAAGCGGAGCACCCGCACCAGGGCCCACACGCTGAGCTGTAGAGCGGATAAATCACCCCATGTAATTTCCTGCACCAGGACCCGTGCCAACCGCGAGACGCATATTCACATAGAGACCCACAGACTCACACATAGACCCATAGACTCACGTAGAGACCCATAGACTCACACAGAGACCTATATACAGTACTCGCATAGAGACCCTCAGACTCACATAGAGACCCATAGACTCACACAGGCCGTCTCTGCTGGGTAAGTGACGCTTCTCCCTCCTCCGTGGTCCCAAAGACTCCAAGAACGACTTCCCCTGCACGAGTCGATCTACAAACTCATTCCGCGCTCTCGTGGATAATTCTGAGCGATAGAGTAATTAAACATACACACACACACGGTTTATTTTCCTCAATATGAATACACGTGTGTTTAGTCTACTCACCTACTGCCTTCTATACGTATGCTATCCGGAAGAATGTATTTAAGAAGGAAGCAAGCGATGGAATGATTTTAAAATGTTGGGACTCATCAGCAGAATGAGGCTTGTTAAACATGTGCTGACGTCTTCTTCTTTCTAACGGCTGATGTAGATGCAGAGTAGCATCTATAATTTCACATTCAGGTGGTCAAGTCAGATAACCGCATCAGCTTACCGCAATCCACTCTCAGATCTCGTGGTGTGGTCGTAAGAACGCGTGGCTGTCAATGGGAAGGTGTTGGGTTGGAATCCCATTCAAGGTTCGAATCAGCAGCCCATCAACTCTCCAGGGATGATCACGTGAGTGCTGTCTCCTCCAACTCAGAAACCGGCCCGTCATAAAAACGTGGAATTTTCAGCATTCGCCTTGGAAGGAAGTAAGCGCCACCTCACGCTCACCTGAGCTGAAACTCACTTTGACCTGATTCAGTCGGAGAAAAAAAACCTAAACAATAGAATTCCAGTCGAGTCAATGTTCAACTATCATTGTAAGGTGCTAACCTTCGGCGTATAGAGCAAGACATAGGGTCGACGGCAGCACCAAGGGTCTGGTGGAATCGAATCCTAAAAGCGCTTTTTCGCAGACCTCGCGCGGGAGGCCGTCACTTCGATAAATATCGCGGGCAAGAGTTGAAGTCGATAGATCCAGGGGAACACATCCCCCCACGGATGGGCAGACTTCCCCTCCTTCTGTCTGCGAACAAAACGCAACACGTGGAGCACGCGGGGGGAAGCCAGCAGGGAGGCGGTCCTGACGAGCAGTCAGCAATACCGAGAACGCCGGCTCGGCCGCGCTCCGATGTGTTAGCAAATAAAACCTCGCCTCGCCACTCGCGAATGTCCCAACCCCTGGCGTGCGCTTGCGTGTGAACAAACATTCTGGCGTTCTGGGCCGCACCGCCTCCATGCTCGCTCGACCACCCTGTTCAGTAATTAAGGCTCTCTGCCGCATTCATTTTCGCCACGGAGAGAGAGAGAGAGAAGGCGCGCCTCGTTATCTTGTCCCCGTCTTGTAGAGTTACCGCTACACCCGTCGATGATCGCGGTGCTAATGCGTCGCTATGGTATATGCTAGATTCGTGAGAGGTCCGCCTCTGCCACCGATCAGAAGACACCCGCCTCCTGCTCCGCAGCCGACTCGAATCATCCACGTGGACCCCCAAGGCTACCGAGCTGTTGAGCTTGCATACCATTCATAAGCGTCTGACCGTCCCGACCACCACCGCTATCAGCTACCACTACCACAATCACCATCACTACACCACCACTACTACCAGCTACCACTACCACAATCACCATCACTAGACCACTACCAGCTACCACTACCACAATCACCATCACTACACCACCACCACTACCAGCTACCACCACCACTACCACAATCACCATCACAACTACACCACCACCACCACTACCACCTTGGGCTTGCTATATTTTCTTGTTGTAAGATTGTGCTCATGCGAACTCGGCATGTGTTATGTTTCACTTAAAGTGCTTCCGGCATTGTCCTGCAACCTGCAGGTGGGCGCTTCATTTGTCATTGTGGCTCCATCTCTTTGTGATCCACTAACCCCACCTGTCGGATCACTGGAGTGGTGGATATTGCTCTCGGCAGTGTTAATATTGCTCAATGCGCACGGCTATAATGTGTTGGTACCTCTACCTCCCTCGACGCCTCTCACGCTCTTCGTGCCAGGCTAGGTGCACATTCAGTCTCTGTGGAAAGGAGACCGCTCGGCTGGCAGGAGGTCACGCGGAACATCCGGGTTGCGGGTTTAATGGCCACCAAGGCTGGCAGATTGCACCACCCGCACTCGTCCACTGTGCCAAGTGTCTGTGTTCCATTCCACCAAGGCGCTCTGCTCGTTGTTGTGAGCCGACGCCGATGTTGATACCACTGGTTCGAGGCACCGGCGATCCATAACACAACTCCGAGTCGTCACGTGGCACCACTCACGCGGACACGCTTGAAGTGAATATTCAAATATGCGCAGTGCACACCTAAGCCCTAATTCATCGTCTGTGTTTTACTAAATAAATCTTCTCATGTAAATTCACTGCGAGAACAAAACATGTGCCAGCAGTGATCGGGGGGCTCAGGAGCGCGGCACACGTCCGTGTTTACCTGGCCACGGCGAGCGTTCTGCTGGCTCCTGTTATTATGCAGATGTCACTTGCTCGCGATGCGTTTCCAAAATGCTTAATGTCAACGGATCATTACCACGCAGCTATTAAATGTCAAGTTATTGCAGCCTGTGTTACCGTCGGAGTAAATTATATCGACTGAGTGCGTAGGAAAATTGATTTCTGTTCCAATTTTCATATTTGCCATCTGCTCTGTTGCAGCGGGACAGAGAGAATTCGGTGTCGAGTCGCTCGCAGATGCCGAGGTGATTATACCCGGGCCCTCTCTCTCTCTGCGCTGAGCGGGGACAGCGCTTTGCCGTCACTTCCCAGGGCAACGACATGAAGGCAGTTCTTGAGATTCCTCGCAGACGGCGTAATTCCGTGGTGGAATGGTTGGCCCAATGCACTTGCGAACCAGAGGGTTCGCCGGCTCGATTCCGACGCCCGGAGAGGCAGTTGAAAAAATAGGTCGAGTTTGTTAAATCCCCCCCTCGCCCACACCCGCGTTTATCCACCCAGCAGTGTACATGGCAAATGGATGCAACACCGTCGACACAGCGCGTCACGTGTATGGTGGGGTAAGGGCAGAGCCGTCCCTACGGTATGCTTTGGGGGGCCCCGCGTTTCGACGTCACGGTGTCAGATGTAAAACTTTTGCTTTAGTTTGTGTTGGCCCTATGGACGGTAAGATCAGAACACATGACTGGGAGAGAGCCCTGGAGTGCCTGGCATCTGCTTTCGGCAGCCACAGCGATCGACAAGACCACGGTCGCAAGGGAGGCAGAGGTCACTGCCACCTCTTGAGCACTCTCGCCATCGGCCCTGAATCAGAGCGCGTTCGTTGCAGAGGTTCGCGGTTGAATTCCGACAGGCCACCCTGGTTATTACTGCCGATGGATTAACCATACGATATACGCCGTCTGTTTCACAGTGAACGTTAAAGATCCCGTGACATCTATAAAAAAGACGTCGTGGTCCAAATTTGCTCAAATTTGAACATCACCCGCAAACTTAATAGGTTGTCATCAGGTGGCGAGATGTTTACTACCTCGACTGGTATGCAGGAGGTCGTGGGTTCAATTCCGACCCTGACGCCTGTTGTATATTTGGAGTTTGCATGTTCTCCCCAGGTTTTCCCTTCACATTTACAATCAACATACGTTTAAATTATTGGGCTGCGATGTCTACTTCGTTAAGCTATCATTTGTGGCCAGGTCGCGTCTGAGAAAAGAGCTACATAGCTCCGTGGGCCTTACTTGGTAAAATAAAATAGTAGCATAGCGACATCGCGACCTACTCGCATCTCGCGCCGCACAGGGACAAAGCTGCCGCCGTGCGGGGTCAAGACGAGGCGTGATGTAAGGCGCTTTGCAAATCCGAGGAATGTAAGCGAATGTAACGATTATCACGGTGAGCATTGTTACGAGCAGTGCGGTGCACGAAGGCCGCTGGGCCCGAGGTGCTGACACCGAAGCCCCACGACTCAGAAGGACGTGGCGACCTCGGCCTTCAGCTCCATCCACCGCAACCGCAGCGGCGCCTCGCCAGAGGCGATGTACGCGTTGTCTGCGTCGTGCTTGCTGCGGCAGAGGGTGGTAATTGTTTAAAGATCTAAACATTGAGTGATCCGTTTACAGATGCCCCTCGTGAGTTATTTTCAGTCGCCCACTGCATGTTGCGAGAGCAATGTCTCCCGCATGTTAGAGAGGAGCCTGTTACCATATTGAACACGCGTATGCATCACATTGATTGGAGGCGTGTCGCATCTTTGACATATACGGCAGCTGGGTTATAATGCCTGCCTGTTACACAGTGCGGTGTGTGTATACACCGCGTAAAGGGTTCGCTTGACCATGTATATCCGAATATCTGCAAATCCACTTATCCGTGGAGGAAAAGATACAGGTGGGGGGCCAAGGATCATTGGATGGTTTGCGGATTCTACAGCGCCTGCCGATCCTCGGAGTCGTGGGTAATGGTCACGGATGAGAGGGGTTCTGCTGTGTCCGCGCCACACCACAGGCGAAGCGCCAACCTTGACGTGGAGTCCGCGGGTGAAAGAGGGAAGGGTGAAGCTGCAGAGTACGCGCCGCGTCTCCTGGGGCCCCATTACCACGCGGCAATAACTGAGCAGATAATAGAAACATCAACAAGACTAGCAACACGCATTACAGACTTTACCGAAAGAACCAAAGAAGAATAACAACACTCACAACAATAACAACATCAACAACAATAACACCAACAACAATAACAACACTAGCAACACGCATTACGGACAATAACAAGACCAACAACAATAACAACAACAATAACAACACCAACAACACTAACAACAATAACAACACCAACAACAATAACAACACCAACAATAATAACAACACGCATTACGGACAATAACAACACCAACAACACTAACAACAATAACAACATAACAACACCAACAACACTAACAACAATAACAACACCAACAACACTAACAACAAAAACAACACCAACAACGCTAACAACAAAAACAACACCAACAACACTAACAACACACATTACGGACAATAACAACACTCACAACACTAATAACAATAACAACACTAAAAACAATAACAACACCAACAACACTAACAACAATAACAACACCAACAACACTAACAACAATAACAACACCAACAACACTAACAACAATAACAACACCAACAACACTAACAACAATAACAAGACCAACAGCAATAACAACAATAACAACAATAACAACACTAACAACAATAACAACACCAACAACACCAACAATAATAACAACACCAACAACACTAACAACACGCATTACGGACAATAACAACACTAACAACACTAACAACAATAACAACACTAACAACAATAACAACACCAACAACACTAACAACAATAACAACAATAACAACACTAACAACACTAACAACAATAACAACACTAACAACACCAACAACACTAACAACACCAACAACACTAACAACAATAACAACACCAACAACACTAACAACAATAACAACACTAACAACAATAACAACACCAACAACACTAACAACAATAACAACACCAACAACACTAACAACAATAACAACACTAACAACAATAACAACACCAACAACACTAACAACAATAACAACACCAACAACACTAACAACAATAACAACATAACAACACCAACAACACTAACAACAATAACAACACCAACAACACTAACAACAATAACAACACCAACAACACTAACAACACGCATTACGGACAATAACAACACTCACAACACTAATAACAATAACAACACTAATAACAATAACAACACTTCGATTTAAAGCTTTCGTGACTGCAAGGATTCATCTTCTTTGTTTTTTTCGGTAAAGTCACGTAGAATGAAAATAAAATAATAAATTGATAAAATAAAATAACACGATAATAATATAGAATATAGAACACAATAATATATAGAACACAATAATAATATAGAATATTATTGTGTTATTTTATTTTATCAATTTATTATTTTATTCTCATTCTACGTGACTTTACCGAAGGAACCAAAGAAGAATAACAACACTAACAACAATAACAACACTAATAACAATAACAACACCAGCAACACTCACAACACGCATTACGGACACGAACAGCACGCATTACGCAGGACAAAACACATCGGAGCTGGCAACACAGTCTCTATCCCCATCACAGTCCGCACACCGCCAATTTACAAATCTTTTTTGCGGAATTAGATTTTCGGCCGGGCTGGGTTCGAGTGGGTAATATAAAGGGTGAGCTTGAAGGGGGAAGCTGTCTAGCTACAGCTCCTGCGCCGCCAGTAAGATACTGGCGAGCATGCGGTCCGAACACGCACGGCGCAGAATCTCTCACCCGCTCCAGCCCCCCACTCGCTCCAGCCCCCCACTCGCACGCAGCCACTCGCGCACGTGTGGGAGGAGCCCCCCGGCAGCTCCACGCGGCTCCCCCACCAGCGGCACCGTCGGTCGGCGGCAGAGCGAGCGCCTCGCGATCGGAAGGAACCGAGTTTAAATCCCGCTTGGGGGTTGACTCTGCCCATCATCCTTCCGGGGTTGATCAAATTGGTACCACTTTTCGGAGATGCCGTCAACAGTGGTTGTCCTATGAATATACGCGACCCCGCTATCGGAATTGAGAATTTTCACCGCTGGCTCAGGGCTGTAAAACTCTGCTGAGGACCGCCTCGATGCTCGTTTGAGCAAGAAATCACTTTGACGTTTGACCGTGGCAGTGAGATGATGGCCGCATATGGCACACAATGCACGAAACAAACACGCATGCATTATGATTGATTTATCCAAGAGAAGCCTCACTGCATCTCAACATGCTCTCCACGAAGGGAGTGGTCTATCCACTGCTCGAGAAATGTCGCATAAGAAAGAGGTTCTTAAGGCCAATGCTGTTGATGCCATCACAAGATGTGGTCATGTTATTTAGAGCCTATTTTGAGAATTGAGAAAATAAGCATGCATTGTCAGTGAGACTGTGTACGTTGGTGGTACTTCATGTCTCGTGTGAATGCCTCATGAATTGACCGGCAGTCGAGAGTCGAACCGATGATTCTGTGTAAAACAAGCTCAATGATAACTCAAAACGTGGGTTTCTGTAGCCAATGCAATGATCCATATTTTGCGGGTTTAGGCCACGTGGCAGTTTTATGTCAAATTTCGGGTTCGCGAAATGGAGAGCAACCTAAGCCGCTCATGAATACGTCTACTCAGCCATCACGGTGTCACATCCACGAGCAGTGGTCTCTGTGGGAGGGCTTTCTGTGTCGCATCCGAGGTCAAGAAGAGATTCTGAGCTCGTAGATGTATGGGAAGGAGAGAGAGAGGAATCACAACGACAGAATGTGTCCCTTGTAACGGCCCAGCCAGTGGACACGCGGCGCGCTGCACACGAGCATGTATTTACATCGCACGGTCACTCGGCAACAAGACTCGGGGCGTGATCGCCTCCACGATCCGACAGCTCACGCAGATCCCTGCTAAGCCCTCCGTATTTTATTGTAGAGAATACTCCAACGGCTGCGCCTTGTGCGAGGGAGGAGCGCACATGTTGACTTAGCACGCTATTTGTATGTGTTGACGTAGCACGCTATAGGTGTGTGTGTGTGTTGACGTAGCACACTGTAGGTGTGTGTGTTGACGTAGCACGCTGTAGGTGTGTGTGTTGACGTAGCACGCTATAGGTGTGTGTGTTGACGTAGCACACTGTAGGTGTGTGTGTGTGTTGACGTAGTATGCTGTAGGTGTGTGTGTTGACGTAGTATGCTGTAGGTGTGTGTGTTGACGTAGTATGCTGTAGGTGTGTGTGTTGACGTAGTATGCTGTAGGTGTGTGTGTTGACGTAGTATGCTGTAGGTTTGTGTGTGTGTTGACGTAGCACACTGTAGGTGTGTGTGTGTTGACGTAGCACGCTATAGGTGTGTGTGTTGACGTAGCATGCTGTAGGTGTGTGTGTTGACGTAGCATGCTGTAGGTGTGTGTGTTGACGTAGTATGCTGTAGGTGTGTGTGTTGACGTAGTATGCTGTAGGTGTGTGTGTTGACGTAGTATGCTGTAGGTGTGTGTGTTGACGTATCACGCTGTAGGTGTGTGTGTTGACGTAGCACGCTGTAGGTGTGTGTGTGTTGACGTAGCACACTTTAGGTGTGTGTGTTGACGTAGTATGCTGTAGGTGTGTGTGTTGACGTAGCACACTGTAGGTGTGTGTGTGTTGACGTAGTATGCTGTAGGTGTGTGTGTTGACGTAGTATGCTGTAGGTGTGTGTGTTGACGTAGCGTGCTGTAGGTGTGTGTGACGTAGTATGCTGTAGGTTTGTGTGTTGACGTAGTATGCTGTAGGTGTGTGTGTTGACGTAGCACGCTATAGGTGTGTGTATTGACGTAGCATGCTGTAGGTGTGTGTGTTGACGTAGCATGCTGTAGGTGTGTGTTGACGTAGTATGCTGTAGGTGTGTGTGTTGACGTAGTATGCTGTAGGTTTGTGTGTGTGTGCTGACGTAGCACACTGTAGGTGTGTGTGTTGACGTAGCACGCTATAGGTGTGTGTGTTGACGTAGTATGCTGTAGGTGTGTGTGTTGACGTAGCACGCTATAGGTGTGTGTGTTGACGTAGCATGTTGTAGGTGTGTGTGTTGACGTAGCACGCTATAGGTGTGTGTGTTGACGTAGCACACTGTAGGTGTGTGTGTTGACGTAGCATGCTGTAGGTGTGTGTGTTGACGTAGTATGCTGTAGGTGTGTGTGTTGACGTAGCACACTGTAGGTGTGTGTGTTGACGTAGCACGCTGTAGGTGTGTGTGTTGACGTAGCACGCTGTAGGTGTGTGTGTTGACGTAGTATGCTGTAGGTGTGTGTGTTGACGTAGCACGCTGTAGGTGTGTGTGTTGACGTAGTATGCTGTAGGTGTGTGTGTGTTGACGTATCACGCTGTAGGTGTGTGTGTTGACGTATCACGCTGTAGGTGTGTGTGTTGACGTATCACGCTGTAGGTGTGTGTGTTGACGTAGCACACTGTAGGTGTGTGTGTTGACGTAGCACGCTGTAGGTGTGTGTGTTGACGTAGTATGCTGTAGGTGTGTGTGTTGACGTAGCACACTGTAGGTGTGTGTATGTTGACGTAACACGCTGTAGGTGTGTGTTAACGTAGCGCGCTGTAGGTGTGTGTGTTGGCGTAGTATGCTGTAGGTGTGTGTGTGTTAACGTAGCGCGCTGTAGGTGTGTGTGTTGGCGTAGTATGCTGTAGGTGTGTGTGTGTGTGTTGACGCATCACGCTGTAGGTGTGTGTGTGTTGACGTAGTATGCTGTAGGTGTGTTCGTGTTGACGCAAGCACGTTGTTTACTATTCTGCAAACGTGAAAGCCCTCGCTGAGCCTCTGTGTTTGTTTCCCGGAGGGCCGCCCCGTTCGGGGTGTTTGGGGAACGGCTTCTTGGGGCGGCGGGGGAGGCGATACACTCACAGAGGGGAATGATTCACTTCCAGAAGGCTGCGATGTGGCCGGTGGGGCGAGTCAGAAACACTTTAATTGTTTACGTGGAGAGACAGACGCGTGAAGGGGACGTGCTGGCTGCTGGTTCACACGCTCTGAGGGTTCATTGCATTCATCGTGGGAGGAAAACAGAGTGCCCAGAGAAAACCCATGCGTAGTGGAGGAGAACACGTGACATCCTCACACAGATGGGTGACACGCGGAGCGGGATGCATGTATGCTCTATCCACTGGTTCATGAAGGTCTCCACAGGCCTTTTCCGTCGTGCACGCTGCTGCGATGCGAAAATCCACGTAGCTACTCCACAGGAGCTGATCTCCTCGCTCCATCTTCTCGGGGCCAGCCAGTGGTCACAGACACGCTGCTGTGTTATGCCTTGCAGGCTTTGTTATGCGGTTCTGGATGTATCTCGGACACTGCGTTGTTATGTCGTCCAAGTGGCGTCGCGGGCGGTGGCTGGCGGCACGCGGCTCTTGCCGTGCGTGGTGCCCTCCTGCGCGGCACAGAACATCTCCTGCTCGCTCGTTCCGTGCCCGTGGTCTTCTCAGCGCGCAGAGCTCCGCGGGGCGCAGCAGCGGAGGCCGCGAGACTCCCGGCCACGCTGAGCGCGTCCTCGCCACGGCCACGCGCGCACGTGGCAGTGAGCACAGATCCCGGCCTCGCCGCTCATGGGAAAGTAGCGACACGATTACCCCCCCCACTCCACGGCCCGTCATTGGCGAGGAGAGGCAACTCGCCGTGCACCCACGGGAGCGAGCGCACACGCCGCGCCGAGCAGAGTCCGGGGTCGTGCGAACACACAGAGGGGGAGACAGCCCCGGAGACGCGGCTCCCCGCCTCGCCGCGTGTCGACCCGGGGAGGTTCCAGCGCAGGTCACGGTGGCAAATTCGCGTTAGGGCACAGCGTGACGTCACATCAAACACGCGGTGGTCGAAGTGGTAGGGCAGCGCATTAACCGCTCCACCACCCTGACACCCATACAGACAGATCCCTCGTGTAGCCTACAAAGACTATTGGGGCAAGTGCTATCGGCAAGCACCCATTGCGTCTGAGATGCGGGATGAATACGTTCTGTATCCAACATCGTGACCGGTCGATGGCCTTTGTCTCACCAGTGCTGGTACTCAGACAATGCAACAGGTACTCATTTATTGGGTAAATCGACTTAGGGGAAGCCTAGGGCAGATTCTGATATCGATCGCCACTGATGTCAACCGTGGCCATGAATTGAACTAGGGTCGCCGCATTGGTAGCACCGTGCACTATCACGCCACCGCTCCCCACACACGTACACAGAGACACACACATACACAGAGACACACATACACAGAGACACACACATACATAGAGACACATACACAGAGGCACACACATACACAGAGACACACATACACAGAGGCACACACATACACAGAGACACACACATACACAGATACACGCACATACACAGAGGCAGACACATACACAAAGACACACATACACAGAGGCACGCACATACACAGAGGCAGACACATACACAGAGACACACATACACAGAGGCACACACATACACAGAGACACACACCTACATAAATCCTCATCACAACAATAATCGGGGAAAATCATGGAAAGGTAGAATTCTGGCTCGTACCCGTGCGAACGAGAATTATAATATTCTTGGTTCTTTCTGTAAAGTCACGTAGAGAGTGGTGTTGGGGGGGGGGAGTCGACTTTACCAAAAGAACCAAGAATATGAATCCCTGCAGTCACGAAGGCTTTAAATCGAGATTAATAATGTTTTTGAAGAATTTCCGTAAAGAGAAAAGTGGCACGGGGGGCATTTCATACCGTGTTCATTCATAATCAAGAGCTCTGACGAATATGTCACAGTGATCTGAAATACGATGATCAAAAATGTTCCAAGCTTCACATGCGATGGACAATTTTTATTGCAACATTCTTTCATGATTTTCGAACGCAGTCTCCTTGAAGCACAATGCACTTTGCCCAGTGATGTACAAAGGCTTTGATGCATAATGTAATACACACACACACATCCTGGTCCTCCATCCCCTCATTAAGTATGGCATTCCGCTCCTGGTCGCATGCGGCTCTCTTCTGCACAAGTGGCCTTTTTAACTCTATAAGCAGCTGAGCGCCAGATGGGACCCGTTCTTTGAAACTGAGAGGGTGAAGACGCAAATGGAACACAGCGGTAAGAATGCTGCGGAAAGGGCACAGTCCCGTTCTCCTCTGCGCGTCCCTTCGCGGTTCTTGCGATTCGCAGGCTGCTGTGGTTGGCCTCTGTAACTGCACACTTCGGAGTGCAGCAGCGGCCCTGCAGCGCTCCAGGTGACAAAGTCAAGTCGAAGTGACTTGCTGTTCAAATGGGCATTGAGGCGGTGCGCACCCCCTGTTGACAACACTGAACCAGTGGTGGAAATAACACATTCGTTTGACAGAGATGCATGTCTCTATAGGTCAACCGCTGTTTACTTCGCTGTCAAGGCGGTACGCATTTTATAGATCCAGGAAGGATGATGGGCTAAATCAACCTCCAACCAGGATTTGAACTGCAACCTTGCGATTGCGAGCAGGGTCAACAAGACAGCTGAGCCGCCCAGCCGAGTGTTAGCGGAGCGCAACGCGTAGTCGCGGCCACACAGGGGTGTTGAACCTGGCTCATTCACCCTGTGGGACTACCCCAATTCTTGCATGTCCGCTCACACCTTGATGGTTTTGAGGTCGGACACGCTCGCGATTGGCCGCCCAAGCTTTTGAAGAAGCCATCGCGTGCGAGTATTTTGCTGAGAAAGGTCAAGGCCTCAGTCGGGGTGCGATGATCGGCGTCATAAAACAAGCGCCCGATCGCGAAGGCCGCGTCATTGGCACGCGGAGTGAAGCAGCAACCACGTGGCTGGCGCGGGAGGGGGGGGGAGCTCGCGGGACGAGCGCACTGACTCCGACGCCTCATCAGAGAAGACAGGCAGGGGGTAGGTGGGCCAGCCACGGATCGACGCGGCTTCACTCGCGCGTGCTGTGCCAACAGCTGGACGGTGGGGCCTGGGGGCGATCACCCCCCCCCCCCCCACCTCCTCTCTCCCACCACCTTGAGACCACGAAATTCATATTTAGCAGATAAAATAATGAAATGTTTTGTTGATGTTATTAATGCAGGGCCCTACATTAATAACATTAATAAAGCATTGCATTTCAGTAGTGCCCCCCCCCCCTCCCCACCTCCCTTGGGAAGTCTCCTCTGGTGGCCCTCGACACGTGAATCAGCTTGGCGCTGTGTGGCCGATCGCAAGGCTCGAGGATTAAACTGCGCACGGACACGCGCGCTGGAAGATGAGGGGAGGGAGGAGAGGAGGGAGGCGGAGGAGGAGGGGTGGAGGAGGGCGCGAGGAGGGGGAGGGAGCGAGTCGGAGGGTGCGAGGAGGGAAGAGGAGGTGGAGGAGGAGGGGACGAGGAGGAGGGGAGGAGGAGGGAGGAGGAGGGGGAGAAGGAGGGGGCGAGGAGGAAGGGGCGAGGAGGAGGGGGCGAGGAGGAGGGCGCGAGAAGGAGGTGCAGTGGCCCCTTGGGATGGAGCTGCTCAGCTGGCAGACTCGCAAGGCAACACAACGCGCTTCAGCCGGGGCTTGGTTTTACGTTTAAAGTCTCATGCAAACTTAATGAAAATGAAATGTCTTGTCAAGTAATAAAAAACCCCATGTCGTTTATTTAATTATTTTATACACACATTGCCATATTGAAGAGGAAAAGCGCCAATTTTAATCCTCTGAATTATGCATCGTAGAAGTTCTAGCTCGCCCGTCGTGTTTGTGTTGCGAGTTTCGCACCGTCCCTGCTGCTGCAGCTCCTTCCCGAGACGCCCCGGAGACGCGGACAAGCGGGGACGTGGGGACACGTGGGGACGCGGGGACACGTGGGGACGTGGGGACACGCGGGGGGGGGGGGCGTGGACACACGGGGACATGCGGACAGGCGGGGACGGGGACAGGCGGGGACTAGCGGGGACACGCGGACACGAGGACATGCGGAGATGCTCGAGATTTTTTATTCGGCCGAGTGACAGACGACATATTAGAGGCGGCATACGCGCGGTGCCGGACGCGGTCCCCACGCTCATCGAGAACCTTCACGGCGGCATTCTCTGGGGGCCACTTCGTCACTTCAGGATGGAGCGCTGGGCCGAGAGTTTGGCCGAGGAGGTATCGCTCCTGGACCCGCCGCGTCGCTCGCCGAGTCACTCCCAGCACCACTCCCAGCACCACTCTCTGCACCACTCCCAGCACCACTCCCAGCACCACTCCCAGCACCACTCCCAGCACCACTCTCTACACCACTCTCTGCACCACTCTCTGCGCCACTCCCAGCACCACTCTCTGCACCACTCTCTGCACCACTCCCAGCACCACTCTCTACACCACTCTCTGCGCCACTCCCAGCACCACTCCCAGCACCAATCTCTGCGCCACTCCCAGCACCACTCCCAGCACCACTTCCAGCACCACTCTCTGCGTCACTCCCAGCACCACTCCCAGCACCACTCTCTGCGCCACTCCCAGCACCACTCTCTGCGTCGCTCCCGATACGGGTTGCGAAGCCGCTCGCTCTCGATTGTGCCCGAGCGTGCAATCGCCTCCTCCGCGTGCTGTCATCGACCCGCTCTGTTTATTCCTTTTGGGTTTTTTTCTGGCTCGTGAAAACTGACGAGCCGAGATGCAGCGACACGGGCACGCCGAAGCGCGACGCCTGGCACACGCGACTGCCTTCGGGCTGGGGCGTTGTGGGACGATGAGAAGAGTGTGGAGCAGCACAGGCTCCTTCGGGATGAGAAGAGCTCCGGCGGATTGGGAAAGTGGGAGACGGCCGTGATGCATCCGAGTGCCGAGGTCACGGCCTCGAGAATATTCTTCAATATTTTGCCCAATTTCCTTCTTTCTTCTTTTTTGTTTGGGAGTAGAGTACCCCACGCAGTATCCAGCGAGAACCCCACACATTCTCGGAAATGATAGCACAACTTCCATCTAGACAGGTTAGCAACTTACCTGCTGTACTGCCTTTTGACAGGCCAACTTATATATATTCCTTGGGTTGGCATCTCGCATGAAGTATTATAGCTGTGCTATCCATGCGACTCACTCCCACTCGCTGGCTCGCTGCCGTGCGTCACCGCCACCGTGACCAGACATTGCACGGCGACGTTGTTGCGCTCCCAGCGCCGCGGAGGGCCGACAGGAGGTCGGCAGGGCGAGTCCGGTCTGAAAATGGCATCGCCGAGCGCCGAGTGCGATAAACCGAGCAGGATGGGCCGGCTGCCAATGTTACGAACGAATCGAGCTCGTTCATTATTTGTTTCGCTCGAGCCTGCGTTGGGCAGAGCACAATCACGGCAAGAAATGCCGCAAAGTTAGTGCCGAAGCGAGCGTGGCATTTCAGAGGCGCCGCTCTCGGCAGACGAAAACGACTCGTGCGCCGCAAAGTGTCTGCGGGTGTAAAATTGGAAAAGTACAACATGCCGTTATCTCTAAGTTTGAGACGCTGGGGCCTGGCATCGAGGGGGTCGTGAGCGATGGGCAATCTCAATCCGCCACCGCCACAGCCAACGCCTCTTGCGAGATCCCTTTCACGAAGGCGAGGAGAGAAATAATAAAAGGGAAAAAGGACGCCGTCGAAACCTCATTACGAATGACGGCGGAAATGAACAAACATACGTCAAAGTAAATAAGGCGGAACAACCAGATTGTCAACGCGTCCAAAACAATGAACTTGTTAATGCCGCACGAGAGTTCAACGGCAAAGGAGGCACGCGCGTTGCGCCGTGACGCGGGACTTATTCATCTTCATGAAGAAGGACCACTGCCTGCTAGAGCGCCTGTCGTCCAACAATGTCGTGTACGTTGTCCATCCTTCCTCGTGGGGCAGTCGTGCTGACGGACGCGTCTCGTTGTCGCTACGGGGGATTGTGCACCGCTGCCGGCGCCTTGTCGCAGAGCGCCTCACCAGGAGTCATGGAGCCGCGGCCTCTCGGGGAGCTCGGCCGCCGTGATTCTTCCGATGGCAACCGGCGGACACGGGCACCACTTAGCGCCATTCAGGAGGAGGTTGCTACCGAGTTGTGGGGCCTTCTCCTGCCCCTGGTCCGCGCGGCCCCAACGCATCCGGGCCGCAGCCACTGTGGCCGTGGGTGTCCGGACACCTCCAATATGTTCAGACGTAGCCAAGGAACGTACGCGACATTATTGGACAAAATCCATGGTGATATTCAGCCTTCACCAAGGAAACGTAAATTCTTCATAATAACGTAAATTCTGGTTGCGCCGATGGCGAAACCTTCAGATACCCAGTAAACCTTGGATAATATAAGCTCAGTACGGAGTCATGGATCCCCTCTGTGATCTCATGAAACGCCATCGGGAACCACTGGCCAGGAGGAGCCCTCCAGCTTCCACACGCACCATCCAATCACACAGTGTTGGCATGGACGGCCAGTGGTCAATCCACTGTTGGATGAAGAAATTCTAGTGGCAGTCGGATCATGGGGGTTATTTTACAACCCTTTAGCAATGTGATCACTCTGGGTCGGTAAAGGTGGTGAGCATATATGTGGGAGCATAGAAGTTGAATACAACAATGGATTTGACTGCAATGCCCCTTGCTATGCACAACATAGCCCCGCAAGTGTACTTTAATATGCTTGGAATTAGTTTGAGAGATAGAAAGAGAAACACGTGGATTCGAGAACATACGCGGGGTAACGACATGATCCTAACCGCTAAGCAAAGAGAGTGGGCTCGGGCAGCAGGCGCCATGGCTGTAGGGGACAATGGCCGACGGTCAAGAATATATTAGAACATCAAATCAAGATCAAGTGAAGAGATGGAGCGATGACATGAGATCACGTGCAGGTGTTACACTGAGAACCGTGCGAGGTAACGACAGTTTGAGGAGGGCCTGATGCAGCAGTGGAGAGACCGTGACCCAAGATGACAATGTGTCTGCAATGCTCAACAAACGCTCGGACGCTTGGCATTAGACGCGTTCTTGCGGTTTGAGCTGCTGGCCGGATAGAATCGTTATAATCAGCTTGAACAGCACAACATTTCTCCAAGCACCAAAGCGTCGCTCTTCATAGCCAAACGCGTGAACCCGCGACCCGGTCTTGTCCCGCCACCCCGTGGTGCCATCGGCGTGCCCGCCCTTTAACCGGCCGCTTTTGCGCTTCGCACCGCCGTCCACCGGCACCCTCAGGTGCGTCCCGCCCACTGCCTGGAAGCTGTAAACTATTAAAAACTACTCGACTATTTTTATTTTATTTTACCACGTGAGGCCCGCTGAGCTATCCAGCTCTTTTTCAAAAGCGATCTGGCCACAAATAATAGCTCGTCGAAGTAACCTATCATGGGGAAATATATAGTAGCCAAATACGCACGTTGATTCTAAATGTGGAGGGAAAAATCGGAGGACCCGGAGAAAAATCCACGCAACCACGGGGAGAGAGACACGCAAACTCCAACTGTACAGCAGGCGTCGGGGTCAACATCGAACCCACGACCTCCTTTATACCAGGCGAGGTAGTTAACATCTCACCACCGCACTGGAAAGATGCGAGCAACTGTTTCTTGTGGGCGGTTGTGATTTTACTTCTTAATTTCTTGACAGTTCTCTTAGCGGGCTTTTTTTTCTCTAAATAACTTAAAATGCTAAAATCTTCACAGAGGGTGCCAATAATCACGGAAATAACAATAGTCAGGACGGAAGGACAGTAACGGCATCTGTCTTGAATCACGCGTGCAAAATAACGTCATTAACATTTTGAGGACTCTTGTTTATTTGTTAGCAAGGACACAAACGACCGTGTGTCGTCATTTTCTTTCCCCTTTATTCGCGGAACATATTGGCAATTTCGCATTTACATGAGAAAGAACGAATGGAAGATCACGTACATGAAAATGCAGATTTTTTTTCAATTTACCCGCTACCCTAATTTTTCTTGGCAACTTCGCCAATTAGCAGGAATTAATTTCGGTTTTTTTTTGCGCGCAGGCAACGGGAAATCATCATCGCCATCCAATTAATTAATTTTGCAAAAAATCCCGGAGGAGTTGAGTCCTCGTGCCTGGCGGGTCACGCCACTTAGAAGTCGCCTGGCTGCTGCTGCTGCTGCCACGAGTCACTCGCACTCCACCGCCACGGACACGCCGGCAGTCACGTGCCGTGAGGCTCCCTCGCCGCTTTTGCCGAGGCACCGTGAGAGACGGAGCGTCCCCCCCCCTCCACACTCTGGCCCGCCGCGCCAATCTCCGTGGGGCGGTGTCACGGCGGGCGCGCGTCACGGCGGGCCCGATCCACCGTCATACCGGTGGTCGCCGTCATACCGGTGGACGCCGTTACGCCGGTGGACGCCGTCATACCGGTGGACGCCGTTACGAGTGTTCACCTCTAAACTGCCCACAGATGGCGCGGGATTTAGTTGAGCGAGCGTGACCGCGGCGCGCGTGCTCGCGTGCCGAGCTCGGATTTATAACAATTCTTACAAGCACATAAATTGGCGGAAGTTATGGCAGCCGCACTTGTTTAATTCAAAAGTTTGCTAAGTAGTTAAGTGCCAATGCGTATATATCAATTGTTTAACTGAATTCACAGCTTGTCTCCTTTTGATTCTTTCAATGTCAATTTAAACATTTTCAAGGCTCAAATATGTCATATATATGCATTTAAAATATGCACGCAAGCGCTCAAGCAAGGTTACCGCCGAACACAAACACAGCAAGCGAACGAGGGAGTGCTTCAGGAGACGGAAGTGCCACACAGCCGCTGCGTGACGCGGGGCTTAGAATTGCCACCTTTTCCCACGCAAGCGATTTCACGGCGCAGTAAGAAAAACGGAGATGTATTTTTTTTTTCAAAAGAGCAATGTGCTTTCCCTGGCCCTATTTGTGACCCAAATGTAAAGGGAAACGCACAGTGCTTTCGCTGCAGGGCTGACATTAGCAGAAGACTAGAAAATTCTGCCAGCTGTTGTCCATGACATTTCCCTGCCACAAATAAACTTTTCAGAACTGTCAGTGAGCCACGGAGCATTTTGACAGCACTGACCTTCGGCAGAATAAATCCGATGCGGAAGGGCAATGACTTTCTAGATCACTGCCACCTCGCACGTAAATCTGTCCGAGGAGGGACCCGCCACCACGAAGCTAACGAGCGGGCGTGGACGTGCCCCATGATCGTACGAATCGGGACTGGTTGGGGGGGGGGTTGAAACCGAGCAGCGCGACCGACCGGCGACCTCGAGGAACACACCCCGCTCTGTAGCCCCAACAACGACGCCGCTCTGTGGCGTCAACAACGATGCCGCTCTGTAGCATTAACAACGACGCCGCTCTGTAGCGTCAACAACGACGCCGCTCTGTAGCGTCAACAACGACGCCGCTCTGTGGCGTCAACAACGACGCCGCTGTCATTCCCGACGACGCTGACTGGCCCCGCGGTCGGAGAGCAATCGCTCTGGAACGGCAACAGCATCGTCATCATCATCAGCCATGGTCAATCCACTGCTGGATAAAGGCCTCCCAATTCCAGGGCTGTAACAATCCACCCTTGTAGCTGCACTCGAACTGATTTAATGGCTCCATCTCCCGAGTGGACGTACACTCCTTCGCTGGGTCTTATAGACATATTGGCGGCAAATAACCTGTGGCAGGCTTTGGTAAGCCACGCGCTGTGAGGACAAAAGGGCTTAATCATGCCCATCCTACTTGTTCTCGTGGCCAATTGTAGGGACCGCAAGCGGGAAAGCTTCCCGTCTGATCACATTTACTTCTATTTGTATTATTGCAATGTTGTAAACAACGTTAAAGCTGCCCATTTGAAAGCTTTTAGAAATTATTGGCAGGAGAGGGAGTCGGTGGGGGGGGGGGGGGGTGGCGTTGTTTTTGTTATCCTCAATGCCTGTGGCTGACGCACATGTTGTTCATCACAACCAAATTGGTCTCGAACATGAAAGAGCGCTCACAGGTGGGCTGCCTCCACAGACGATTGCAGAAAGAGACTTAAAGTTAAAAAAACGGCGTACACGAAATCAACTTAAAACCAGCCTTGTGTGTTTCCAATTCGCGTACAAATCGCTCCTCCGTTTTGGCCAAGTGGCCCCTGCGAGGCTTTAAAACGATCCGGCGGCCCGCGGCGGGAAGCTGCAGGTGCGCGCCTCGGAATTGCGCGTAATGGAGAGCGCTGGCGACGCCGATGACCCGCGGCGGTGACCCGCTCGCCCACTCGCCAAGTCACGCGTCCGTTGATTCCACAGCGGAACGTCCCCTCGTGGCCGCCCCCCACGGCTCACGAGGAGACAGGGGGAGAAAGCCGGATAATTGAGAAGCGGAGAATCCGAGACGGGGTTATGAACGAGCAGTGGTAGGAAGCTCCACTGCTCCTGTAAGGGTTGTGTCATAGTGGTCACTGTGCTCCTAGAATGGCTGTCATAGTGGTCACTGTGCTCCTAGAAGGGCTGTGTCATAGTGGTCACTATGCTCCTGTAAGGGTTGTGTCACAGTGGTCACTGTGCTCCTGTAAGGGCTGTGTCATGGTGGTCACTGTGCTCCTGTAAGGGTTGTGTCATAGTGGTCACTGTGCTCCTGTAAGGGTTGTGTCATAGTGGTGACTGTGCTCCTGTAAGGGTTGTGTCACAGTGGTCACTGTGCTCCTGTAAGGGCTGTGTCATAGTGGTCACTGTGCTCCTGTAAGGGCTGAGTCATAGTGGTCACTGTGCTCCTGTAAGGGTTGTGTCACAGTGGTCACTGTGCTCCTAGAAGGGCTGTGTCACAGTGGTCACTGTGCTCCTGTAAGGGCTGTGTCATAGTGGTCACTGTGCTCCTGTAAGGGCTGTGTCATAGTGGTCACTGTGCTCCTGTAAGGGCTGTGTCACAGTGGTCACTGTGCTCCTGTAAGGGCTGTGTCATAGTGGTCACTGTGCTCCTAGAAGGGCTGTGTCACAGTGGTCACTGTGCTCCTGTAAGGGCTGTGTCACAGTGGTCACTGTGCTCCTGTAAGGGTTGTGTCATAGTGGTCACTGTGCTCCTGTAAGGGCTGTGTCACAGTGGTCACTGTGCTCCTGTAAGGGTTGTGTCACAGTGGTCACTGTGCTCCTAGAAGGGCTGTGTCATAGTGGTCACTGTGCTCCTGTAAGGGCTGTGTCATGGTGGTCACTGTGCTCCTAGAAGGGTTGTGTTACAGTGGTCACTGTGCTCCTGTAAGGGTTGTGTCACAGTGGTCACTGTGCTCCTAGAAGGGCTGTGTCATAGTGGTCACTGTGCTCCTGTAAGGGCTGTGTCACAGTGGTCACTGTGCTCCTGTAAGGGTTGTGTCACAGTGGTCACTGTGCTCCTAGAAGGGCTGTGTCACAGTGGTCACTGTGCTCCTGTAAGGGCTGTGTCATGGTGGTCACTGTGCTCCTAGAAGGGTTGTGTTACAGTGGTCACTGTGCTCCTGTAAGGGCTGTGTCACAGTGGTCACTGTGCTCCTGTAAGGGCTGTGTCATGGTGGTCACTGTGCTCCTAGAAGGGCTGTGTCATAGTGGTCACTGTGCTCCTGGAAGGGCTGTGTCACAGTGGTTACTGTCGTTCATACGAATAGCGGTATCATAGAACCACTGCGCTGGTTTTCCTGTTGTGTCGTGTGTTTTTCGGCACGATGTCCGACGTTTCGCTCTCCGTGCTGCGAGTTCCAATCTGTGCATTCATTCACTTCTTGAAAAAGCTCCCAGAACGTGGAGCGAAACGTCGGACATGGTGCTGAACAACACGCGATATGCACTGTGCATCGTGTTCGTTGTGCTTGTGTTCCCATGATTTCCTACCCCTGGAACGTTTCATCAACCGATGAGTCAGGAAAAAATGGCAGCGGGGCAATACCATTCCGTTGAAACCTGGACAAAAGTTAATAATAATAATGATTATAAGAGTGATTGTGTTTGATATTCTCCCCTTTCAGCCAGTGGCATCCCAGAGCCATTTACACGTAACGAGTGACAATAATTTCATCTCAAACATTCCAAGGGCACCCCCAGTGACAGCTGTCTCTGGGCTTCACAAAGTGAACTCAGAACCTGATGCCCAGTGGGCATTAGTTTGCCGGGGGGAGGGGGGGGGCATACAACATATAATGACGCAATGCCCGGTCCACAAGTACGAAGGAGACATCACGGCGATACCCTCCGCTGCTCCTGACGCGGTTATCTGGCTGGACCACTTGGATGTGAAATTGCAGTTGTTGCTTTGCAGCTACATCAGCCATATGGAAAAAGAAAGAGAGAGGGTGCGATGCGTAATCCCTAGCAAGTGGACCGGCCGACTGGAATCCTCTCGTTGATCCAACCGATTCTCGTCCCCCCCCCCCCCCCGATAGGACAGGCGCACGAGCGGACTCGATGCGCCAGCGACGGCGCCATGAATTTGTGACGCCCAAGCCGGACGCTCCCCAGGCGAGGCACGGCCCGGGCAATCCCTCGCCGGAGACGCGAGGCTCGCACCGGCAGCGCCGTCAGCGGTGCGCAGCCCTCGAGAGGCGCGGATGAAGCTCGCCACGAGCTGTGTCCACCGCGCATCGTGACAGCCGCGCAAAGGAGACGCCGGCGATGACGGTCGCGAGTCCACGACGTGCCCTGGATGGTCGGGCAGCAGAACAAGAAATCCGATCCCAATGTTTCGTTTCCTGGCTGTGAGGCACGATGGCGCCGAACTCTGAACTGCGTGTTGCTGGACAATCCAATTAGGGCAGTGCCACGTCCCTTGGGGCTGAGCGGCCGACAGCTCCGAGGGGGAGGGGCTACACGGCCGCTCAATCGTACACGCACACGCCATGCAACTACCACCCGCACCACATGAACACAAAACAGAGAAAGGTCCCCGTATATCCTTAACAGACTGTTGGGGCAAGAGGTATTATCAAGCACTCATGAAGGCCGGTACGGCACACGAAGGGGTGGGTGGCCAGCACCACGCTCGACCGCCTTTGTCTTCCCAGTGGCGATGTTTACACATTGCATCAGGTACTTATTTGAGGCTGAGTCGACCTGGGGTAGGCCTAGGACCGGTTCAGATAGTCGTCAGATGTTGGTGGCCGTGAGCGGGAATCGAACTCCCCATACACGCACCGCCAACACCACCAACACCAACCATACCACCAACACCACCCACACCACCAACACCAACCACACCACTAACATCAACCACACCACCAACCACACCACCAACACCACCCACACCACCAACACCACCCACACCACCAACACCAACCACACCACCAACACCACCCACAACACCAACACCAACCACACCACCAACACTACCCACACCACCAACACCAACCACACCACCAACACCACCCACACCACCAACACCACCCACACCACCAACATCAACCACACCACCAACACCACCCACACCATCAACACCAACAACACCACCAACACCACCCACACCACCAACACCACCCACACCACCAACATCAACCACACCACCCAAACCACCCACACCACCAACACCACCCACACCACCAACACCACCCACACCACCAACACCACCCACACCACCAACACCAACCACACCACCAACACCACCCATACCACCAACACCACCCACACCACCCACACCACCAACACCACCCACACCACCAACACCACCAACACCACCCACACCACCAACACCAACCACACCACCAACACCACCCACACCACCAACACCACCCACACCACCAACACCACTCACACCAGCCACACCACCCACACCACCAACACCACCCACACCACCAACACCACCCACACCACCAACACCAACCACACCACCAACACCAACCACCCCACCAACACTACCCACACCACCAACACCACCCACACCACCAACACCACCCACACCACCCACACCACCAACACCACCCACACCACCAACACCATCCACACCACCCACACCACCAACACCACCCACACCACTCGACCACCTCCAACTGCGAGTCCTCGGCGCTCATCGAGGCGCTGTACCGGGCACGAGCTCACGGCAGGGCTCTTCTCGCCGCAGCTGCGGCTCTCGCGATGGAAGAACGGCGAGCGTGTTCACGTGGGCACGTTCACCACTCGTGGGCACGTTCACCACTCGTGGGCACGTTCACCACTCGTGGGCACGTTCACCACTCGTGAGCACGTTCACCACTCGTGGGCACGATCACCACTCGTAGGCACGTTCACCACTCGTGAGCACGTTCACCACACGTGGGCACGTTCACCACTCGTGGGCACGTTCACCACACGTTCACCACTCGTGGGCACGTTCACCACTCGTGGGCACGTTCACCACTCGTGGGCACGTTCACCACTCGTGGGCACGTTCACCACACGTGGGCACGTTCACCACTCGTGGGCACGTTCACCACTCGTGAGCACGTTCACCACTCGTGAGCACGTTCACCACACGTGGGCACGTTCACCACGCGTGGGCACGTTCACCACTCGTGAGCACGTTCACCACTCGTGGGCACGTTCACCACTCGTTCACCACTCGTGAGCACGTTCACCACTCGTGGGCACGTTCACCACTCGTGGGCACGTTCACCACTCGTGGGCACGTTCACCACACGTGGGCACGTTCACCACTCGTGGGCACGTTCACCACTCGTGGGCACGTTCACCACTCGTTCACCACTCGTGGGCACGTTCACCACTCGTGGGCACGTTCACCACTCGTGGGCACGTTCACCACTCGGCACAGCTCCCCGCGACACCCGAACCGCCACGCGCTCGTCGCGGGCTGTGCAGATCAACAAATCGTTTCGCGTCCTACACGGTGCAACTTATCCAATTACCGTGCGTGTGGGCGGGAGGGTATTTGAGAACGTGCTCATTTAATTGCGAAGAGAGCTTGTTGGGGCCATCGTCATCGTTATCATCACCCAAAGTCCCTGGCACCGTGCCACGGCAGGAACGAGCCGCTCGTGGCATCGGAAGCCGCGGAACGAAGACAAAGGTTCCCCGTGTAGCCTACGCAGACTGTTGCGGCAAGTGCCGTTAGCGAGCACCTATTCAGGCCTGTTAGGACGCACGGAAGGACGGTGAGGCCGGCACCACGCCCGGTTGCTAGTGTCACCCCAGTGCTGATGTTTACACACCGCACCAGGTACTCATTCAAGGCTGCGTCAACACAGCAAAGTCCCGTGACGCTTCAGATAATCATCGCCGATGTTAGCCATAGCACAGTGCGATAGCCCGGGCACTCCCCATGGATGTCCATGCACACACACGCGCAAGGAATTGATCCCCCATATACCCTGAACTGAAATGTTTGGACAAGTGCTGTAAGCGGAAATTATGAAAGCGATAGTTACACACCTCACCAGGTACTTATTTGAGGCCGAGTCGATCTAGGGGGAGGCCCAGAACAGATTAAGATTTTCATCACCGGTGTTGGTCGTGAGTGGGAATTGAACTTGGATCGCTGGGTTCGATTCACACACGCACACGCTGACCGAATCACTCCAGTCACTCTCTCCCTATCACTCAACAACGCATGCCTCAATAACGCTGCCCTCAAAGGAAAAGACGACAGGTGACGTTCTGGGCAGTGGCCCTTTTCTAATAGCAGAGAGAAGAATGTCCATTGGGCCACGTGTCGCCTATGTGATTTATATTGTTTTAAGGGACACAGCGTTATTGATGACAGTGTTCACTTGTGTTATTTGTCCTTGTGTTTTTTTGTATCAGGTCTCGAAATTGCTTGCTGACATTTAAAAGTATATATCAATATGAGACCCAACAGCAATAAAAAAAACAGCAAAGTTACATCATGTTTTTTCCTCGAGATTACATTTTGTGTAAACACAGCCACGGGCGGCGGCGGCGTTGTCGTCAGGCTGGCCGTCAGTCACCATTAGCAGCAACCCCTTGATTAGCGCCCGTGGCGGCGATTCCCTCGTCCCCCTCCTCGTCCCCCTCCTCGTCCCCCTCCTCGTCACCCTCCTCGTCCCCCTCCTCGTCCCCCTCCTCGTCCCCTTCCTCGTCCCCCTCCTCGTCCCCCTCCTGGTCCCCCTCCTCGTCACCCTCCTCGTCCCCCTCCTCGTCCCCCTCCTCGTCCCCTTCCTCGTCCCCCTCCTCGTCACCCTCCTCGTCCCCCTCCTCGTCACCCTCCTCGCCCCCATCCTCGTCCCCATCCTCGTCCCCCTCCTCGTCCCCCTCCTCGTCCCCTCCTCGTCCCCCTCCTCGTCCCCTCTGTGTTCGTGCGGGTCAACGGCGTTGGGCCATCCCCTTTGCGTGGCGCTCGGGCGGCTTTTTGCCGTCCGCGGTGGCGGCCACCGCCCCTCACGCGTGCTCAGGGACCCGCGCACCGCGCTGCTCCTGTTCGTCTGAGCCAAGCCACCGGCTGTTTGCCGAGCCGCAACAAAACCGTGATTTGCTGCTGGCTACATTAGACACCTGCATCTGGCTCGGGGCCAAGCAGGGCCAGGGGCGGAGTATGATGTTACGTCAGCGGCACGGCTCGACATGGCCCCAGCCTGGTTCGGATGGGCCTGTGGAAAAGGAGTCACCAAGTCTCAAGACACTTTTCAGAGGGACATTGTTACATTGGGATGTTTGGCCATGAATTATGTAAATAATGAGAGTTTGGCTTCGTGTGGGAGGGAACAGAAGAACCCGGAGTGAAATCACCATGGATACAAGGGGGTGAAACACACAAAGCTTTGCACATATATAGTCAATAATCTGTTTCTCTCCTGCCATCATTTAGTCACATTATACAATTCCTCCGATTTGCACTGCTGGCTACGTGCGGTGAGAAAGAAGGAGTTTCGGCAACATTCAACAACAACAAATCTGCACCCCTTGGTATATCCCCAGGCAGTCTACCGCCCAAGTACTCCACGGGCTCAATCCTGAACGCAGTCGGCAGGCTTGGTGCCCTGGCGGTGGTGGCGGAAAGGCATGGCTGCGTCCGGTTAAGTGGCACGGGAGTCCTGAGGACAAACGAGTTCCTCACATTGACAACTGAGGAAAGTGAGCGAGCGAGCGAGCTTGGGCGCAACACGGCACGGCTAGGAGGAACAATGGCCACCGGTCGAGAATTCCGATGTAGTGGAATCCAAGGTAGAGAATGAGATTGAGAGGACACCCACCGCGGAGATGGAGCGATGGAATGGGCTCGTGTGCTCGGTGGATCATTACATCGCACGATAGCGAGAGGTGAGGCCTATATCCAGGAGTGGTTTGATCGTGGCCAATTATGGGAATCCATTATTTTGATGCTCGCCAGCAGCCTACGAAGCCAAATGGGGGACATTTGTCTCGTCTAGAGGAAGTGGAGCTTCGTGCGTTATCCAATATGCGGGCACGCTGGGGTGTTCACATGGATCTGAATACACACAAATTAGTGGCTTTGGAAAATGAAAACTGATCTGCTCAATCCATCGCCCCCACATCTTGCCGGTTATTGTAGCACCAAGGTCAGACAGGTCCACTCTAATCAATGCACATGAAGAGTTTCAATCTACCTCTTACAGTCAGCACTGGGATTTTACATTCATAACCTTGATACAGCCAAGCCGGGGAGAGACGAAATCTATCTGTAAAAATGTTTTTAAAACGTACGCATCTTTTCACACAAGTGGGGATTAAAAAAACCCTTAAAAGTCATAAAAAAAAATATTCTAATTATGTGCGCAAACATCATTTGCAGGCACGCGGTGTTTGAGCGTGCAGCGCCGCTATTGACAGGAGGGTTCGTGGAAGCTACCTTCCTGGGCTGCTGTCTGCGCTGCACTCGCACGTTCCCGCCGAACGGGCCTCGGTGGGAACAACAACAACAACAGAGAAATAATAATCACGGCACTCCGTTAATAAACTCTCGCACGCGAGCGGCACTGCGTAGCCCGGTTCAAAGGACGCCGTTACCCTCGTTGACGAGGCGCGGCATGGCACTCAGCACTATTCCTCTCGGCAAATTTGAACAAAGCTCTCCGCGACGTCTGGAGAGTCGGGGATGCACATGTTCTGTTTGCGGTGGAAAATTGCGGGGGTTTATTTTTTATTCGTGTGCCACTTGAGCAGCGAGGGTTTTGTTTGTCGGCGGCAGGCACACAGGCCCCGAGTGCCGCCTTTGTTACCTTCATTGCGATTTAATATATGGAGGCAAAATTTAATTTGCGGCTGGTTCTTTGTTTCATATTGTTATGATGTGGGGTTTTCTTCCCCCATCTGCCGGGTGATATTTCACTGGAAACTGACTAACCGTACAGAAGCACGACAGACCACGGCGTGGGCAAATCGGCGAGAAACATCGCCATGTGTCACGCGAGAGAGAACGACACAGAGAAGCGTCTTTCTCGGTGCTAATGCAAGCGAGCTTCGTTCACCGATCGCCGCTTTACAGTCAAAGTGGCCACCGCTTCGCCTCTTTGTTCACCATCGGTGCGTTCGTTCACTCGGCTCTCGCTTTTGACTTCCTCCATCATCGCGGCCCCGTCAGCCAACGACCACTTTTCGTGACGTCGGAAGGCCAAGCCTGGGACATATCGGACACTCCGTGTTTTTAATGAGAGCATCGATGTTCGCCGGAACGGCGGAAGGGAAAAGTCGATGTTTTTCGACGTTCGACGTTGTCAATGTTTGTTTTTAAATTGACAGTAAAGGGGAAGGAGCAATGTTCAAAGGGGAATGTGTTTATTCGTGAAGAAAAATTATTGATAGTAAAATTGAAATTAAATCATGAAAGAGCAGGAGGCTGCAGAGTCGATAGTCAACACAGACACACGTTACTTGCCAGCATCGGTCGCAAAACTGAATTATTAAAAAAAAAAAATTAAAACACCATGGAATGAGGCTACCATTGTTGTTGCAGGGGCAGAGGTCAACCGCGATCTTAAGTCCACTTATCAAAACGTGTCGAAAGCCAGAACGCTTCATGATGTTCAAAATATACACATGGCACAAGGCTGCGTGGCTGCAGGGTCAACTTAATCTGCTTTCCGGGATACAGACTTTAACCCTCTCTGCAGTATAGAGCAGTTTCACCATTTTTATGTCATCAGCAGAGTCTGGTATATTCAGGAGGTAAAGTCATACCGCCTGCTGTTGCAGCTGCTCGCAGACGACACAGCATGCACCAGTGTCTGTCAGCTGGAGGGGATTTTTCCGCCATCTATTCGCCCCCCCCCCCCTTCGAATAAGACGAGACATGGAGTGTCCTACTCGAAACTGCGCAAGCCTCCTCCTGCCAGGTTGCGACGCCACGATCCGTAATACGCAATGCCCACGCAGGGGCAGGCTCCACGTTCACCGCCCCACAGCCACGGACACCACCCCCGTCCGCTCCGCGCACCTGTGCGCTATAATCGCAAGGACGAGAGCGAACCCAAAAGGGCGATAAAATCGGTTATTGAAAACAAAAACAAGGAAAGCGAAAACAACATTAAAAGCCCACGTGTTGGGCCACGGTGTTGGTTTATGAGCGATAACGGTGCTTGCAGGATTGCTCGCACGCAGCGGAGGTGATCAATGCCACGCGCCGCTCGCTAACGTGCGCGTTTCGGTCAATACCCACCTCATCCACGGGCTGTGAGGAGCTGCGCGGCAGCCCCACCTCGCTGAGAATACTCACCACGAGCACGGCCACCACAGCCACCACAGCCATCAGGTCACCCACCCACCCACCAACCCCCACAGCCAGCAGTTCACCCACACACCCACCAACCCCCACAGCCAGCAACTCATCCACTCACTCACCCACCCACCACCACAGCCAGCAGCTTACCCACCCACCCACCAACCACCACAGCCAGCAGCTCACCCACCCACCAACCACCACAGCCAGCACCTCACCCACCCACTCACCCCCACAGCCAGCAGCTCACCCACACACCCACCAACCCCCACAGCCAGCAGCTCACCCACCCACACATCAACCCCCACAGCCAGCAGCTCACCCACCTACCCACCACCACAGCCAGCAGCTCACCCACCCACCCACCAACCCCCACAGCCAGCAGCTCACCCACCCACCCACCAACCACCACAGCCAGCAGCTCACCCACCCACCCACCAACCACCACAGCCAGCAGCTCACCCCCACCCACCAACCACCACAGCCAGCAGCTCACCCACCCACCCACCAACCACCACAGCCAGCAGCTCACCCACCCACCCACCAATCACCACAGCCAACAGCTCACCCACCCACCAACTACCACAGCCAGCAGCTCACCCACCCACCCACCAACCACTACAACCAGCTGCTCACCCACCTACCTACCCACCACCACAGTCAGCAGCTCACCCACCCATCTACCCACCACCACAGCCAGTAGCTCACCCACCCACCAACCACTACAGCCAGCAGCTCACCCACCCACCCACCAACCACTACAGCCAGCAGCTCAACCACCTACCCACCACCACAGCCAGCAGCTCATCCACCCACCCACCAACCACCACAGCCAGCAGCTCATCCACCCACCCACCAACCACCACAGCCAGCAGCTCACCCACCCACCTACTCACCAACCACCACAGCCAGAGCGGTGCTTCACCGCTCTACACCAATCATCAAAGCCTTCGCACACTCTGCAGCTCACTTCGTCTTAAATTCCCACTGCAGAGGCGACATGTTAAGCTTTTTACATAGGGCCCTACATAAATAATAATATAATACGAGTAAAAAAGACATTTGATATATCTTTTCTCTGGTAATATCAATAGCATTCCAATATTTGAGGTCTCAAGGTGGGGGGGGGGGGGTGTTTAGGGGGTGGGCGAACGCCTCCATCAGCCCCCCTTGGCTCCGCCACTGTGGGGGGCTGAGTGGCGTCACGCCGTCCGACAAACAAGTCCATCGTGCCGGTCCCAGGCTCCGGCACTTGTGTCTGGGAGGTTGATTTGGACTCGACGTTGCACGGAGCTCACGAGCCGCTCCGCTCTCTCTCGTGGGCGGTGCAGCGTTCACGGCATCCCTCGCCACACAGCCAGACCACTGCAGCGCACTCACCATCGCGTCCAACTTTCACAAAATAAAAAGCCGTTCACACAAGTCTATCAAATGAATTGCGTTCACAACATCCTCAACCAAAAGCCGCACAGTGTGCATTCCGTGGAATGGAGACCATGAATATTGCATCGCTAACTTTGCGATCACTGAAAAGCGGGCCGGCAAGTTGAGGAACCTGGCGAGTGGATTCGGTCCAGATCTCCCCCACAGCAGCCTTAGCAGGCCCGGCCATCTCAACGCTGGGGCATGCAGCGTGCAGCCCGCTTTGCTGAGGGGGCTGCGCGACTTCACCCTGGGGCCCACTTGGAAACAGCTGTGATGTCACAGGGTCCACTTGGAAGAGACGTTCGCTTCACGGCATCTCTCACCGAGGTCAACTTGAGGCAAGTGTTCTTGTTTCAAATGACAAATGTTATATGTTAGTCAACGCGAGAGCACTGACTAACCCGAACAATATATTAAACGTTATTTAAAAAAACACAATCACTTTCGGTAGGCACAAAGACAGCGACAGATGAAAACATTGTCCATTGTTCACTGCCCATGCGTCTTGAGCCGCCAATGTATTTGTTAGAAACGAGGCAATTTGAAAGGGGTGACTCATTATTCTTGGTTCTTTCGGTAAAGTCACGTAGAAGGGAAACAATCAAATAATAAAAAATATAAAACTATAAAATAAAACTAAAAATAAAACTATAAAATAATAAAAATATATAATAATAAAAATATATTTTTATTATTTTATTGTTTCCCTTCTACGTGACTTTACCGAAAGAACCAAGAATATGAATCCCTGCAGTCACGAAAGCTTTGAATCAAAATTTAAAACGTGAACAATCAATTAAGACCCGAAATGGTTTATCAAATCCTTACAATGATTGCTAAGCCAGAATCCATCTTCTCGGTTGAAATTGTCTCTGTGTTTGTATATGTGGATAGCCTCATGAACGAATCTCTCATGAGAAGATGGATTCTGGCTTAGCAATCATTGGAAGGATTTGATAAACCATTTCGGGTCTTAATTGATTGTTCACGCTTACGGCGGCTTTCAGATCCAAGCAATTATTTTCGTCTCCCCCCTCCTCTTTTCCGAACATAGATGGACTCGTCCATCTGAATAACTGCCAAATCGCTCTCCGTAGTGCAAACGTTAAAAAAACCGCCACTTTTTTCAAATTTACTTTCTGTGGTTTTCACACCTGATGATGATTGCTTGTGTTGCAGTCGAAACGTCGTGAGAATTTGATTGTTTTATTATTTTAATGTTTCCCTTCTACGTGACTTTACCGAAAGAACCAAGACTATGAATCCCTGCAGTCACGAAAGCTTTAAATCAAAAGGGTGACTCATTGTCTAATAATGCCACGAACACTCAGCGTTCTCACCTTCCCACTCCTGCCGTCCTCTCCATTCTCCTCCTCCTCTGCCTCACTCCTTATCCATCTCCTTTTCATTCGACGCCCCGCTCGCCCATCTCAATAGGGGCACTCTTGTGAGTCACGCAGCCTTGGGGCTTGAAGCGGGCTCATTGCTTCAAAGTTCTCCCTCCAGCGCGTGCCAGTTCGGAGACCTCTCCTCGGCAGATTGATGTTGTTTACAAAAGAAAAGCAAACCAAAAAACACCCCAAGCGATAAACAATCTCTGGACGGCTCGAGGGGCATCTTGCCAAGTCCCCGCTGAACGGACCATCACCATTCCATGGATTTTTATTTTTCGGACGGCGAAATAGCCCCCGAAATATTTGTGGACGTCGCTGAAGGTGCCGCCGGTGCGCGCATGTGCGGGCGTGATCGGCGGAGTGGGGTCGCGCCGGGATGGTTCATAGCTCTCTCGTGCCGCTCTCCACGCCGCTCAATCGATCGGCACTTCGGTCCCCGACTGTGCGAGTGGCCGGAGCGAGTAAACGCTGCGAATGAGGAGGAGGGAAGAACGCCGTTAAACTTTCCCGTTCGCTCCACGCTGGGCGCTAACGGCGTCCATTCCGCGGGTCTCCACCGGCGTCTCGGGGCACTGCGCTAGCGCTCGGGCGCCGTTGGCGGTATCGGAAGGCGTTCCTCTCAAACTGTTCTTTACAATGGCCCAACGATAGTGAATCTTTCCGCTGGTTGTAGAGGTTTGTGGTTAATACTCGGGGGGGGGGGGGGTGTATTAACTGTACCGCTTGCAAAAAGTGTACGGTCAGGCCTGGCGTGCGACTTGGCGTGCCGTGCGAGCTTTAGCATGAAATACATTTCTGTATTCTACTCCCCCCTCCCCACACACCCACTCTCTCCTAACTTTCCTTGTTTGCCTTCAGTGGCCTCACACAAGGGTTATTAACATTGTAAAATGTGATTAGCGTTCGTGTTACCATCTGTCCACGCCGCAGCATTTTATCCGCCAACCATTTAACAAGCGGCACATATATTTTTTTCACCGACTGTAAACTGCACAAAGAAAACCATTATTAACCCGACACCGCTGATTCTATCAAACGCTATTTTGCGCAGTGGTAATAATTTGTCAATTTTAATGACTGCCCTCGTAGTGCACTCTGCGTGATTAGCAAAACACCGACAGCTCCGTGCCAGTTTAAATGTTGGTAGCAGAATCAATAACGGAATATATCAACAAGGGAGGGAAGCCGGGACACGGGGCCCGCTCGGCTCACGTCACGACGGCCGGCGGGAAGCGACGAGGGAATTCGGCTGGCCACGGGGAGGGTGTCAGACCCAAGCCGGCAGCTCTTTCTCAATGCTGTCAATTTCCACCTACAAACACTGCGGTCTGAGAGCGCAACACGAGATTTTTACTCGCCGCCGGTTACGATATCGCGCCGTCATTAGCGGGCCGAGGTGTGGGTAGCTGCTCACATCTTCCTGAGCTGGCCGCAACCAGCTGAGGCAGCCGGGTGAATGGCCAACGGGTCAAGGGTTCTACATGCACGTGGACATGTACGGCCCTCGCGAATGGCCTCCTCATACCGCGCAAGCTGTGAGGGTTACTGAGCGACCATACCTCACCACTCTGGTCACCGCAGCTGGGTGAAGGAGGAGTGGGCGGGCAGGGCTGGCTCGGGCTCCACTCGCTACTCAGGATATCCGTGGTTGGGAATCAAACTCAGTTCACCGGGTCACAAGCGCATTGCAGTGCTACCCACCGTGCCAGCAGTGCACCCCAGACGATCCTTATAGCACATGACAGGTATAGGTGCAGCGCTGAAATGACTGACTGACGCTGGTGGAAGGGCCTTTATGAGGGAGAGCTCCGGAGAGCTCCCTCAAGTGGGTATTTGGCCTACTATTCCATGCTGGTCAGTCATCTTGGACAAGGTGGAAGGACGCACACCACGTGTGACTTGCCGAGTGACTGTGCTGAGCCGACTCACACTTCAACGGCCGTGCCGGAGACCAAATAAAACGGGCGACCTCTGGATAACAAGTCCGGTGTGCTAACCATTCTGAACTTGGCTGTTCTAGCAGTAAAACTAATTTGAGTGCGGACACTCAGAGGCACGCAGTCAAGCCCGTGGAGAATGGGGATAGAGAAAAAGGCGATTTGCTAATTGCCGTAATGTCCCTAACAGCTGAGAAATTGTCAGTCTCGCTCGGTGAGACGGAGAAGCAATTTTGCCCACACAGCAGTGGCGAACGCTTCCAGATCCCAGGCTCGTGTTTCTCACACGAACGCGAGCGCCGTTTTACGAGATGAATACGGCGCTTGCGGGAACGTTGTTAACACAGCGATGCGTTCTTTAAGAGCCGGGCGTGTGCGACTGTGTTCGATCGAGCGAGCGATGCAGCAAAAACTTCAAAATCCGCAATATTGTAGAATGCCTGCACAAGCCACTCATCGTGGATTTTGCAAAAATTGGTTTTCTGTCAACTTGAGAAAAATTGCGTTTTTTCCCCTCTCTTCTCACTGTCATCATGCGTTGCCTATTTATTTATTTGTTTTCCTTGAGCAATACCGCTCACCGCGCATCCATAATTTTCAATCGAGGGTCGCGTGCTGTGAGCGTGTGTGCCACCGTGTGTGCCACCGTGTGTGCCACCGTGTGTGCCACCGTGTGTGCCACCGTGTGTGCTACCCTGTATCCCAGCGTGTGTGCCAGGCGCTCGCGATGACCTGGCACACGTCTGCAGGCGAGTGTCGCGTCTCCTCTTGCACTATTCTTGGGAGAGAGAAAAAAAGTAAATGTTTACAATAACATTTCAAAACATCTGTCAATACAACCGTGGCCATAAAAGGTAAAAAATTATATAATGGGCAACGTTTTGGGCAATGAGAGCGGAGAAATTGCGCAAATAATAATTGGAGACTGCACTAGACGCCATGTACATCAGTAGGGTCTTCATATGAAGTTAAAGTTTAATGTGTCCAAATAAACAGTCTTATAATGGTATATAAACAGTTACCCTCGAGTAGATATTTGCTAACAGCTCCTTTAAAAGTTAAAAGATGTATGCATAAACTATTTATTAATATGGTCAATGGTGGCTTTACCTCTGACCGTTCTATGCCGGTCTGACCTACGAACCGAGCGGCTCTGCAATAAGGTTATCAGCCAAGCATCACCACGCGCTCCCGTTTCTATTAATAAAGGGTCGCCCAAACGCGCACGGACACACTGCCCCACGGACACACTGGCACACGGACAGACACACGTTCACACGGACACACTGTTACACGGACAGACACACGTTCACACGAACACACGTTTACACGGACCCACTGTCACACGGACAGACACACGGATACACTGTCACACGAACGGACACACTGTCACACGGACAGACACACGGACACACTGGCACACGGACACACTGTCACACAGACACACTGGCACACGGACAGACACACGTTCACACGGACACACTGTCACACGGACACACTGTCACACGGACACACTGTCCCACGGACACACTGGCACACGGACACACTGGCACACGGACACACTGGCACACGGACACACTGGCACACGGACACACTGGCACACGGACAGACACACGTTCACACGGACACACGTTCACACGGACCCACTGTCACACGGACAGACGCACGGACACACTGTCACACGGACGGACACACGGACGCATCTGTACACGGACAGACACACGTTCACACGGACACACTGTCACGCGGACACACTGTCACACGGACATACACACGGACACACTGTCACACGGACACACTGTCACACGGACACACCTGCACACGGACAGACACACGTTCACACGGACACACGGTCACACGGACACACGGACGAGGGAGCTGGACCCTTCTAAAATTAAGACCCACCCACTCTGCTCCCCCGTGTGGGAAACTGCCGTGAATTATGAACAACTTCAGCCCAGGCGAGACAACGCGTTCTCGTCCGAGTGGGCCTTCTGCCGCAACACGGACAATATTTAACATTTTCTGATGAGCTATTTTGCCATTAATCATTTGGCTGAGCATGGCGCGGGGCGGCTGCTGCTGGTGTGTGTATGTGTGACGGGCGGGTGTGGAATTTGCCCGATTTGCTGGATGAGTAATTGCGAGCCGTGAGGCATGGCGATCCCATCTGCCGAGCCCGAGTGGGGAGGAAGCCTCGGAGCGGCGTGGGGCGGAGGAGGGGCTGATGAAGGGGGCTGTAGCTTTCAGTTCATCACAAATCCTACATAAAAAAGAGATATATTTAGATAAAAAATGAAAATCATCCCAACGTTTAGATTGTTGATGCCACATTTTAAAGAGATCTCCCGTCCTGTCTAATCTCATTGCATGTTCAATTAGATTTGCTGAACCCCATGGCCGCTGTTGTTTTATTTGCGCTAAGCGCGCTCTTGCGCCCTCCCCTACGGCCCTGCATATAAACAACACTCTTGTTACATCCAAAAGATCATCCGTGCTTTATTTACCCATGAGTTCATAGCATTAACCTTTTACGATATTTTTTATTCAAATTGATGACATTTCATAATTGCACCAAAACAAAGTGGCTGTTTTTTTTTAATGTCCCCGCGAACAATTCGCCGTTGGCGCTGCGTGTTAGAGATTTAGGACGGCGCGTGGACGTCTCTCTCCTGCTGCACCGCGCAACTCCATCGCGTTTACAAGCTCAACAACAACAACACACACATATATTTTTTAATCACAACTCGTATACATTAAAACGACACGGGGAGGAGGATTAGGCGAGGCGGGGCGTGCGTGGCGGCCCCCGTGGTCCGCTCCGCGGACACGGCGAGAGGGAGGGAGGGACGCGATTCGCGGCGGCTTCTTTCGACGTCCGCGGCACATTTAGGCTCAATTAAGCGAAGCAGATCGGGCGTAAGCACACAGCCGCCGACATCGAGTCCCGCGAGGAAGGGGGCGAGGGAGGGAGGGACGGGGGAAGGAGGAAGGGAGGGAGGCCGTCCCAATTTGTTGCGCTACAGATGGATTACCGCCTAAAATGATGGAGTTTTCGGCGCGCGACGTGCCTCGGAGCTAATTGTACAGAGAGCATGAAAGCCGCGGCGTTTTTTTACCTCAGAGAATCGTTTGGCCGGGAGGTTTTTTTTTGTAAATCAATCCCACAAAAAAATTGAACATGATTGGATTGGCAGCATGCCAGAGGATCCATTTCTAAATAGCTTTCCCACCAAACAGCAATCTCTGGCCTCGGAGAAGACGGGTTATCGCTCGTCCCGCTCCCAGGTAAATCAGCACGAATCGATGACAAAGCCGCAACGATATCATGCGGTCTCACGTCAGTGTCTTGGGCAATTAAATCAAACTTCACTGATGCGATGGCATCCTTTTGATGAAACCCCCAAAATTACACATCACAAAAATGTGCTGAACCCGTGCAACAAAATATTTTACATGTATTAGCCACTTTAATCTCTCAGGGCTGAGGCTTTGTACGAGGATAAGAGTGAGGCATTAACATTCCAATTTATGAAGTGCATCCAATTTTGATGCGTATGTAAATTGTATTTACGGCTTTCTCGGGTCAGCGTATGAAGCCACGCAGAAGCAGATTACCGCGGCAGATAGATAAACGATGGCCCGCTAGTAAAACCACCATTCCTGCATCACACGCCTCTTAAATCTAGCCTGTCAATGTAAACACAGATAATGGTAGTCCTTGAGCTGCACAATGCTTCATTTACAGGAGAGGGGGAGGGAGGTAAATCATAATTACACATCGAGCTGTGAGCAATTACATGTTTCCTTGACTGCAAACTCAAAAAACCCAAACACAAAAGACCGATTCAAGAGATCTTTCCGCAACAGTAGCAATTACTGCGACAATATTGCTCGTCTGGCGACTCAGGAATGAGGCCCCTTTTGTTCCGTGCGTCACGTGTAGCGGGGAGGGATTCGATGGCTATTTGTTGTGATACAGCGCGATAGAGGGGCCGGTCCTCGGCACGTCAGCCGCGTGGACGCAGCGGAGGACAGCCTCCACGCACGGTCCAACAGCCACCGAGGCTACACGCGCGAAACTAATAATAATAACAAATATATTTGTACCGCGAACACATTTATCTAAAAGGACAAACCGCTGTTCGATGGTGGACTCGGAGGCACGGAGCGCAGGGGTCACGGTCCCTCGTGTGCCACGCAGAGCGAGCGAGTGGCCGGCCTGCGACCCACCGCTGGAGGTTTGGAGAGTTTGAACGCCTCGAGTGCGGAGCGGGAGAGAGTTCCAGGTGACTCGAGAGGGAGAGAGTTCCAGGTGACGGGAGAGAGTTCCAGGTAACTCGAGAGGGAGAGAGTTTCAGGTGACGGGAGAGAGTTCCAGGTGACTCGAGAGGAAGAGAGTTCCAGGTGACGGGAGAGAGTTCCAGGTGACGTGAGAGGGAGAGAGTTCCAGGTGACCCGAGAGGGAGAGAGTCCCAGGTGACGGGAGAGAGTTCCAGGTGACGGGAGAGAGTTCCAGGTGACGGGAGAGAGTTCCAGGTGACTCGAGAGGGAGAGAGTTCCAGGTGACTCGAGAGGGAGAGAGTTCCAGGTGACTCGAGAGGGAGAGAGTTCCAGGTGACGGGAGAGAGTTCCAGGTGACTCGAGAGGGAGAGAGTTCCAGGTGACGGGAGAGAGTTCCAGGTGACGGGAGAGAGTTCCAGGTGACTCGAGAGAGAGAGAGAGAGTTCCAGGTGACGGGAACGGGAGAGGAGAAACGCCGCTCAGCAGCACGGCCCCGCCTCTGGGGACGCTCAAGAGACCTTGAGACGAGCTCCGAGGAACTTGACGCTGCTCTGTGTGGTCAGAGGTTCAAGGAGAGTAAAGAGACCTGGCAGCCTACGGCACGATGAGGATGGCGATGAGGTCACGATGAGGTCACGATGAGGTCACGATGAGGATGGCGATGAGGTCACGATGAGGTCACGATGAGGATGGCGATGAGGGATGGCCGTGGATCCCGGCTGAGAGCCGCGTCGTCCTTGACGCCCCCAGCCCACGCTGTGTTGTGCTGGCACACTGGGGGACCAAAGCAAAAGTTGTATTTGGAGGCACCCCTTCCGATTTGTAAATTATAAGTGAGACGAATAGAGAGACATAGACACAAGATAAAGACAAGACAAAGATATGTCGCTAGATGAGAGCGGTGCAGGGAGATGGAAGGAAAATGTGATTGCAGTCAGGTGAAAGAGAGATGACAGTGAGGTGGAAATGAGGGATTTGAGAACTGTAGGCGAGACAAGGATGTAGAGAGATGCCTGAGAGTGTTAACAAGCGAGATGGTTTTGGATGCATTCCATTTTTTTCGTCGCACGGTGCTACTGTCAATCCATTGCGTGCCCTGAGCAGACTTTGTTTGGGGGGGGGGGGAGTTCTAATTCATAAGATGTCGTGAGAAGTGCGAAATGTAGACAAGATACAGATGTATATGATTTGCTTTGTATGTTCATTGCCATGTTGTGTTGTGTTTATTAATGTTACAATTTGAGCTGATATTGATGCAGCCCCAGATTTGGCATGAATCCGGAGCCCCTCGAGTCCCTTGGGGCCCTGAGCTGCTGGGTCTGCTGGCGCCTCGCCCCCCGTCAGCAGGGAAGAAGGAGCGTCCAGGTCGCTGTTTTTCCTGCAGCCGCATGTGGGACGCGACGCAGTGGCGGAATGTTCACACTTCAATACATTTTTTCTAAGTAAATTTCGTCCACCCACAATTGAGGGGTGTTCTGGAAAACCTGATAACCAACCACATCTCATTTCCCTGGAAGTGTCTGCCTTTTGCAAAGAGTAGGCGGATTACGTGGATAACAAAAAAACCGTGAACTGTAAAGTTCATTCGTGCGGCTGCGCATGTACGTAGATGGTTCAATAGCAACACGGCAAAGCTGGAGTGGGATCGTACACGTGTTCTCAGGTTTTCCCAGTACACCCCTCAATTATATTCCAGCTGAGCACGACGACGCGAGACCAAGACGACTCCATTCAGACCCCCGCAGCTAGCAGTGCACTAGCCTGTGCCAGAAAGAGGGCACGGGAGAGACGTCACACAGCGACGATTTTTGTCGTCACCCCAACAGGCCTCTTCAGCCACAACCGGGCCACGCGCTCTCTATGCCTGGAAAAGGGTGTTCCCCAAGTGTCAAAGAGTGTTCACTACATGTCAGACAGTGTTCACCGAATGTCAATGAGACCAATATATTAAATTCTTAAAGATGACACTATGGCAATGTCGTCAAAAACTGAAGTAGCAGCAGCGCCACATTTCAGGGATCCTCAATTCTGCTGCCTCCCCCTCTACCCCTACAGCCCTCCCCTCCAGCCCTCTCTCCCCCCTCTACCCCCACCCCCCTCTACCCTCACCCCCTCTCCCCCCACCCCCTCTCCCCCCACCCTCCTTTCTCCCCACCCCACTCTCCCCCACCCTCCCCCCAGAAAATAATAATTAATTTGGTTTATATTCAGCCTTTGATGATTAGAAGATGAGAAATCAGCGACTGTTGTAAATCTGCCTCTCCCTTGTTAGCCGCTGCGCAGCGATAAGCCGCGCGCTAAGAGGGAGCAGTGGCCAGGCTCGCTGCGAGCCAACACTCAGCGCGGGCGCTCTGAATCCTGGAGAGACAAACGCCGCCCCGCGCAGCCTCCTGCACCGCCGCGAGCGAGCACCCTCATCCAGGTCGGCAAGGCCCTGGGTGTGGGGGGCACGGGCTGCCGGCGTGGTGGGGGGGTGTCTTCACTCTCCCGGTGCTCACGTTCGCCTACACACTCTACCGATTGCGCATTTTAGGCTGAGTCAACCTAGCGGACGGTTTAGGCCAAGTGCCAATTTCCACGATTTGCGCATACAAACACATGAGCAAGCTGCAGCGTGAACAACATTCATCTGACTCGTGTCATGACAGGTACCGCAGGATCCGACCGCGTCCGTCCAGTGCTCGCTGAGCTGCTATGGCCTCCGGTTGACGAACGAATACATTGTAGGGTTGCGCTCGTTACACACAAAGTGCTCGACACAAATCAACCAAAGAACCTTTGCCGATTTAGACAAACCACCATCACGCGAACTTCGGTCATCCTCGCAGCGGCTTTGTGTCGCCATCGAACAAAGACGTGCAATGCATCGCGCGCTTTCAGATGCCCTCCTGTAGCCGCCTGGAACGCTCTCCTTTCGATATTAGGATGCCACTGGAGCTATAGACTTTTCAATCCAGATTGAAAACTAATGTCTTTAGAGCTACTTTTCGTGTTTAGCTTGTTCTCCTTACCCGCACCTCCGATTAGCACGGTTGGCTACGTCCGGTGCAAAATAAGTTCAACATACAGTATGTGAATAATTATTTGTGAATCCACTGATTGATGAGGGCCTCTCCATGCCATGCGGATCGCTGGGGATATTTGACCATACTTGACCACGCTGGTCAGTGCCAGTTGATAAAGGCGGAGAGGGTAGACATGGGAGCGTAGAAGTACAGTACAATGGAATTTCTTGCATTGCTCTCTGTTGTCCCCCAGGTCGCCTCCACAGCCTGTACCACCTGTTATGCACGGTGAACATCCACCTAGGCACTATGCAGGTTAAAACCCGCTTAGCTTCCGAGATCTAGCTGTGGTGCATGCCTGTGGTCCAGCACCGTGAAGGCGAGGGTTGGTGGATTACACACAGACGCTAACCCCTCCCCGTGGGCGTTGAGGAGGTTCGCCGGACAGTGGCTCGCCCGGAGATCGTGACACAGCGCTCCAGCACCGTGCCACTCGTGTAATCTGTCCCGGTCCCACGGGCTAGAGCTTCACCCCCCACATGCGTGGGTGTCCTCCAGCTGCTCTCATTTCCTGCCCCATATAGAAACACTCTTTACTTGCGTAAAAATATCCGAATATATAGAGGACCGCAGAACTAGCACGTGTGGGTAGCGCCGTCTCGCCGCCGGGCTGCCATCCAGCTTGCAATTTGCATGGATGACGACGACGACGCGATGTGAAACTAAACGTTAGTATGATATTATTAGTATTATATTATTAGTATTATATTATTAGTATGATATTATTAGTATGATATTATTAGTATGATATTATTAGTATTATATTATCAGTATTATATTATTAGCATATATTATTAGCATTATATTATTAGTATTATATTATTAATATTATATTATTAGTATTATAATATATTATTAGTATTATATTATTAGTATTATATTATTAGCATTATATTATTAGTATTATATTATTAGCATTATTTTATTAGTATTATATTATTAGTATTATATTATTAATATTATATTATTAGTATTATATCAAATCTGACCACATCAGGCGCATTTCGGGCGATTGTTCGCAGGGCCGGGAAATGCCCCCCGGTGACCAGAATGGTGCCAACCGCTGCGCCGCATTTCTCTCTGCCCGTGTCACGGCGCGTGCGTGGGACCGCTGTAATGACTCTCGTCGCCCCTGAGTGATGCGCGGGGAGCGTCAGGCTGAGGATAAAATAAGCCGAGGGATGATTGCACAGGCACCAATTTGACTCTCTGACATGTCTCAATAAAAAAAACACGAAGCCGTCTCCATCATTTGTGGGGCGTGAGTTTTGTAAACACGGCGCAGACGGCGGTCGTGATCCCCGCGTCGCCATCAGACTTTTGTCGTCGTTTTCGCGTTGGTTGTTCCCCTCGCGTGTCCAGTTGCTGAGCTACCGCGACCGATGGTCGACACAGCAGCACTGAGCGCTCCCGTCAGGGCCGGGTGACGTGTGCACCATCGCGGTAAACTCCACGTTCATATGACATTATTAGCCGCTATTGGTTTCTCACCAAGTAGTGCGGCCTCACCAAGTGGTGCTCAGCTTGCTCATGCTAGAGGGACAATGGTGATGATGATAATAATAGCATTGCATGATGAAGGTAACGACGGTTTTGATGACAAGAGATGGATGTTTCAGGATTATTATGATCGTGGCAATAGACGATGGTGATGATGACCAACGTAGCGTTGTTGGATGATGAATATTTGCATGACAATGTATCATTAGTTGATTATAAGAACCATGATGATAATGATGGTGATAATGATGGGAATGCACAGATCCCGGCAGGGATTTGAACCCTCGTCAATCTCACATTTGTAGGCTTCGCTGCTTTGGCAACCCAGTCACACCTGGCCGGGCACGTGCCTGCACGTGGCCGGAATATTATAGAATGTGTACATTCCGTAATCTTTTTACATCGAAACACAGAAACAACATCCTCCAATTGCTTTAACGCAATTATCTTGACGGCACGTTGGCTGCTGTCACGGACTTGTAACTCATTACGCGTAGATGCGCCGTCAGACAGTGTTATGAATGAGGCATCAGACACCCCTCCACCCCAGGCCGCCTGCCGTGCGCCGCACTTGTTTAGTAATTATGGATTCCGCTCCCGCTGGTGACGTCTTCCGAAAACTAATTCGGCCGCATCGGCTGCCGTGCGGCGGCTCCCTCTCCGCTCGGCGTTAAAACTTTGGGCGCTCCAACTTCCATTTCACCTTCGCTGCCATCCACGGTGACCGAGATGCCGCGTGACGGTGCGAGCTCGGCGCTGCGCTAAATTGTACGGCACGCCAAGGTAAACACGGCCAATTACATAATGGCCTCCATTGTAATGGCACGCCACGCACGGCTGTCTGCCCGTCTGGCGGGGGAACGGTGTAAATAATGTACGCACCTTTACTGGAAACAGAAACGTGCAGACGTGCAGCCCAGAAATTACTCGAGCCCCTCTAGAGGGTGCGAATAAATTCCCCGTCAGTTGCAATACGGCAAAACCCAGATAAATGAATATCACAAGTCTGCAGACTTTACAACCGTGCGTACCTCACACGCGACGCTGCTAGTTTGCTTCCAATATTAAATTTGGTGATTTCTCTCCCGTCTCGCGCCCATGTGCGGACAGGCCTGACGGAGGCACGCCGCTTCGTTTATGTGCACGGCACTCGCAGGACATATTTCGCTGCGAGGAACGATATTAAACATTAATCTTCGTGCCACGGCACCGGAGAAAAGAGAGAGAAAAAAACAGCGTGGGGTTCATTCTTGTTTCATTGTGGTCGAGAACCGGGAACTTTTATCTTAGACTGCAGAAGCTGAGAATGCATTGAAATCCCAAGCCATCGGGCCGTTCGTCTGGCATGTATTTTTTGATTGACTCGGTGCGCCTCTGAGATTATGTTTGGTCTTCACTTAATTTTCGTGTCCGTCCACCAACGTTAAAAGTCATTCCAGTGGCGAATACATCCCAGCACATCGAAGTTCGCCCACTGAGAGATCGCGCACAGTGCAGGGGCCTTCCTCGAGCAGTGGGCAAAGAGGTGGCACACGGCCCGCCTCTCGCGAGAGCATCCTCTGCAGCAGCTCTCTGGTTTCGTGGCACACTGCCACGTGACCAGGTTGGATCTTGGTCCTCCGACTTGGGTACCAAGTCGGTTCAGAGTTGTCCACGTGGTCTACCTCGCGATTGCCCCCGCGGGGAGTTGTCCCCTCGCCTCGATGCCCACGCTGATCTCAGCACCAAGGCGTCCGAGTGGCTTCCGCCACATCTCCTCGCCTGTGGTCGCAGGAGTATCGGTCAGTGCCCGTGCTGTTGTCAGAAAGGTTCTGCGTGACTGCAGGCGCTTGACTACACCGCAAATTACTGACTTGGAATAACCAAGACCAATATTGCCCCCTACTTGCAGACTCGCACCTCGTGGATAGAAGTTCCTGAAGAAACTCCCAGCACGTGGAGCGAAATGTCGGACACCATTCCAACAATATGGAGTAAAACCTAAAAACATATCGGAGGGCCGCACCCCGGCACTGACTGAGCACTATTAAGCCACAATAGTCATCCAAGCAACGTGTGCTCCTGACAGAATCTAGTTGAAGCCAGCGTTTAAGCAGCTCAGAAAACGAGACGACGGCACCATTGGGCGGGCATCGTGCGCGTGTCACACGGCTGGGATTGTCGGCCACAAACCCGACAATGGATGGACACTCGCGCCAAACAGCTAGGCGCCGGACAGCTGGGCGCCGAATGGGCCCACTAGCCGAGCAAGATCGCACTCAACTCTACGAACCGCGAGCGGCTGACCTTCGGGCTCAGACGCAGGGTGCCCCCTTGAGCGCCCCTACGCTGCCCTGTGCCACTTGTGCATTCACGAGCTGTCCAAAGCCTATTAGCTCCGTAAGCCAATAGCACCCGAGGCGGCCGGTAATAATGATGAGCCGAGCAGTCAGTAGCTCATGCGCCACTTCATTAAAAATACGCCACGGCCCCGAGGCCTCTCTGTCCTCGGATAATCCGGCACGACCGTAGGGACTCCCTGCTTACTCGTGAAAATACCACGCCGCCTTTACTGCGCTCCGACTGCCGCTGTCACTGCTGGGTCAAAGAACGTTATGAGGCCCATTGCCTCCAAAGCGGTGAACTCGCCAGGCTGTGGGATTTGTAACGTCAAAGGTTGTGCAATTGGTCGAGGAGTCACAGGCTAGAGGGGTCACCGGGTTACTGAACGGTCGGAGTGACGAGCCAGTGCCGGTGAGATCCTGGGCCACAGCTGGGTTTCAGCCGGCCCTGATTAAACCCGATTATCAGGTGCAGCGAGTTGATGGTCTATGCCCGGTCACCAATGACTGCACAAGAAGGCCATCAAATTAAATTGAGTTTGCACTTATTTTGCCAAAATTGTAGCTGTGATGTTAAAAATATATATTGGTTTAACTGCCGTGCAATGACAATTTGTCCGTGCAGGGTATGTGGAAAAGTGGAGCCCCTCTAGTTTAGATGAAAGAGGCCACTTGAAGGGCTCTCTGAAGTAATTCTGTAATAACTTTCACTGGCAGTTCTCTAACACGGGCGATCCATTGTATTTCATGCCTTTATTTCTGACAGCACAAGAGGAATTATAAGTGGGAATAAGGCAAAGAAACGTTTTTGCTCTTGGAGAACGTAACCAGAGGGAGAAATGGCACGGACTGGAAATGTATTCTTAAGAGACATTTCACAGTTAAGCGCCGTTAAACGGTGCTGCCCCATCAGCTGTCTATGGTCTCCGTCAATCGCAGTTCATTTTTCTCCTGCGCTGTTTTTTGCAGTTGTGCTGTGCAGCTCTCCGATGTGTTTTCTGTTTACACCACGTGTTGTTCAGCACGATGTCCGACGTTTGACTCCACCAAGCTTCCGGCACACGGAGCGACACGTCTGACATCGTGCCGAACAACACGTGGTACTACCCGAAAATGTACCGGAGAGCCGTGTTCCATTCTGATAGACATAACCCCCTCATATCCACCACCCACTGGCTGTTTACCAGCAGCTGTGCCACCCATTAGGAATTATAGTTGAATACGATTATGAGCTAAAGTAAACATTAATACCACTGCACTCACCTAAAGGCAATTGACACGAGTCCACAGGTGTCCACATCCCATGGGAACTGATGCTGCTGGAATGACCAATTGGGAGTTTTTGAGGCGGGCTTTATGTAAAAAAAGACAATCAAAGTGTGCGTTGGCCTAATCTTATTTTAGTCTGGAAGCTGCTGCTGATTCAAGAGCCGAATGGCTCACAGGGCTATACCAAAATAAAGAAACTGAAATCAAGAAAACTTATTGTTCGACGAGGCTCAGCCTCGCGGCGTCGCTACCTCACCTGGCACTTTGTGATTCGCCTCGCAGGCGCGTGGGGCACGGCACGCGGTCACACGACGGCGCGGCAGCCCCGGTGCTCCCACGGTCTCGAGGATTCATCTGCAAGACAAAGGTTAGCGCCCGTCTCTGTTATTAAACGGTAATGATGACACTTGAAAGAAAATGAAACGATGGGCTAAAAAAATGAAACAATTATGTGGGGGAGCGGGGAGGGGGTGGCAAAGTGGTGGGGGGGGGGTTAAACGCGAGTTCATTTTTCTCACCTCGTTCGATGCTGGGGGGCCCGCAGGGGCCATCAAGGCACCCACGCAGAAAATGAGCTTCTCGTCGCGGACGAGAGAGCTCGAGATCGCGGGGGGACGCGAAGGGGACGCGCGCTCACCTGAGCCCCCGCCCACCATCGCACCTGCGCAAAAAAAACACAATAAACAGACGGGCGAACCCTTAACTATGGGACGCGTTGACCGACGAGGGAGCGAGGTGAGCACTCCGGCAAAAAAAACGAGCAAGCGATGGGGGGCAAAACGGCCACCACCACCAGGCGACGCGTTAGAGAGCAGAGCGCATGAGCGCGTACATAATCAAGAGAATTATTATCATTTTCATTCTCCGGGTTTAAATCTACAACCCGCAATCTCGCAAATGCACGTGGCAGATTATGGCACGGTGAATACGAGCGCGCGCCCTTTAATCCACATCACTTACACTTACGCGAAATGACGAGATTATGAGCGCTGGATTTCAGTCTTTGCAAATGGAAACGTATAATCACCTCTCAAAACAAGTTTCACATCGTGACTCCGCGATCCCATTAACCGTGCTCCCATGGCAGGTTCCCTGCGTAGATTTGCGCCCCCCGCATATGTGTGCACTTCCATCATTGAATTCCTGCCTTTGGTTTTTATTCACTTGAATTTACATTAACGAAACACGTCCAAAGTTTACTGCCGAGCCACGGAGGCGCCTCTGTCACGCGCGGTGGAAGTGACGTCTCTGTAATTCTCCGCAGGCTTCGATGCTCTTGTCGCATTGACCACGCGGACGGGTTTTTTTACCCCGCTTTTAAATCCATACCCTTCAATGCGAGGCCATAACGCTCGAGCCATCGAATCGTTTAGCGATCCCTTTCTCATGCGTGGTGCCAACTTGCTACCTCTCGCGCCGCGTTATTTACCAGTCCAGGGAGACATGCGGTCGGAGCACTTTGACTCGTGATCGCAAGGGCACGAGTTCACATCCCGGTCAGGGTTCGCCCAGCCAGATCGCCCCCACTGCGATCGGAATTGTGAGCGCCGCTTTGTTATTAGAAGTAAACAGTGGTTTTCCTATACCACTGCCGTGAGAAGGTGGAATTTCCACCGCTTGCTCAGTCATTGAAATCGTAAATGGAAGCTTAATAGTTATTTAAAAATTGTGCATTTGGTACCAGCGCCATTCTTGGCGCAGGGCTATCGTGAAGGCGCTACGTGTCACGTATGGCTACAGTCGGCCAGTACGTGGCGCTGCTGTGATGTGCTTTTATCCACTTAGGTAATTAGTGGGCACTTGTTGGAAAATGTGGGTCGTGACACCGGCACACATGGCCGCGGTGCTTACGGTGACTGCAACCGCAGCACCAGCCAGGGCGCAACACCGTAAACACCACGCGGGGATCACGCGGCACCGGCCTTCACTGGAAACACAATCCCAAGTTGGATAACGGTGAGAGTGTGTAACTCGGAGAGGAGTGTGTAACTGGGAGAGGAGTGTGTAACCGGGAGAGGAGTGTGTAACTGGGAGAGGAGTGTGTAACTGGGAGAGGAGTGTGTAACTGGGAGAGGAGTGTGTAACCGGGAGAGGAGTGTGTAACCAGGAGAGGAGTGTGTAAACAGGAGAGGAGTGTGTAACTGGGAGAGGAGTGTGTAACCGGGAGGGGAGTGTGTAACTTGGAGAGGAGTGTGTAACTGGGAGAGGAGTGTGTAACTCGGAGAGGAGTGTGTAACTCGGAGAGGAGTATGTAACTCGGAGAGGAGTGTGTAACTGGGAGAGGAGTGTGTAACCAGGAGAAGAGTGTGTAACTGGGAGAGGAGTGTGTAACCGGGAGAGGAGTGTGTAACTGGGAGAGGAGTGTGTAACTGGGAGAGGAGTGTGTAACCGGGAGAGGAGTGTGTAACTGGGAGAGGAGTGTGTAACTGGGAGAAGAGTGTGTAACTAGGAGAGGAGTGTGAAACCAGGAGAGGAGTGTGTAACTGGGAGGGGAGTGTGTAACCAGGAGAGGAGTGTGTAACTGGGAGAGGAGTGTGTAACCAGGAGAGGAGTGTGTAACTGGGAGAAGAGTGTGTAACTAGGAGAGGAGTGTGAAACCAGGAGAGGAGTGTGTAACTGGGAGGGGAGTGTGAAACCAGGAGAGGAGTGTGTAACCGGGAGAGGAGTGTGTAACCGGGAGAGGAGTGTGTAACTAGGAGAGGAGTGTGTAACTGGGAGAGGAGTGTGTAACTGGGAGAGGAGTGTGTAACCGGGAGAGGAGTGTGTAACCGGGAGAGGAGTGTGTAACCGGGAGAGGAGTGTGTAACTAGGAGAGGAGTGTGTAACTGGGAGAGGAGTGTGTAACCGGGAGAAGAGTGTGTAACCGGGAGAGGAGTGTGTAACCGGGAGAGGAGTGTGTAACTAGGAGAGGAGTGTGTAACTGGGAGAGGAGTGTGTAACTGGGAGAGGAGTGTGTAACCGGGAGAGGAGTGTGTAACGGGGGGAGGAGTGTGTAACCAGGAGAGGAGTGTGTAACCGGGAGAGTGTGTAACTGGGAGGGGAGTGTGTAACTGGGAGAGTGTGTAACTGGGAGGGGAGTGTGTAACTGGGAGGGGAGTGTGTAACCAGGAGAGGAGTGTGTAACTGGGAGAGGAGTGTGTAACCGGGAGAGGAGTGTGTAACTGGGAGAGGAGTGTGTAACTGGGAGAGGAGTGTGTAACCAGGAGAGGAGTGTGTAACCGGGAGAGTGTGTAACTGGGAGGGGAGTGTGTAACTGGGAGAGTGTGTAACTGGGAGGGGAGTGTGTAACTGGGAGGGGAGTGTGTAACCAGGAGAGGAGTGTGTAACTGGGAGAGGAGTGTGTAACCGGGAGAGGAGTGTGTAACTGGGAGAGGAGTGTGTAACTGGGAGAGGAGTGTGTAACTGGGAGAGGAGTGTGTAACTGGGCGAGTGTGTAACTGGGAGAGGAGTGTGTAACCAGGAGAGGAGTGTGTAACCAGGAGAGGAGTGTGTAACTGGGAGAGGAGTGTGTAACTCGGAGAGGAGTATGTAACTCGGAGAGGAGTGTGTAACCGGGAGAGGAGTGTGTAACCAGGAGAGGAGTGTGTAACTGGGAGAGGAGTGTGTAACTGGGAGAGGAGTGTGTAACTGGGCGAGTGTGTAACCGGGAGAGGAGTGTGTAACCAGGAGAGGAGTGTGTAACTGGGCGAGTGTGTAACTGGGAGGGGAGTGTGTAACCAGGAGAGGAGTGTGTAACCAGGAGAGGAGTGTGTAACCGGGAGAGGAGTGTGTAACTGGGAGAGGAGTGTGTAACTGGGAGAGGAGTGTGTAACCAGGAGAGGAGTGTGTAACCAGGAGAGGAGTGTGTAACCAGGAGAGGAGTGTGTAACCGGGAGAGGAGTGTGTAACTCGGAGAGGAGTATGTAACTCGGAGAGGAGTGTGTAACTGGGAGAGGAGTGTGTAACCAGGAGAAGAGTGTGTAACTGGGAGAGGAGTGTGTAACCGGGAGAGGAGTGTGTAACTGGGAGAGGAGTGTGTAACTGGGAGAAGAGTGTGTAACTAGGAGAGGAGTGTGAAACCAGGAGAGGAGTGTGTAACTGGGAGAGGAGTGTGTAACTGGGAGAAGAGTGTGTAACTAGGAGAGGAGTGTGTAACTGGGAGAGGAGTGTGTAACTGGGAGAGGAGTGTGTAACTGGGAGAGGAGTGTGTAACCGGGAGAGGAGTGTGTAACTGGGAGAGGAGTGTGTAACTGGGAGAGGAGTGTGTAACTGGGAAAGGAGTGTGTAACCGGGAGAGGAGTGTGTAACGGGGGGAGGAGTGTGTAACCAGGAGAGGAGTGTGTAACCGGGAGAGGAGTGTGTAACCGGGAGAGTGTGTAACTGGGAGGGGAGTGTGTAACTGGGAGGGGAGTGTGTAACCAGGAGAGGAGTGTGTAACTGGGAGAGGAGTGTGTAACTGGGAGAGGAGTGTGTAACCGGGAGAGGAGTGTGTAACTGGGAGAGGAGTGTGCAACTGGGAGAGGAGTGTGTAACTGGGCGAGTGTGTAACTGGGAGAGGAGTGTGTAACCAGGAGAGGAGTGTGTAACCAGGAGAGGAGTGTGTAACTGGGAGGGGAGTTTGTAACCGGGAGAGGAGTGTGTAACCAGGAGAGGAGTGTGTAACTGGGAGAGGAGTGTGTAACTGGGAGAGGAGTGTGTAACTGGGAGAGGAGTGTGTAACTCGGAGAGGAGTATGTAACTCGGAGAGGAGTGTGTAACCGGGAGAGGAGTGTGTAACCAGGAGAGGAGTGTGTAACTGGGAGAGGAGTGTGTAACTGGGAGAGGAGTGTGTAACTGGGCGAGTGTGTAACCGGGAGAGGAGTGTGTAACCAGGAGAGGAGTGTGTAACTGGGAGAGGAGTGTGTAACTGGGAGAGTGTGTAACTGGGAGGGGAGTGTGTAACCAGGAGAAGAGTGTGTAACTGGGAGAGGAGTGTGTAACTGGGAGAGGAGTGTGTAACCGGGAGGGGAGTGTGTAACCAGGAGAAGAGTGTGTAACCAGGAGAGGAGTGTGTAACCAGGAGAGGAGTGTGTAACCGGGAGAGGAGTGTGTAACTGGGAGAGGAGTGTGTAACTGGGAGGGGAGTGTGTAACCAGGAGAGGAGTGTGTAACTGGGAGAGGAGTGTGTAACTGGGAGAGGAGTGTGTAACTGGGAGGGGAGTGTGTAACCAGGAGAGGAGTGTGTAACCGGGAGAGGAGTGTGCAACTGGGAGAGGAGTGTGTAACTGGGAGAGGAGTGTGTAACTGGGAGAGGAGTGTGTAACTGGGAGAAGAGTGTGTAACTAGGAGAGGAGTGTGTAACTGGGAGAGGAGTGTGTAACTGGGAGAGGAGTGTGTAACCGGGAGAGGAGTGTGTAACTGGGGGAGGAGTGTGTAACCAGGAGAGGAGTGTGTAACCGGGAGAGTGTGTAACTGGGAGGGGAGTGTGTAACCAGGAGAGGAGTGTGTAACCAGGAGAGGAGTGTGTAACTGGGAGAGGAGTGTGTAACTGGGAGAGGAGTGTGTAACTGGGCGAGTGTGTAACTGGGAGAGGAGTGTGTAACCAGGAGAGGAGTGTGTAACTGGGAGAGGAGTGTGTAACTGGGGGAGGAGTGTGTAACTGGGAGAGGAGTGTGTAACTGGGGGAGGAGTGTGTAACTGGGAGAGGAGTGTGTAACTGGGAGAGGAGTGTGTAACTGGGAGAGTGTGTAACTGGGAGGGGAGTGTGTAACCAGGAGAGGAGTGTGTAACTGGGAGAGGAGTGTGTAACTGGGAGAGGAGTGTGTAACCGGGAGAGGAGTGTGTAACTGGGAGAGGAGTGTGTAACCGGGAGAGGAGTGTGTAACCGGGAAAGGAGTGTGTAACTGGGAGAGGAGTGTGTAACCGGGAGAGGAGTGTGTAACTGGGAGAGGAGTGTGTAACCGGGAGAGGAGTGTGTAACCGGGAAAGGAGTGTGTAACTGGGAGAGGAGTGTGTAACCGGGAGAGGAGTGTGTAACTGGGAGAGGAGTGTGTAACTCGGAGAGGAGTGTGTAACTGGGAGAGGAGTGTGTAACCGGGAGAGGCGTGTGTAACTGGGAGAGTGTGTAACCGGGAGAGGAGTGTGTAACCGGGAGAGGAGTGTGTAACCGGGAGAGGAGTGTGTAACTGGGAGAGGAGTGTGTAACCGGGAGAGGAGTGTGTAACTGGGAGAGGAGTGTGTAACCGGGAGAGGAGTGTGTAACTGGGAGAGGAGTGTGTAACTGGGAGAGGAGTGTGTAACTGGGAGAGGAGTGTGTAACTGGGAGAGTGTGTAACCAGGAGAGGAGTCTGTTACCGGGAGAGGAGTGTGTAACTGGGAGAGGAGTGTGTAACTCGGAGAGGAGTGTGTAACTCGGAGAGGAGTGTGTAACTGGGAGAGGAGTGTGTAACTGGGAGAGGAGTGTGTAACTGGGAGAGGAGTGTGTAACTCAGAGAGGAGTGTGTAACTCAGAGAGGAGTGTGTAACTGGGAGAGGAGTGTGTAACTCGGAGAGGAGTGTGTAACTGGGAGAGGAGTGTGTAACTCCGAGAGGAGTGTGTAACTGGGAGAGGAGTGTGTAACTGGGAGAGGAGTGTGTAACTCGGAGAGGAGTGTGTAACTCGGAGAGGAGTGTGTTACTCGGAGAGGAGTGTGTAACTCGGAGAGGAGTGTGTAACTGGGAGAGGAGTGTGTAACTGGGAGAGGAGTGTGTAACTCGGAGAGGAGTGTGTAACTGGGAGAGGAGTGTGTCACCGGGAGAGGAGTGTGTAACTCGGAGAGGAGTGTGTAACTCGGAGAGGAGTGTGTAACTGGGAGAGGAGTGTGTAACTCGGAGAGGAGTGTGTAACTGGGAGAGGAGTGTGTCACCGGGAGAGGAGTGTGTAACTGGGAGAGGAGTGTGTAAATGGGAGAGGAGTGTGTAACTCGGAGAGGAGTGTGTAAATGGGAGAGGAGTGTGTAACTCGGAGAGGAGTGTGTAACCAGGAGAGGAGTGTGTAACTGGGAGAGGAGTGTGTAACTGGGAGAGTGTGTAACTGGGAGGGGAGTGTGTAACCAGGAGAAGAGTGTGTAACTGGGAGAGGAGTGTGTAACTGGGAGAGGAGTGTGTAACCGGGAGGGGAGTGTGTAACCAGGAGAAGAGTGTGTAACCAGGAGAGGAGTGTGTAACCAGGAGAGGAGTGTGTAACCGGGAGAGGAGTGTGTAACTGGGAGAGGAGTGTGTAAATGGGAGAGGAGTGTGTAACCAGGAGAGGAGTGTGTAACTGGGAGAGGAGTGTGTAACTGGGAGAGGAGTGTGTAACTGGGAGGGGAGTGTGTAACCAGGAGAGGAGTGTGTAACCGGGAGAGGAGTGTGCAACTGGGAGAGGAGTGTGTAACTGGGAGAGGAGTGTGTAACTGGGAGAGGAGTGTGTAACTGGGAGAAGAGTGTGTAACTAGGAGAGGAGTGTGTAACTGGGAGAGGAGTGTGTAACTGGGAGAGGAGTGTGTAACCGGGAGAGGAGTGTGTAACTGGGGGAGGAGTGTGTAACCAGGAGAGGAGTGTGTAACCGGGAGAGTGTGTAACTGGGAGGGGAGTGTGTAACCAGGAGAGGAGTGTGTAACCAGGAGAGGAGTGTGTAACTGGGAGAGGAGTGTGTAACTGGGAGAGGAGTGTGTAACTGGGCGAGTGTGTAACTGGGAGAGGAGTGTGTAACCAGGAGAGGAGTGTGTAACTGGGAGAGGAGTGTGTAACTGGGGGAGGAGTGTGTAACTGGGAGAGGAGTGTGTAACTGGGGGAGGAGTGTGTAACTGGGAGAGGAGTGTGTAACTGGGAGAGGAGTGTGTAACTGGGAGAGTGTGTAACTGGGAGGGGAGTGTGTAACCAGGAGAGGAGTGTGTAACTGGGAGAGGAGTGTGTAACTGGGAGAGGAGTGTGTAACCGGGAGAGGAGTGTGTAACTGGGAGAGGAGTGTGTAACCGGGAGAGGAGTGTGTAACCGGGAAAGGAGTGTGTAACTGGGAGAGGAGTGTGTAACCGGGAGAGGAGTGTGTAACTGGGAGAGGAGTGTGTAACTCGGAGAGGAGTGTGTAACTGGGAGAGGAGTGTGTAACCGGGAGAGGCGTGTGTAACTGGGAGAGTGTGTAACCGGGAGAGGAGTGTGTAACCGGGAGAGGAGTGTGTAACCGGGAGAGGAGTGTGTAACTGGGAGAGGAGTGTGTAACCGGGAGAGGAGTGTGTAACTGGGAGAGGAGTGTGTAACCGGGAGAGGAGTGTGTAACTGGGAGAGGAGTGTGTAACTGGGAGAGGAGTGTGTAACTGGGAGAGGAGTGTGTAACTGGGAGAGTGTGTAACCAGGAGAGGAGTCTGTTACCGGGAGAGGAGTGTGTAACTGGGAGAGGAGTGTGTAACTCGGAGAGGAGTGTGTAACTCGGAGAGGAGTGTGTAACTGGGAGAGGAGTGTGTAACTGGGAGAGGAGTGTGTAACTCGGAGAGGAGTGTGTAACTCAGATAGGAGTGTGTAACTGGGAGAGGAGTGTGTAACTCGGAGAGGAGTGTGTAACTGGGAGAGGAGTGTGTAACTCGGAGAGGAGTGTGTAACTGGGAGAGGAGTGTGTAACTCGGAGAGGAGTGTGTAACTCGGAGAGGAGTGTGTAACTCGTAGAGGAGTGTGTAACTGGGAGAGGAGTGTGTAACTCGGAGAGGAGTGTGTAACTGGGAGAGGAGTGTGTCACCGGGAGAGGAGTGTGTAACTCGGAGAGGAGTGTGTAACTCGGAGAGGAGTGTGTAACTGGGAGAGGAGTGTGTAACTCGGAGAGGAGTGTGTAACTGGGAGAGGAGTGTGTCACCGGGAGAGGAGTGTGTAACTGGGAGAGGAGTGTGTAAATGGGAGAGGAGTGTGTAACTCGGAGAGGAGTGTGTAAATGGGAGAGGAGTGTGTAACTGGGAGAGGAGTGTGTAACTGGGAGAGGAGTGTGTAACTGGGAGAGGAGTGTGTAACTGGGAGAGGAGTGTGTAACTGGGAGAGGAGTGTGTAACTGGGAGAGGAGTGTGTAACTGGGAGAGGAGTGTGTAACTGGGAGAGGAGTGTGTAACTGGGAGAGGAGTGTGTCACCGGGAGAGGAGTGTGTAACTCGGAGAGGAGTGTGTAACTCGGAGAGGAGTGTGTAACTGGGAGAGGAGTGTGTAACTCGGAGAGGAGTGTGTAACTGGGAGAGGAGTGTGTCACCGGGAGAGGAGTGTGTAACTGGGAGAGGAGTGTGTAAATGGGAGAGGAGTGTGTAACTCGGAGAGGAGTGTGTAAATGGGAGAGGAGCGTGTAACTCGGAGAGGAGTGTGTAACCAGGAGAGGAGTGTGTAACTGGGAGAGGAGTGTGTAACTGGGAGAGTGTGTAACTGGGAGGGGAGTGTGTAACCAGGAGAAGAGTGTGTAACTGGGAGAGGAGTGTGTAACTGGGAGAGGAGTGTGTAACCGGGAGGGGAGTGTGTAACCAGGAGAAGAGTGTGTAACCAGGAGAGGAGTGTGTAACCAGGAGAGGAGTGTGTAACCGGGAGAGGAGTGTGTAACTGGGAGAGGAGTGTGTAAATGGGAGAGGAGTGTGTAACCAGGAGAGGAGTGTGTAACTGGGAGAGGAGTGTGTAACTGGGAGAGGAGTGTGTAACTGGGAGGGGAGTGTGTAACCAGGAGAGGAGTGTGTAACCGGGAGAGGAGTGTGCAACTGGGAGAGGAGTGTGTAACTGGGAGAGGAGTGTGTAACTGGGAGAGGAGTGTGTAACTGGGAGAAGAGTGTGTAACTAGGAGAGGAGTGTGTAACTGGGAGAGGAGTGTGTAACTGGGAGAGGAGTGTGTAACCGGGAGAGGAGTGTGTAACTGGGGGAGGAGTGTGTAACCAGGAGAGGAGTGTGTAACCGGGAGAGTGTGTAACTGGGAGGGGAGTGTGTAACCAGGAGAGGAGTGTGTAACCAGGAGAGGAGTGTGTAACTGGGAGAGGAGTGTGTAACTGGGAGAGGAGTGTGTAACTGGGCGAGTGTGTAACTGGGAGAGGAGTGTGTAACCAGGAGAGGAGTGTGTAACTGGGAGAGGAGTGTGTAACTGGGGGAGGAGTGTGTAACTGGGAGAGGAGTGTGTAACTGGGGGAGGAGTGTGTAACTGGGAGAGGAGTGTGTAACTGGGAGAGGAGTGTGTAACTGGGAGAGTGTGTAACTGGGAGGGGAGTGTGTAACCAGGAGAGGAGTGTGTAACTGGGAGAGGAGTGTGTAACTGGGAGAGGAGTGTGTAACCGGGAGAGGAGTGTGTAACTGGGAGAGGAGTGTGTAACCGGGAGAGGAGTGTGTAACCGGGAAAGGAGTGTGTAACTGGGAGAGGAGTGTGTAACCGGGAGAGGAGTGTGTAACTGGGAGAGGAGTGTGTAACTCGGAGAGGAGTGTGTAACTGGGAGAGGAGTGTGTAACCGGGAGAGGCGTGTGTAATTGGGAGAGTGTGTAACCGGGAGAGGAGTGTGTAACCGGGAGAGGAGTGTGTAACCGGGAGAGGAGTGTGTAACTGGGAGAGGAGTGTGTAACCGGGAGAGGAGTGTGTAACTGGGAGAGGAGTGTGTAACCGGGAGAGGAGTGTGTAACTGGGAGAGGAGTGTGTAACTGGGAGAGGAGTGTGTAACTGGGAGAGGAGTGTGTAACTGGGAGAGTGTGTAACCAGGAGAGGAGTCTGTTACCGGGAGAGGAGTGTGTAACTGGGAGAGGAGTGTGTAACTCGGAGAGGAGTGTGTAACTCGGAGAGGAGTGTGTAACTGGGAGAGGAGTGTGTAACTGGGAGAGGAGTGTGTAACTGGGAGAGGAGTGTGTAACTCGGAGAGGAGTGTGTAACTCAGATAGGAGTGTGTAACTGGGAGAGGAGTGTGTAACTCGGAGAGGAGTGTGTAACTGGGAGAGGAGTGTGTAACTCGGAGAGGAGTGTGTAACTGGGAGAGGAGTGTGTAACTCGGAGAGGAGTGTGTAACTCGGAGAGGAGTGTGTAACTCGGAGAGGAGTGTGTAACTGGGAGAGGAGTGTGTAACTCGGAGAGGAGTGTGTAACTGGGAGAGGAGTGTGTCACCGGGAGAGGAGTGTGTAACTCGGAGAGGAGTGTGTAACTCGGAGAGGAGTGTGTAACTGGGAGAGGAGTGTGTAACTCGGAGAGGAGTGTGTAACTGGGAGAGGAGTGTGTCACCGGGAGAGGAGTGTGTAACTGGGAGAGGAGTGTGTAAATGGGAGAGGAGTGTGTAACTCGGAGAGGAGTGTGTAAATGGGAGAGGAGTGTGTAACTCGGAGAGGAGTGTGTAACTGGGAGAGGAGTGTGTAACTGGGAGAGGAGTGTGTAACTGGGAGAGGAGTGTGTAACTGGGAGAGGAGTGTGTAACTGGGAGAGGAGTGTGTAACTGGGAGAGGCGTGTGTAACTGGGAGAGGAGTGTGTAACTGGGAGAGGAGTGTGTAACTGGGAGAGGAGTGTGTCACCGGGAGAGGAGTGTGTAACTGGGAGTGGAGTGTGTAACTCGGAGAGGAGTGTGTAACTGGGAGAGGAGTGTGTCACCGGGAGAGGAGTGTGTAACTCGGAGAGGAGTGTGTAACTCGGAGAGGAGTGTGTAACTGGGAGAGGAGTGTGTAACTCGGAGAGGAGTGTGTAACTGGGAGAGGAGTGTGTCACCGGGAGAGGAGTGTGTAACTGGGAGAGGAGTGTGTAAATGGGAGAGGAGTGTGTAACTCGGAGAGGAGTGTGTAAATGGGAGAGGAGTGTGTAACTCGGAGAGGAGTGTGTAACTGGGAGAGGAGTGTGTAACTGGGAGAGGAGTGTGTAACTGGGAGAGGAGTGTGTAACTGGGAGAGGAGTGTGTAACTGGGAGAGGAGTGTGTAACTGGGAGAGGAGTGTGTAACTGGGAGAGGAGTGTGTCACCGGGAGAGGAGTGTGTAACTGGGAGAGGAGTGTGTAACTGGGAGAGGAGTGTGTAACTCGGAGAGGAGTGTGTAACTGGGAGAGGAGTGTGCAACTGGGAGAGGAGTGTGTAACTGGGAGAGGAGTGTGTCACCGGGAGAGGAGTGTGTAACTGGGAGAGGAGTGTGTAAATGGGAGAGGAGTGTGTAACTCGGAGAGGAGTGTGTAAATGGGAGAGGAGTGTGTAACTCGGAGAGGAGTGTGTAACCAGGAGAGGAGTGTGTAACTGGGAGAGGAGTGTGTAACTGGGAGAGTGTGTAACTGGGAGGGGAGTGTGTAACCAGGAGAAGAGTGTGTAACTGGGAGAGGAGTGTGTAACTGGGAGAGGAGTGTGTAACCGGGAGGGGAGTGTGTAACCAGGAGAAGAGTGTGTAACCAGGAGAGGAGTGTGTAACCAGGAGAGGAGTGTGTAACCGGGAGAGGAGTGTGTAACTGGGAGAGGAGTGTGTAAATGGGAGAGGAGTGTGTAACCAGGAGAGGAGTGTGTAACTGGGAGAGGAGTGTGTAACTGGGAGAGGAGTGTGTAACTGGGAGGGGAGTGTGTAACCAGGAGAGGAGTGTGTAACCGGGAGAGGAGTGTGCAACTGGGAGAGGAGTGTGTAACTGGGAGAGGAGTGTGTAACTGGGAGAGGAGTGTGTAACTGGGAGAAGAGTGTGTAACTAGGAGAGGAGTGTGTAACTGGGAGAGGAGTGTGTAACTGGGAGAGGAGTGTGTAACCGGGAGAGGAGTGTGTAACTGGGGGAGGAGTGTGTAACCAGGAGAGGAGTGTGTAACCGGGAGAGTGTGTAACTGGGAGGGGAGTGTGTAACCAGGAGAGGAGTGTGTAACCAGGAGAGGAGTGTGTAACTGGGAGAGGAGTGTGTAACTGGGAGAGGAGTGTGTAACTGGGCGAGTGTGTAACTGGGAGAGGAGTGTGTAACCAGGAGAGGAGTGTGTAACTGGGAGAGGAGTGTGTAACTGGGGGAGGAGTGTGTAACTGGGAGAGGAGTGTGTAACTGGGGGAGGAGTGTGTAACTGGGAGAGGAGTGTGTAACTGGGAGAGGAGTGTGTAACTGGGAGAGTGTGTAACTGGGAGGGGAGTGTGTAACCAGGAGAGGAGTGTGTAACTGGGAGAGGAGTGTGTAACTGGGAGAGGAGTGTGTAACCGGGAGAGGAGTGTGTAACTGGGAGAGGAGTGTGTAACCGGGAGAGGAGTGTGTAACCGGGAAAGGAGTGTGTAACTGGGAGAGGAGTGTGTAACCGGGAGAGGAGTGTGTAACTGGGAGAGGAGTGTGTAACTCGGAGAGGAGTGTGTAACTGGGAGAGGAGTGTGTAACCGGGAGAGGCGTGTGTAACTGGGAGAGTGTGTAACCGGGAGAGGAGTGTGTAACCGGGAGAGGAGTGTGTAACCGGGAGAGGAGTGTGTAACTGGGAGAGGAGTGTGTAACCGGGAGAGGAGTGTGTAACTGGGAGAGGAGTGTGTAACCGGGAGAGGAGTGTGTAACTGGGAGAGGAGTGTGTAACTGGGAGAGGAGTGTGTAACTGGGAGAGGAGTGTGTAACTGGGAGAGTGTGTAACCAGGAGAGGAGTCTGTTACCGGGAGAGGAGTGTGTAACTGGGAGAGGAGTGTGTAACTCGGAGAGGAGTGTGTAACTCGGAGAGGAGTGTGTAACTGGGAGAGGAGTGTGTAACTGGGAGAGGAGTGTGTAACTCGGAGAGGAGTGTGTAACTCAGATAGGAGTGTGTAACTGGGAGAGGAGTGTGTAACTCGGAGAGGAGTGTGTAACTGGGAGAGGAGTGTGTAACTCGGAGAGGAGTGTGTAACTGGGAGAGGAGTGTGTAACTCGGAGAGGAGTGTGTAACTCGGAGAGGAGTGTGTAACTCGTAGAGGAGTGTGTAACTGGGAGAGGAGTGTGTAACTCGGAGAGGAGTGTGTAACTGGGAGAGGAGTGTGTCACCGGGAGAGGAGTGTGTAACTCGGAGAGGAGTGTGTAACTCGGAGAGGAGTGTGTAACTGGGAGAGGAGTGTGTAACTCGGAGAGGAGTGTGTAACTGGGAGAGGAGTGTGTCACCGGGAGAGGAGTGTGTAACTGGGAGAGGAGTGTGTAAATGGGAGAGGAGTGTGTAACTCGGAGAGGAGTGTGTAAATGGGAGAGGAGTGTGTAACTGGGAGAGGAGTGTGTAACTGGGAGAGGAGTGTGTAACTGGGAGAGGAGTGTGTAACTGGGAGAGGAGTGTGTAACTGGGAGAGGAGTGTGTAACTGGGAGAGGAGTGTGTAACTGGGAGAGGAGTGTGTAACTGGGAGAGGAGTGTGTCACCGGGAGAGGAGTGTGTAACTCGGAGAGGAGTGTGTAACTCGGAGAGGAGTGTGTAACTGGGAGAGGAGTGTGTAACTCGGAGAGGAGTGTGTAACTGGGAGAGGAGTGTGTCACCGGGAGAGGAGTGTGTAACTGGGAGAGGAGTGTGTAAATGGGAGAGGAGTGTGTAACTCGGAGAGGAGTGTGTAAATGGGAGAGGAGCGTGTAACTCGGAGAGGAGTGTGTAACCAGGAGAGGAGTGTGTAACTGGGAGAGGAGTGTGTAACTGGGAGAGTGTGTAACTGGGAGGGGAGTGTGTAACCAGGAGAAGAGTGTGTAACTGGGAGAGGAGTGTGTAACTGGGAGAGGAGTGTGTAACCGGGAGGGGAGTGTGTAACCAGGAGAAGAGTGTGTAACCAGGAGAGGAGTGTGTAACCAGGAGAGGAGTGTGTAACCGGGAGAGGAGTGTGTAACTGGGAGAGGAGTGTGTAAATGGGAGAGGAGTGTGTAACCAGGAGAGGAGTGTGTAACTGGGAGAGGAGTGTGTAACTGGGAGAGGAGTGTGTAACTGGGAGGGGAGTGTGTAACCAGGAGAGGAGTGTGTAACCGGGAGAGGAGTGTGCAACTGGGAGAGGAGTGTGTAACTGGGAGAGGAGTGTGTAACTGGGAGAGGAGTGTGTAACTGGGAGAAGAGTGTGTAACTAGGAGAGGAGTGTGTAACTGGGAGAGGAGTGTGTAACTGGGAGAGGAGTGTGTAACCGGGAGAGGAGTGTGTAACTGGGGGAGGAGTGTGTAACCAGGAGAGGAGTGTGTAACCGGGAGAGTGTGTAACTGGGAGGGGAGTGTGTAACCAGGAGAGGAGTGTGTAACCAGGAGAGGAGTGTGTAACTGGGAGAGGAGTGTGTAACTGGGAGAGGAGTGTGTAACTGGGCGAGTGTGTAACTGGGAGAGGAGTGTGTAACCAGGAGAGGAGTGTGTAACTGGGAGAGGAGTGTGTAACTGGGGGAGGAGTGTGTAACTGGGAGAGGAGTGTGTAACTGGGGGAGGAGTGTGTAACTGGGAGAGGAGTGTGTAACTGGGAGAGGAGTGTGTAACTGGGAGAGTGTGTAACTGGGAGGGGAGTGTGTAACCAGGAGAGGAGTGTGTAACTGGGAGAGGAGTGTGTAACTGGGAGAGGAGTGTGTAACCGGGAGAGGAGTGTGTAACTGGGAGAGGAGTGTGTAACCGGGAGAGGAGTGTGTAACCGGGAAAGGAGTGTGTAACTGGGAGAGGAGTGTGTAACCGGGAGAGGAGTGTGTAACTGGGAGAGGAGTGTGTAACTCGGAGAGGAGTGTGTAACTGGGAGAGGAGTGTGTAACCGGGAGAGGCGTGTGTAATTGGGAGAGTGTGTAACCGGGAGAGGAGTGTGTAACCGGGAGAGGAGTGTGTAACCGGGAGAGGAGTGTGTAACTGGGAGAGGAGTGTGTAACCGGGAGAGGAGTGTGTAACTGGGAGAGGAGTGTGTAACCGGGAGAGGAGTGTGTAACTGGGAGAGGAGTGTGTAACTGGGAGAGGAGTGTGTAACTGGGAGAGGAGTGTGTAACTGGGAGAGTGTGTAACCAGGAGAGGAGTCTGTTACCGGGAGAGGAGTGTGTAACTGGGAGAGGAGTGTGTAACTCGGAGAGGAGTGTGTAACTCGGAGAGGAGTGTGTAACTGGGAGAGGAGTGTGTAACTGGGAGAGGAGTGTGTAACTGGGAGAGGAGTGTGTAACTCGGAGAGGAGTGTGTAACTCAGATAGGAGTGTGTAACTGGGAGAGGAGTGTGTAACTCGGAGAGGAGTGTGTAACTGGGAGAGGAGTGTGTAACTCGGAGAGGAGTGTGTAACTGGGAGAGGAGTGTGTAACTCGGAGAGGAGTGTGTAACTCGGAGAGGAGTGTGTAACTCGGAGAGGAGTGTGTAACTGGGAGAGGAGTGTGTAACTCGGAGAGGAGTGTGTAACTGGGAGAGGAGTGTGTCACCGGGAGAGGAGTGTGTAACTCGGAGAGGAGTGTGTAACTCGGAGAGGAGTGTGTAACTGGGAGAGGAGTGTGTAACTCGGAGAGGAGTGTGTAACTGGGAGAGGAGTGTGTCACCGGGAGAGGAGTGTGTAACTGGGAGAGGAGTGTGTAAATGGGAGAGGAGTGTGTAACTCGGAGAGGAGTGTGTAAATGGGAGAGGAGTGTGTAACTCGGAGAGGAGTGTGTAACTGGGAGAGGAGTGTGTAACTGGGAGAGGAGTGTGTAACTGGGAGAGGAGTGTGTAACTGGGAGAGGAGTGTGTAACTGGGAGAGGAGTGTGTAACTGGGAGAGGCGTGTGTAACTGGGAGAGGAGTGTGTAACTGGGAGAGGAGTGTGTAACTGGGAGAGGAGTGTGTCACCGGGAGAGGAGTGTGTAACTGGGAGTGGAGTGTGTAACTCGGAGAGGAGTGTGTAACTGGGAGAGGAGTGTGTCACCGGGAGAGGAGTGTGTAACTCGGAGAGGAGTGTGTAACTCGGAGAGGAGTGTGTAACTGGGAGAGGAGTGTGTAACTCGGAGAGGAGTGTGTAACTGGGAGAGGAGTGTGTCACCGGGAGAGGAGTGTGTAACTGGGAGAGGAGTGTGTAAATGGGAGAGGAGTGTGTAACTCGGAGAGGAGTGTGTAAATGGGAGAGGAGTGTGTAACTCGGAGAGGAGTGTGTAACTGGGAGAGGAGTGTGTAACTGGGAGAGGAGTGTGTAACTGGGAGAGGAGTGTGTAACTGGGAGAGGAGTGTGTAACTGGGAGAGGAGTGTGTAACTGGGAGAGGAGTGTGTAACTGGGAGAGGAGTGTGTCACCGGGAGAGGAGTGTGTAACTGGGAGAGGAGTGTGTAACTGGGAGAGGAGTGTGTAACTCGGAGAGGAGTGTGTAACTGGGAGAGGAGTGTGCAACTGGGAGAGGAGTGTGTCACCGGGCTCTCGTCGCACTTCCCGACCGGCGCTCCGAGCACTCGAGCTCGGTTTGCGAGAGCAGCGCGGGCGTGTCCGTGCGTTTTAATTCACCACCTGGGCGACTGTGCGTGATTAGCTGTTGAACGCAGCGTGAAAGGAGTGTGAAGACCGCGCACCGAACGGGGATTTGTTCCCAGGAGCGCGGTTCTGATGAAAAACACCGCGTAATCGTCATCATTACCGCGGTAATTGCCGTTTCGGCGCGCCTGTGTTGTTGTGCCTGCGCCTCGCCTCGTGTTCGGCGTTGCATTCGTATGCCGCTCCTGCCCGTCCGGTCCTGACAGTTTTCTCGAGAGCCGCCCAACAACACTGACAATGCAATACCCACGTGCGTATGTGTGTACGTTGAACTTCTTTCGCACGGTCCCTAGCCAACCGTGCCAATCACAGGTGCGGGGGAAGGACAACAAAGTAAACACAAAAAGCAGTTCTCAAAAAATTAGTTTTCAATCTAGATTTAACAGCGCATAGCTCCAGTGGCTTCTTAATATCGGAAGGAAGAGCGTTCCAGACGGCCACAGAAGCGTATCTGACCGACGTTGTTCAATGGCCAGCCAAAAGCCGAGAGATACGGGCAGGCATCAAGCTGAACACTGCCCTGTCCACTTCTAGATGAGGCCTTCTCAAGTTGAACAGTGCTGATTCAGAGGCAACCGAATGTTTTGATTGTTTTGGATATCCGTTCGTCTCGCTCGCACACCCACGCCACCACTAAACTTGCTGCATCCACAGAAAAATTTGCCGGGCAGATTCATCTTTCCTTCCACGCAACAACAGCTCACTTAGAAATCAGAGACTTAAATATAACTGAACTTGCAGCCATGCATTTTTAATGGAGTTCGAATTATCCCCAAGCACGCTGGCGTGCAGCTGAATACACAGAACATGCTGGCACTGCCACACAGGAGGCATTCGCTTTCATGTCCATAACTCGCGAGTCGGGCGGCGAGCCGGCTCGCCTGCGACGTGCACCGCATCGAGTTGCACCCCCCCCACCCACCCCGCCTCCCACGCCCTCACTTTGATTTGTGAATCAAAAGGCCTTCAGCGGAAGGGGCCTGCGGTAAATATAACCGATCAGATCCTCGGCTCCTTTTTAAATCACGACCGCGCTTTCAATAACGGCGGCGCTGCCGAGCGGCCTGCGATGGGCCCGGCCGCCGCGGGTCGATTCTATCTCTGCCGCTTAGATTTGTTACAGCCCCCCTCATTTTTCTTCCTGCCCGCGAAATGCATCATCCGCCTTGCAGCGCAGATCATGATTTGGGACTGGTTAACCCCCCGCGGGCCCCACGCCACTCAACAAATGACCCTCGTCAGCCCGAGTGCAGCGGTGTGAAAGGTGAGTAAGCGGCGAGAGGGAGAGAGCGAGAGGGGGAGACAGCGGTGGGAGGAGGTGGAGGATGTGGGGTGAGAAGATGTGGGGAGAAGGGGGGCGAGTGGCCACCCGCCTCCCTCCCTCCACCGGGGGGGGGGGGGTGGGGGATAGTGGAGGAAACGGCGCCCCAATCATCGCTCGCTTGTGTTCAAATTGGATTGTCAATTTTTGGTCCGATATCAATTGGATCTGAAAATAATTGTGTCGCTGCTGCTACGGGGGGCCTCGTGTGGCAGGTTAATGGTCGGTGGTCTCCAGTCGGGGCCACGGCGATCTCGGGAAGAGACGCCGCGAGCTCGCCCGACTCGCTCACTGCCGGCGCCATCCGGCCGCGTCCGGGGACCCCTTTGCCGTTCTCCTGTGAGACGATCAGCCTTCAGCTCAAGCCCGCCACACACACACGCACACGCGTGGAGCCCCCCCACACACACGCGTGTAGCCGCCCCACACACGCGCGTGTAGCCCCCGCTCGGTTTGAAGGGGGGCTTACGGCTGATGATATGTGTCAGTTCCGTGAAGAGCATGGCTAAAGGAGAATAGCTATTTTCACCGGGAATTTTAAAGCCTTTTGAATTATTAGCGTGTTCAACCCTGCCAGCATCAAGACACTTAGAATTAAATCCTGCAGATGATGGGTGCTCCCGGAGGACAGCTTCATTTAGCCAAGTCGGACATTTAAAAATGTCTCTCTCCTGCAAGGGTCTCGGCGCACGAAGAGTTAATCAAGCAGCTGCACATCCCTCGTGGCAAATCAATATCGTGGCGATCTGCGCACGATTTGTCGCCGTCCATTTCCAGACAGCGCTCTCCACGCCGTCGCAGCGGCCGTCGGCACGGGGCGGCGGTCGCGATGAAGGCTGTCGGGCGGCCGCGTCCGTGCGTGAGCGTGGGCAGCCAGGGCCGAACGCGAGCGCGCGGGGAGCATCGCGGAAGGGATTTGCCGGAGCTCCAGAAAGTGTCAAAATGTCTCCCAGAGCAAAGGGTTCCCATGGCGCAACCACTCACCCACCGCTGGTGCGCATCGTGGGCAGAGGGAAATCTCACGAGGGCGGAAGGAGGGGAGTGCTGTGTGTAAGTGCACCCTCGTGAGTGGTGAATTATTATCCCACTGACAAAGAAAGGAGAATTTTTATATTTATTATTGCTTATATATACTATGATTGTTTACCCAGGAAAGCCTCACTGGGTCTCAAGACTCCTTTTCATGAGGGTCCTGTCAAGGGGTGATGTTGCTGCTGCTGTGTGTGTAATCCCAATTGAGTACATTTGCAGGTAATCTTTCAGCGTTGGGATGTTCGCCCAAGACTGGTTACATTGCATATATATACATATATATTTTAGCTATGGGAGGAAACCAGAGAACGTGGAGGAAACCCATGTAGTACAATGGGAGAGAGAACATACAAACTCTGCACAGCATGGCACTGTGCTCAGGAATTAAACCCAGGTCCAAGTTGCGGTGATGCGCAAGCGTTACTACTGCACCACCCTTCCGCCCTTTTAGATCCCCATGAAGACCTGGGAGACGTTTCAGGACAGCGGCTGCCTCAACAAGGGGACGACCCTTGGATATCCGGGACGGGTGGCAACCCGAGCGCGACCCCCACGGCTCGTGGCCTCGCGTCCCCCAATGCTGGGTGACGCGTCGTCACGTGGTCCACGCCGTGCATCACCGCCTCGCTCGGTGGGGGACGTGAAAAATTTTTTTTACCCCGATTGTTTGAATCCCAATTGTTCTGTCGCCGTCATATTAAGAGACAGAGAATCCGTTCTGAACTCTCGCAGAGGTGTGCGCCAACCCGTGTCGGAAAATGGTCCGCAGAAGCGGATATCACAAAACTACAGCTCAGATGCTTCAAGTGACCTCTTATCCATATTATGGAGCAGTGCTTTCGCACTCATCCTGCTAGAAAGAGAAATATTCGTCACATAACGGTAAAATAGGAATGTTTAATTGTTGTAACTTTAATTCAGCCAAATTAAATGCAGAAACAAATTTATCACGGTGTTTGTATGCAAAGGTGACAGTTGAGCACCCGGTTGAATCGCAGATTGTGAAACCTGGGTTCAAACCTAGAATCTCAGCGGTGCCGCCCAAGCACTTTGACCTCTGACCCAGCCGGACAGTTTCAAAAGGGGATTTGAGCAGCAGATGTGATGGGTCATTGAGAAGCGCTCATCCAATGGACAAACAGCAAGGGGATGATCGTGAGGCTGGTGTGCACAGCCAAACTGAAGAATACTCGGAGAGACGATAGCCGGCAGAGGTGGAAGGGAACTGGTGACGCATCCATGCCGCGTCACAAGTGCAATGGAGGTGTGATTAGCCAGGTCTGAGTGTTTCCGCAGTTAGCAGGAACAAGCGTCTTGCTATGTGCTCCTCTTTGCGATTCAAGGCAGAGGTGGAGGCCTGCAATTGCTTTCTCACACCGCTGCTGCCGGAAGCTGTAGAGAGCCCCTCGAGCAGTAATTTTACCTCATCTTACACGTGGCACAGACACCTTGGACGAGGTGGAAGCCCTCACACTCTACCCCACCACACGCGACCTGCCCGATCGACTAACTACGGCGCACCCAATTATACCGCTGGGGAGACAGAGGTGGCAGGAATTAGGAAACCTGCCCCGTCGTTTCAACTGCCGCGATGAGCGATCGAACCGGCGACCTCTGCAAGTCCAGTGCCGTGAACCATGACACCACTGTGGCAGCAGCAGACCCACCCTGGAGGTCCCCGGTAAAGCCTCGGGTCTCAGCCTTCAGTTTACCATGAAGGTTTTCGCGACCAATGTCATCCATAATCGAGTTTTTTGTGTTTGTTTTGGGTTAGATCGCGTAAATATACAAATGTGTCGTTAAACCCGCCACCACCCGACACAGACAACTAGTAAGGGTTGTCACGTAAACAGAAGATGCCAATTCGTCACTAGTACACCACATCGGTGTGTTGAAGAGCCAAGCCACAACATTAACAATCTGTACAAAAAAAAAAACCTCTTACGGATCTCAACGTTTCCAACACCATTACCAAACCCAGCCCACGATTGCAAGGGCAGGCTCACCACCCATCAGCCAGCCCTGCCACCCTGAGCTGCCAGATATCCAAGCTTTCCTAAACCCGTTTGGATTTACCAAACGGATAAAAGTTGAGCACACGCCGTTAGCGGGGCAGGTGGTCAATATTTTCCTTTCAGACACCGCTGTAAACACGGCCGGCGATGAGCAGCTGCCCTTTGCACAGAAATTGTTCTCTTATCTCTTGCCCACAGACACCGGCGCTAAAAGCCACGGTGCGTTTAGCGCACAATCCCCCGCGGACCGTATCTGGCACGTTTTGTTGCCGGCAACAACACGCTTGGATTAAATAAATGTTCCAGTGATGAATTTCACACTTATTTGTCCAATGTGCCAGGACCGCTTCCTACAATTGACGCTAATTCACATCGAGTGGATAAACGGAGAATAACGATAAAGTGGGCCACGGTGTTCTTGCATGCAGGGCATGACTCCAATGCCTGCCCAAGATTACTTTGTCAAAGAAACAGATTACTTCACAAAAATAACTCCTTTCGTTTACAAGAGCCATTAACCCCTGTAAACTTCACGACGGCTTGAGAATTTGCTAGACGAATGGCGAATCGAGTTGTGTCCACATTAGTCAAATGTTTTACTTATGCATGCTGCATTTCAAAGTCTAAACGTCTAAGTGGCTTCCTGCTCAAATGAGCATCGAGGCAGTGGTCGTCTCCTATTCACAGCCCTGAGTCGTTAGTAGACATTCTGCATTCTTATGGACAAATTTAATGCAAAAACTATTTTGTGAGTCAAAATTAAATACTACCCACACGTAAATACAAGGCAGCTGTGCAGCCCAACTCCCTGTGCTTTTAGCTTATAAAGTTGCTATAGTTTGGCATTGGATAGCTCATGGCTGATGTTGGTGATGGCGGCGATGATAATGATGATGGCACACTTGGACGAGGAAGTATGGAAAAGGGAGACATGCACGTCTGCAATTGCTTGCTCACGGTATTGCTCCAGTAGGGTGAACTCGAAAGGGTATTTGGTCTACTCTTTCACGCTGGCCAGATGTCTTGGAGGTGGGTGTAGCCACATTTAACCTCACCACACACGACCTGCTGATCGACTGCGGTGGACTCATCAACACCGGAGGGTGCGCAGAGGCGGTGGAGGGATTTGAGAAACTCGCCCCGTCCTTTCTACCGCCGCGCCGGAAGATGGAATCGAATCGGAGCCCTCTGGGTCGCAAGTTCAGAACGCTGCCGACACACCGCTGGGGCAGCTTCCGAGACGCAGTCGACGACAGCAGCGCCAATCGGTTCGTCGCGAGCACTCCCCTCCCGGGGAGCAACGGCGGGAAGATGCCGAGCGGCTGAGCATCTGAGCGACAAAGGCACCCACAGCGAAGAGCCGCAGGAGTGCCGTGAATCGTAACGATCGTCTGGTGGCCGTGGCTACCGGCGGAGTTTGACGCAGGCACAGCGCTCGCCGTCGCACACTCGGTTGAATATTGATGCGAAAGCAATAAGAGCATTAAGCGAAGGGCTGTTGCTATTTTCTGCTTTTAATTCCAATTTCAGCCTGTGGGATTGATTTAAATTAATGTCTTTTCTATTTCACGGAAATGGATTAACATCTGTGGAATTCGTTTGGTAATAAACAGCAGACATCATAGACCTTTCACCATTTCCCCTTAGGTTTCCGATCTGAAATAAATGCAAATTCCCACAATCATCAGTCGCTACTAAGTCTACATTTTTTCCGCACAATTTTGCAGCTAGATGGAGCATATTGAAATTGAATTAGCTAATGAGATCGCATGAATACAATTAAAAATGATTTACGCTGCTCTGTCCACAGCTAAAGGTCCTGGAGCAGATTCCGTAGGTTGGCTAGTGACCTGTTTTGCCCAGAGCCCTTTAATCAGACACGGGGGCCGTTGAATTGCGCGCGTGGGCCATCATTCTTGCAATTAACTCCATTAATCACACCTACGGTGAAGGCTGCGGTGAACTTTAGCAGAGCTTTTCCTCCAGCCGTGGAGGACAACTCACACTGGCTGTGTTGCGCTCACTCGCCAGCCTCGCCCACGCCCACCTGGCGAGGTGACGTTGGGCGAGGTGAGGGTGGACGAGGTGAGAGTGGGCGAGGTGACGGTGGGCGAGGTGACGGTGGGCGAGGTGAGAGTGGACGAGGTGAGGGTGGGCGAGGTGACGGTGGGCGAGGTGAGGGTGGACGAGGTGAGAGTGGGCGAGGTGACGGTGGGCGAGGTGACGGTGGGCGAGGTGAGAGTGGACGAGGTGAGGGTGGGCGAGGTGACGGTGGGCGAGGTGAGGGTGGACGAGGTGAGAGTGGACGAGGTGACGGTGGGCGAGGTGACGGTGGGCGAGATGAGAGTGGACGAGGTGAGGGTGGGCGAGGTGAGGGTGGGCGAGGTGAGGGTGGACGAGGTGAGAGTGGACGAGGTGAGGGTGGACGAGGTGAGAGTGGACGAGGTGTGTGACGCTTCTCCACGGGGGAGCGAGACGACGAATTAAACACACGCGCAATCTCCGTCAGGAAGAGGATTCCTCGAGAAAAGGGGGAGAGAGGAAGAGGGAGGAAACGGATGAGTTGGTGGCACGGTGCAGGGCGCATGGCGCTGAAGATGGAACGCGCCTCTCACGGATATCAACTCGCACCTAAGGGGACGATACCGGGCAGATGGAATTGGCGCGCGCATCGCCTTCTCTCTTTGTTCACGAAACGACAGCGCGAATGACATTAATTAAAGACGCCGACGCTGTCTAATTGACGCCGCAGTGTTACACTCGGACGGCTACATGGAGCCAAACTCCCACACGGGCCGAGAGCTCCCGCTCGGGCAGCTCGGCGTGCAGACCCCCCCCCCCCCCCGTGGGCTCGTCAAGTCCCCGTTCATCCGGCCGATGCCGAGGGCGCAGCGGCCGTGGCACGCGCGGCGTGTTGCCTCGCCGGGGCACGGGCGCGCGTGATTATGCGCGTGCACGCGACGAGTCCGGGGATCGTTCGCCCTGACGGCGGCTGCATGCGAGGGTCGGGGCTTGGGGTCAGTGCCGCAGTTTCCCCAGAGTCGTTTTTGCCCTAAGTGCGTATCCTCGGGCTCACGCGTTCACCTACTGCCCCGACGCGTGCCCTGGCTCGGGACGAGCGAGAGGCGGAGGCGGCGGATCCTGCCGGAGAGAGGCATGGAGGCCGCAGCTGGTCCCAGCCGTGCGGTCAACGCGGCTACCACGCACTCGGCAGCGGCGGCGCCGGCTGATTCAGGCGGAGTCACAACTTTAAAGCCCCGCGGCAGTGAGTGGCGCTACCGCGTCCCCTCCGTCTGGAAGGCGCGCGGGCCCTGCAGTCTCAAGGAGGAGCCTGCAGCCGAGAGGCCGGTCTCCTAAGCCTCCCTCAGGGACGGGACCCAGATCCGTGCCTCACCTTACACCCCGCAAAGGGTCGATATCGACTCCCCAACGGGAAACGTTTGCTGAACAGATCGCTCTGTAGCGGACACCCCACAGAGCAGATCGTCACGGTCAGTTCCACGCTGATGGAATTGCAGTATGGGACACAAGCCGGTTACAAGGACACCCTCCTGTATTACCACATTACTGTTATAAGCAATACGTGACACTGAGGGAGAAAGGCAGAGCGGAGCTTCTGATCACAGGCCGGCTCCTGCGGATAAGAAGCGTACTGTAGGTGGACCTGCTCCTAAGAACCTTGCTCATATCCAACTCCTGCAATCACAACATTGAAAGCAGGCGGATCGGTGTGATGCATGAGCCCTCGTCCTCCCTCCGTGTCCGATACTCCTGCATTCCGTGCCCGTCATTCCATAGCCGTGCCGACGGTGGGTCCGTGCAGCATAGCTCTCACATTTATGTTGGGGTTCGCACCGTGCGCTGCTCTTCCTTTCCTGAAGAAGCTCCCAGCACGTGGAGTGAAACGTCGTACATGATTATCAGAAAACACGTGGGAGAGTTAAACAGCATAGCCGTGAAGACTCGCGTAATCGTGCAGCTTCGGAATGTGTTCATGCTTTTCGGACTCATTCGAAAAATCTGATGATCAGATCTCGACTTTAAATGTTGGGTCCGAATTTGTGTTTCCATGACAATAACAGCTCCAGTGTGACGTCACTTCCGCTGTTTCCCCAGTGTGATGTCACAAGATGTGAACTATACGAGTCGTGGATATGATGCGCAAATATGAAAGCGATCACAAATTGCATTTAAAAAATCCGATAATTGAAACAATTTCATCCGAAAGTCATCTCTGGCGCAGCATAAAGTACGTGACGCAAGGTCAGAAAAGAGCGGCGTCGAGAGGGGCAATCCGCTCAAGCCCCGCGGGCGCGAGCACAATCAGCCGCCTTCGTCCTGAGACCGGCGCAGGGACCGCTCCCTTCGCTTCAATTGTGTCCCAAGTGGCGGTGAGATTTTGGGATTTCCAGGCGTAACGGTGGACCGGGCATCAGCGCCGCGGAGGCTGCAGATGAGGTGCGGTGTTCCCTCCCCTCTCGTGTTTAAAGATCGAGTTCCGTGTTGGTTTGTTTTTTTCCAGAAAAGAACTGAACACTCTGCCAGCCCCAACCGAACCCAATTTTATTTTGTGTTACAAAATAAAACAGTGGCGCTTCCGGTGCACGTATTTCGTGATTTACACCTCACAAACCGTAGCACGCCTTTACCGCACCGGGCGACATTCCGTCACGTGCGATTTCAAAAGTGGAGGCGGGAGGCGATGTGTGCCACTGCGCAGATCGCGGCGACGACGTTGGGGCACCGCACAAGAGCGGAGCGTCGCCTCCGATGGAGATCCTCCACGATTCTCCATCGTGCACGACTCTCGGTGAAAAATCGATTGGGGGAAACTCCCACACTCTTCGGGGTGCGCTTAACCATCGTTAACGAGAATCAAGCAGTTAACACATATTGTGGAAAGTGGAACTTGCACACCGATTAAGTCACTGCCATCTCTAACGTTACAGCACAAAGTCCAGCACAATCTCTGTTCTGCTAACACCAACGCGAGCAGGAGCAGGGTTCTCCACACCGAACGTGTAACCCAGAGCTCTCTCTCTCTCTCTCCAGCCAATCTCGGTCGGCTGTCTCTCCCTCTCAACTACCGTCGCTCAGACGTCTTCAGTCTTGTGGGCCGCACACTCCTGGCATGCCTGCCATTTTATATCGGTGCGTTCATGCTTCTGTTCGCCGCTCTTTGGGAACGCGTGCAGAGCGCGTGCGTTCTACGCCAATCAGAGGCCCTCGCAGCAGCCTTGGAAACGCGTGCAAAGTGTTGATAACCAGTAAGGGTCGAGCACTGCAATTTGGTACAAATCTCAACAGGCTCTGATTGGTGGATTGAGATCGGCTTCTAATTAGCTCGTGGCTATCCTCAGGCACCTGCCGGGACTGTGGAATAATAATAATGATGATGATGTCCATCTACTACCACTCCCCGTGCCCAGCGCTGCACCTACTGGCAGCAGCGCGTCCACCGGTCAGCTCGTCGTGGGGACGTCACAAAGGCGGCGCGGCGTCGTCGTCAATGACGTCACGAATTATTCTCACGCCCGGGGGCTCCGACACCGGTGTCGCGGTGAACGCAGACTCGCCCCCCCCCCCCCCCCCCCACCGCGACCTCTCCTTCCCTGCTGAGGCAAATGTTCCGAATGGGGGAAGACGAAGGCCGTCAGTCCAGGGCTTCACGCGTCACTCGAGTGCGGGAGCCGTCAAGAGGCAGAGTTGAACAAAATTGAAGTCTGCTTCATCGTGACCAATCTCCATCAACTCTCAACAAAATGTTCATTAGAGCGGGCTCTGTAAACTTGTTTCGGCACATTAAAGCGCCCTCTAATGACTTGGGAAACGTCTTTTTGTTTCAATTTACCCTGCAAACAATGATCTGTGATGAACCGCATGACAGATTCGACGATCTCCTACAGCGATGATGGATAATTACGATTCGCAGTGCTGCACATATGAATATCCACGTGAGTCGACATCTCACCCCACGGCCTGCACAGCAATGGCAGTGCGCGCTTCGTTCACTCACTTTCAGAGTTGCCGATGTTCACCGTGTGGCTGCTCATATAGCCGACCGCTGGCTCACTCGCAGCCTCAAACACGAACGCAAAAGCGCTGCCCCTCAACCTGTCCCAGCGTGCAAAATAAGGAGCAAAAGCGCGTATGTATGTATGTATGTTGAACATCCGTGCTAATGGGAGGTGCAGGGAAAGGACAACAAACTAAAGGCAAGAGGCAGTTCTAAAGGAACGAGTGTTGCCATTGCAATCCATTGCTGGTACCTCGCGAGTGCGCCAAATCGGTCCGCTTCCTCCACTCCGATTCTCGCGTTGAGGGGGGAAAAAAAATCAGCGTAAGCTCCTTGAGGCCTGGATGGGCGAGCGTCTTGGGCAGGCGATGCCACGAAGGGCAAAGGAGGCTCTGGTTCGGGCCCGGTTGTGCGGCGGTGCTGGCCACAGATCGAACCGTTCCCACGCAGACGCCATCAGACACGGGAGGGCCGATCAAGGGGTGAGCCGCTAACCCCTCGCCCGCAGCTGCGAGCTTGGCTTTAATCAGGACGAGGCTCACTATGAGTGGATCTTAATTCGAAAACTACAAAAGTGGTGATTCATTTATCAGTTAATTAAATTGCTTGTGCATCTCTTCATGCATATGCATGTGGATGTATTTTTTAATCAGACGCACGGCTGAGATGCAACACCATCTTTAATAGTCGCGGCGTTGGTGCTGTCAAAGAGCGGAGGAACGTTTACAATATTAATCTCTCTAATTAAAAACAGGTCTTTAATTTAAACTGCTGCTAAATATTGCTCTTCTCTGGAAAAACAGAAATAAAAAACCCCGCAACATAAATCCCACACAATAACACTTAGCACACAGCACAGAGCACAACGTCTCACACATCCCACGTGGCCCGAGATCCCACGTGCCTGGCGCGCGACTGAACATCGCGTACACGAAAAGCCACGGGTAGATGAGGCATCGCGTGATGGGGATGAAGCATCGCGTGATGGGGATGAAGCATCACGTGATGGGGATGAAGCATCACGTGATGGGGATGAGGCATCGCGTGATGGGAATGAGGCATCGCGTGATGAGGATGAGGCATCGCGTGATGGGGATGAGGCATCGCGTGATGGGGATGAGGCATCACGTGATGGGGATGAGGCATCGCGTGATGGGGATGAGGCATCGCGTGATGGGGATGAGGCATCACGTGATGGGGATGAGGCATCGCGTGATGGGGATGAGGCATCGCGTGATGGGGATGAGGAATCACGAGATGGGGATGAAGCATCGCGTGATGGGGATGAGGCATCGCGTGATGGGGATGAAGCATCGCGTGATGGGGATGAGGCATCGCGTGATGTGGATGAGGCAGGAGGAGGAGGAGGAAGTGGGGGGGGGGGGCGTGTGAGGCAGGTGAACGCGGGACGGAGCGGGCAGCCCGGTTAGGCTGGCGCAGACCCCCTGACCATGACAGCCGAATGCAGGGGAGGGCGCATTCCGCGGGTTATTTAGACATCAATGATTTTCTGCGAGAACGGAGAACAGGGGCCATTAATAACGAAGTGGCTAGGTCCAGCGTGGCCCGGACAAAATTGCTTCCCGCACCCGAGAGGTGGTGCGGGGCTATTTGTCCACGTCACCGGGCCGTGGAGAAATCGCCAGAGTCCTCTCTCACGTCGCGCGCAGCTACCGCGAGTTCCACAGCGCGGGCTAAAAGTCAGAGCCCATTTATCGCCACGTTAACGGCGAGAGGCGGGGAGGCCAATCTCCCCAGAAACGCTACATTCTATGCGAGATCTTTCTAAGGGGAGAATCGATTTCAGAAAAGGCGTTATCCCGCAAAATTTTGACAGCCGCCAGCCGTCAACATGTTTAGAAATTAAAATCTAAAAACGATCACGTCCGTGCGTCTGTGGCGCCCAGCGGCCGGGAGTCGCACCCAGAGCACCTCGCAGGGGTCGGTGGGTCAACAGCTGAACCCGCGAGCGGAGGCGGCGGTGCGTTCCGGGATACGACCCCGCCCGAGGACGCCAGCCTCCTGCCAAGCGCCGCGCTGACTTTGACAAATAAAATCAACGAACGGACTCGACGTGTATCGCAATGGGTTGTACATTTGCGCTGTGATGCGTGCTACTGCAGGAACTACCCTCCACGCATTGCTGATTAGTTCTGCGGTCGCCGAGTGGCTGGGGGCTGCTGTCGTATCGGAGGTCTGAAGCTGCGCCGTGAATATCTGTGCGACGTTCAGCCGATGGCCGTGCTCACGATTCTCATAGCGTCAGATTATTATCGGTGTTCACTCTGACCGGGAAACGTTTTTTGCCTCGTCTCTGCTCCGTTGATCGCTACGATTCCAATGCTCTCTGTTTTTCTGCGCATTTCGTGCGGAAAAAGAGAGAGCATTTTGTAATGCACTTTGTTTTCAGCTTTGGTCTCAGTGGCCTCGGCGCGCGCCCTTCGCGCGGTGACAGAGCTTGTTCGTACCGCGTGAGCCGAACACGCCGCCGATTCAACATTGATTTTGGGGTCTGAAGGCGTGAGAGTAAAATGCAGGTCGCACACCGTCCTCCACCTGACGCAACCAATAAACAAAGTTGTCACGGGAACAAGCGTGGCCAATTTATTTCGGCTTCAGCAGAGCGATCCATGGCCACGTTTAACAATCGGCTACACGGACCTTTCTTTACGCGTGACATCTTGCATACAAACCTTACCCCGATGTTTTCCCCCCGTACCTCTCAAAGGCCTCTCTCCCTTGTAAGTGACGCATCGCCTCTGGGCTCTCGTCGCGTTATGAATTATAACGATCCGATCGTCCTAACGAAAACAGCAACAAAAATAGCAGAAATTAATAACTCCGCTCTGCCGTCTCTCGTGGCTACTCCGCCTGACGCCGCCACGCTGCGCCTCGCCTCTGCTTAGCATTCCTGGGCTAATGTGGGAATATTGAGCCCATCATGTCACGGGAGTCTCATTTGTTCAACACTAGAGGCTGATGGACGAGCGTGCCTCCGCTAATGCAGCATAGCGGCGTAATGGCAACCTCATCGCGCACCGCCGACCTCGCTTTAATATCGTAAAGAAAGCAGCCAGTCTGTCGCAACCGTAACATTTAATTTTTCTCATTTTAAAATTGCTGCGTCGTTTACAAGATCGCACAATCACGGGGTGTTTTTTTTTTTATCTCCACCCCAGAATACGCAGGTGGCCAGGTGCCATTAAAGCGCGATTTAGAATCGAGGCTACTTGCTGTAAAAATGCAGAATACGCGGCCGGAGGAGAAAACGACCGATTTCCGATAACCGAGCGAGAGTCTATGAGGCGCGGGATTGATTGCCAATAAAACATTTCTGTTCAGTGCGACCGACAGATTCCCAAACGCCGACCCCGGTGCCACAGCGCTGCGGATTTGGCCGAACAATGACAGCGGCGTCACGTCCCAGGTTCGCCGGTCGCTTTCACCGGCACTGTGGCGTCGTTAGGAGGGGGTTGAGCACCCCCCCCCCTCCCTACTGCTGATGGCTCAGCACCCCTTGAGAATCTGTCATTTGCCAAGCCAATGAATGTTGGCACCATATTTATTAACACCGGCGAAGAGGCATTCAAAGTACTCGTGGGCACTGGGGGTGAGAGCCAGGGCCGAACGCGCGATAGGCGCGAGCGAATCCACTTGTGTAACACTGCGGTAATCCATGTGAGCTTTTGTATCATCATCAGCAGCCATGTTCAATCCACTGCTGGATGAAGACCCCCGTGAGCCATGACCGCTCATCGTGATGCCGCGATGTAATACTCCATCCATCACCTGCCCACGAGCCGACTGCCATTGCTCGGTGGACGTGCTCTTGGAGGCGTTCAATTCCTTGGCTGCCACTCCGTCACCATCCTTTTCCAGTACTTCTATGTCCCCTTTAAACAAGGTCAAGCTGCAGGGCTGTGTCGCACTGAGGAGGGGGCATTCCCCCCCAAACCTGCACTGCCTCAAGTGACCACCGCAAGAGGAATCCGGGTCTTTACCTCCCCTATTCAGCTCGGCATCAAGACTCTTTCTCATTGAGTAATGCCTCCTATTTTCTTTCAACAGCCTGTATTGATATGCTTGGTTCTTTCGGTAAAGTCACGTTGAAGGGAAACAATAAAATAATAAAATATATAAAACAATAAAATTCTCACGACGTATTGAACTGATACTGAATTGTGGCATGCCGTGGTGTAATGGTCATCACGCTGAACTCGCAATCCAGATGATCGATTCCATCTCCGAGCGTGGTGTTTAAAGGGCAAGTTTCTTAAATGCCCCCGACGCGTCCGTCCATCCATCCAGCACGAAATTGAATGGGTTCACCCGAGCTGATCGGCAGATCTCGTGTGGTAGGGTAAAGTGTGGGTACACCCACCTCTTACAAATTGTCGTCCCGGAATGGAAGAGTAGGCCAAAATACCCTCGAGAGGTTGCTCGCTAGGGCTGCCTCTCGCTTTACTGATTAAAAACAAGAGGCATTCAATTCGAGGTATTCCCCACACGTGAACTTTTGCTGAACGTTTCGTCGCATTAGCAACTTGGGAGAGTTTCAATGGTGTAACAAAGAGTTGCTTTGAATGCTTCCTGCAGTGAAGAGACGGCACAAATATCCGCAATTAATTTATATCCGCTGAAAGTTATTTTTTCCCGAGATAAGGCTCCGTTTTTGTAACCAGAGCTGGCCAGGCTTATACTGTAACAGGCAAAGTACAAATGCCATCCCTCTGGGCTTAATAGCCAGAGGCTTTATTTACACTCCTTGCTCAATCCACTACTGGGTTAAGTCCTCCCTAAGGGGTCGGCTCTACTTCACCGAGCTGGCCAGAGCAGATTTGTTAAAGTGGCCAGGGCCAGTCCCGATGTCAACAGCCACTGGCGTTAGCCAGGGCTGGATATCGAACTAGGGTTGCCTGGCGGGTATCGACCCCAACACTAGAACGACTTTGTGAGAAGCCAATCACGGTTCTCCTGTGTGTGAACCGTCTCCCGTCGTTGCAATGTGGAATTTCCATCACCGACAGAGAACTTCCACGGCGCTCGTTTCGGCAGGGAGACGCAGTCAAGAGAGAGAGAGAGTGGGCAGCGCAGAGTGGCTGTCCGAAGCTGACCCCCCCCCCACGCCACCCTCCGGGCCCTACGCCCCCCGCCCTTCCGCGCCCCCCACGCCACCCAGAGCCGCGGGTGTCGCGACACTCGCCGCGGGACGGTGGCGTCAAAGCGCGGCGTCGCGGAAGGGCAGCGCGGCCGTGAGAGGGCGAGACAAAGTGCCCGGCTAATGGAGACGAGGAACGTTCCCGACAGCCATTGTCCCAAGCTGCTTTTGCCGCCTTCACTCATTACCCTTTTCATCAGCGCCGCTATTTCATTTTTTTCTCGCAGCCTCCGGCACGCCGCTCCATCGGATGGCTCTATAAAGCAAATTGAGGGCCCAGCCGAATATTTATTTATTTAGTTAGTCTCTTCATCTCCCTTTTTTTTAAGGCTGTGCAAAATGTGTGTTTTTATTGTTGTCTGAAATGCAGAGAGTGGATGTGTCGTAGCTCCGGGGTAACGAGGCTGCTGCTGCTGCCGCTGACTTTTTTTCTGAAAGTGAGCAGTGCCGCTGGTTATCCGATTTCTGCTTCGCTCCGCTCCTCGCAGGTCAAGGGGTTAACAAACGCCAGCACGATCCTGCAGGGGTCGTTCCGTGGGGGAAGGCCTCCCTGTAATGAACCGAGCCTCTTGCGGCGGGCATTATTTAGCCCAAATAAAAAGCACGAAAGGTCAAGTGGTTGGAGGAATTAGCACGGGGGGGGGTCAGCTTGGGTCAAGGTCGTCCCTGCTAATCACGAGAAAGGTGTTTTTGTGTTAAGATAATTATTTCGGGAGAACAAAGATGCATATTCACGTGTGTTCATTGCCCCCTTCATAGCAAACGCCGGGTCATCGCGGATCAAATCGTGGGAATGAAAAGAAAGACATCTCACGCTCGCGCATCACCAGACGGCGCTGAACTCGTTTCAAATCAGCGAGCGTGTGTATGTGAGCTCGCACCATTATGAGATTATTTCCTTCCAACTTCACGTTCCGCGCTTCTTAAAGTAGAATGATTTAAATTTCGATTTAAAGCTTTCGTGACTGCAAGGATTTATCTTCTTTGGTTCTTTCGGTAAAGTCACGTAGAATGAGAATAAAATAATAAATTGATAAAATAAAATAACACAATAAAATTCTCACGACGTTTCGGCCACAACACAAGCGGCCTTCATCAGGTGAAGGGACAAGACTGTCTGGAGGACAGCTTGTGTTGTGGCCGAAACGTCGTGAGAATTTTATTGTGTTATTTTATTTTATCAATTTATTATTTTATTCTCATTCTACGTGACTTTACCGAAAGAACCATAGAATGATTTAAATATCCTGCAGAGTACAGACACAGTGGGCATTAGCACATGAAACGTTTCAAACGCCGCGAGCTCGATCCTCGGTGTCATGCAGGCAGGCCCGGCAATTTCCCAAACAGATCCACTACATAACGCAAGGATAACCGACGCAAAGATTTCGTGCACACGGCCGTTTCGGCTCTCGCGCCGCTGCCAGCGCAACGCCCGGCTGCAGCGCCAGGCCGCGGAGTCGCGTGCACAACGCGTGCACAGCGCGGCCCCTACAGACGCCCCTTCTCCCACCCATTAGCGCCGCACGAGCGACACCGCGACCCTCTCAAGCGGAGCGGAGGCGGCGTTTGGCGAGAGGAATGGGCGAGTGACTGCCACTATTCTGGTTTCACCCAGGGTCATCCTCTTCTTGAGGAGGTTTGTCGTCCTGGGGAAAATCTCTCAGTCTTTCCGGCACGTTATGCCCAAGATATCAAAGTAGTCGATGCCTCCGTCGCACCTCGCCAATGTTTTGTACCCTGCGCCAGATCCCGCCCGAGATCAACCCTCACAGTCTCCCACCGTTTGCTCTTTGGTCTTCTCTTCCCCTTGGTCGCCAGGCTCCCATACCTTTTCTCTTCAAGACAACGCATGTGCATGCAGTGCTCCCTTCTTCAAGACAAACTATCACGGGAAGATGTTTTTCTTCCCGTGATAGTTTCCGGGTTTTTGCAGCTCAGAGGTGGCCTCACACCCCGCCGCTCGCCCGCACGCCACGACTGCAGCCGGGCTCCGCGCACACACAGTTAAATCGCAGCTGTTTGGGGAAATTGCTTTTCGCTTCAGCTGGGAATATGTTAATTGCACCGCGGTTAAGCAAGCTGCAATATAAACGGCCTCTGCAGGAAAATTAGCAAAATATAGCGATGCACGTTATCCACGAGCGCGGGAATTGTCCCCGCAATGTTGACGAGACCTTGGATCAGCAATGGGACTCCACGTGGGTGAATCCCGTGCGGGAGTTCGCGCGCGGCATCGGCGGCGCCACTGATCCGCGCGCTACGGCTCCCTGTGGGTCCCGCAAGGCGGCGCGGCGTGTCGTGCGGCTCGCTCACACGCGCCTACCCCAGCCCCGTCGCCCTTCCTTATCCTGGAGCCGGTGCCTGTCACACCCGGCTGTCAACAAATTGACCACGCAGATTCCGGCCACGATAGCGGAATTCATTTTGGCGAGGCAAGATACTGCGAGAATAATCGCGGAACAAAATCATCTCCTCGGGCGAGAATTCCCCGCGCCCATTCCGCGAGACGGCAGCGACACGAGTGGGGGGTCAGTGAACGGTGGCGGCTATCGGCGGGGCCCGACTCTTCAGGTCACGCGACCCCGAGTGCGGTACAACTGTCGAAGGCAGATAGATGATCCTCCAGCAGTGACGATGCCTACCATGGCAGGTTAGCGAGACAGTGAATAAAATATATTTTTTTCTAAAATCATGGTCATTAAGAGCGGGCCGAGAGCCTCAAAATGCCAAGCGCCCAGCAACAAACGGCACGATCGAAGTTGTAGTAGATAAGAATGTAACACGCTTCTTGAAGCGAGCAAGGTTATTGTAAGAGCAGTGCGAGGGAAGGCGCAGAAAGAGAGGTGTGGCGATTTGGTGTGTACGTGAGTGAGAGGGTGTGTGGTGTATTATTGTGAGCGTAGTGAGTGTGTTGTTGTGAGCGGGTGAGTGTGTGGTTGTGAGCGGGTGAGTGCGTGGTTGTGAGCGGGTGAGTGCGTGGTTGCGAGCGGGTGAGTGTGTGGTTGTGAGCGGGTGAGTGTGTGATTGTGAGCGGGTGATTGTGTGGTTGTGAGCGGGTGAGTGTGTGGTTGTGAGCGGGTGAGTGCATGGTTGTGAGCGGGTGAGTGTGTGGTTGTGAGCGGGTGAGTGTGTGGTTGTGAGCGGGTGAGTGCGTGGTTGTGAGCGGGTGAGTGCGTTGTTGTGAGTGGGTGAATGTTGTTGTGAGCGGGTGAGTGTGTTGTTGTGAGCGGGTGAGTGTGTTGTGAGTGGGTGACACGGTAAATGATTGTGCTTTAGGGGGCAGATTTGTGCTATAAAGGCGCCACGTGTTTAAGCAAAAACAAAACGGACTTGCTTAGAGACGATGGCAGTAGCCTTGGTCGTTGTGATAGCAGAGTGAAGGGCATTACCCAAAACAATGGAAAGTCTCTCGTATTCAATGGAAGCACAGAGATTGGGAGAGGAGTAGCTGCTGTTGAGTGTCATCCGAGCCACCAGGAGCCCGCGTGCTCGAGGCACACAGAGGTCGGTGACGAGCGGAAGCCAGATGGCGAGAGACTGTTTTTGTTCTTGAAATTTGTATTTGCAGATCAACACCAACATGAAACACAACACTGTGGATAACTCGTCACGGTGTGTCCCTTCGAGTGCCCATGCGCAGTGGATGCAGTGCCCACGTGCCCATCGCTCTCGTGCGGACCCATGGCGGGAGGGCGCTTTGACGTCAGATCATAGAGGGCGCGTGTCCACCGCGCCGTTGGACGAGCGAGTCGCAAGGTGCGGCCTGAATCCGAAGGGACACCCCGGAGTGGCAAATTCCACACGGAGGAGGCGGTCACAAGGAAGAGACGGCGCCCTGGACGAGGCGCCGAGAAGCAGGTCGCCTCCAGCCCCATCGGCTCTGCTGGGGCCACAAGCGTCGCGCCAAACAACACGGATTCATTCAATTCATCATTCATGCCCAGTGTCATTTGCATCATCTCTCCGCTCACCTCGCTTTGAATAACTCACAACTGTGGACTGAATATGTCAAGGAAAGGGGAAAAAATCAATATTGGATTACCATTCATGGGCGAGCCATTTGTTGTGGCGTTGTGTGTGGGCGGTTCTTTTCTCCCAAGCGCTGTTTGGCTTTGTTCAGATTCGATTTTAGTTTTTGTCGTTGACTAGTTTTGACAAAAAGACGGTTTCACACGAGTTTTTTTTTCTCCGCTCAATTTTAATGCAACCTGAATCGATATTACAGCATCGTGATCATATAGGTTTTTTGTTAAACATGATATAAATAAATAAAACACACAGAACATCGAAAACAATACATTTCAAGAATATAAAATAATAAATAAACACCCCTAAAAAAGGTTAATCGAGTCTTAGGCGATGCGGCTGTTCGGGACGACCGAGCGAGAGGCCGCTCCGATCGGCACAACCACGAGGTCAGCTGACCTCTGCCCCGACCGATGGTGTTGCGTGAACGGAGCAAGGGCTCTCTCGTCCTGCCGCACGGCGCGACCGCCGACCCCGGCGACCTCGAGACTCGCAACTCGACAGCTCGTGGCCCCGCTGCAAGGAGCTCGGATTCCACCAACTCTTGACGTCCGCGCAGCCTCTCGCGGTCGTGCCGCGTCCTGCCGGATACCGTGCCGAGCGGCACATAGACATGCTGCGACCCGGTGCATTCATCGCATTCTCAACCAGGTGTCCTCCATTCACTGGACTTTCGCAGGCGTGAATTGAAAGTGACATCGCCAGCATTCCCTTGTATTTATTTATTTATTCCCCAATCGCCCTGACTCGGATCTCAGTGTGGAGTTGAAGGTCACCGTCAGACAAAACATTCAATGGAAAGCAGCGGAGGTCTCGTCACCATCGCGCAGTGGAATGCGATAGACGTCACTTGAGAGCATTCGTGGGAGAGAGCACCGCAGACACAGGCCACATCGTTTCCCTGCTCCAACGAGCAAAGTAGCAACGCTTTGTCGCCACTGGGCCAGTGGGTGGCAATTCCATATTCCCATGGCAAGGGTCAGGCTTCCCATATGACTGACTGCCAAGTCTTAAGATGTTTTCAGGAGGGTCCTGCATTAGGGACGTTTGGTCACTACCATTTACGAATGTTTGCTTATGTGGGAGGAAACCAGAGGACCCGGAGGAAGCCCATTCTACGAGCCAGCGACACGCCGCACTGCCATATCCCGGTGACCCCATACAAACGACAAAATGAGAATCGATTAATTATTGAATATAACCGTGACCCGAAAATGTTGACAATTAATGGAATTGCCATGGCAGTGAAGCGTTGCACGCGTTTTCGCCAGAATTGGCCGGTGCGGAATGGTGGGGCTCTCCGTGGAGGCGTGGGCTCCGATGGACAAGTGGGAATGTCCCATAGCGCAGCCACTGCGACTTATCTGAAACCTTGGGCCACGCACCATAGCACACCACTGCCAGCTCCCGTTATTCGCTGGCAGCGTTGCAGATATTGACCAGGCCACTCCTGAGCTGTCCCGTGGTTCACGCGGCACCCTCCACGTGAACGCAATTGCGACCGCACGGAAGAAGGCGAAGGAAGAGCCGGATGCCTCCTCCTCTTCTTGCACGAGAGGTGGGCCCTGGCCACGAGTCTTCTGCCAGGTGCTCACGACGCAGATCGGCACAGTGGCACAGATGGCATCTTGCTGGGGCGCAGCCTCAACCCGCGGGCTCCCCGCGATTAACGGGCTCGTTACAAATCGTAAAGAGCACCGGTGACTGCCGACGCCCGCTCGGGAGCCGTGTAATTACGCCGCGAGAGAGGCCGCGGCGTAATTGCACCTCGCTTAATTTTGCTCGTACGCAACGCGTCGCGGCGTTGTCTGCTGAACGCGGCTGAGCCGATGAACACGCGAAGTCAACTCGAGCTGGCAGCGCCGACACGAGGGGGCCGTTTGACCGAAAGACGAAGAATTCGCCCTCGCACCTCGCATGCCAGGATCTGGTGATGTTTTTTTTTATAAGTCTAGTTTGGAATCCATACAATCGTAGCAATGGCATAATTGTAAAGCTCTTTGATGTCATTTTCATCGGCCGTGATGTATCCGCTGCTGGATGAAGACCTTCCCAATCCCGTGAACCTGCACCAAGGTGATCCACCAATCAGCTAGGCAAGAGGTGACTTCATCACTCCATCTCCACGGTGGACATCGTTCATGTATCTATATATTTATATAGGTGTCTTGTAGAACAACTCCTTAACAGATTGAAAATAAACACCTCCACACAATCGGTCAAACGGTTCCTCTCCGCTCCCTGCGGAGCATCAGGCCGCGACAAGCCCATGCCATGCAGGACGCTCTTCAGCAGCCTTCTCTGCTTCCCACCAGACAGGCCCCGTGGTCTCTGCTTGGCCTTGAACGGTGCCGTCGCCAGGTGCTCTACGGCCTGCCCCGTGGTCTCTTCCCTTGCGGTGTCCACCGTCGGGCAGTTTCCGCTATGGACTCTGAACACGTGTCCCAGTCACCTGAGTATTCTCCCTGTTATGCCCCGAGTTACGCATCTTGAATTAGTCTTGGTATGCAGATCCCGGTTTGAAATATTGTTTGGCCAGAAGATGCGACAGATTTTCCTCAGGCTGTTGTTGTGGAAGGTTGATAGTGAGTTCACGTCGATCGTGGTGGTTCCCCAACTTTCATTATTGTACAGGAACACAAAGTATATTGCCGTTATAGATTCGTACCTTTGTCTTTATACTGTATTGGCCAGACTTCCGGATGTTTCTCAGTTGGAAGAAGGTGCGTCTCGCCTTGTTTAGCCCGGACTTAATGTCTTTTGAGGTGGAGTTTTCTTTGCTTATTGCAGCGCCAAGGTTTTCAAACTTTACACCTTTTCCAGTGGCTTTTCCTTGATTGTTATATTTGTTATTCTTGGTTCTTTCGGTAAAGTCACGTAGAAGGGAAACAATAAAATAATAAAATAATATATAAAACAATTCAATTCCCACGACGTTTCGACTGCAACGCAAGCAATCATCATCAGGTGTGAAAACCACAACAAGAAAATGTTAATCTCTCGACACAATCATCAATCACTCAACTCTAACGAGGAAAACGTGCGAGACGGGAGACGTTTCGGGAAATGCCCCTTCTTCACAATAGAGGGGATCAAACTCGATTCTCGTCGCTCGCTCTAAGCCAGCACAGAAGGCGCGCGACAGCGGCTCTGCTGCATCGGCGCTCGCCACCGACACTCGACCGCAGGCGCCGCGAGGAGTCGAGGTCGACCGATTCCCAGCTGCTGCTGCCGCCGCCGCCGCCGTAGCAGCGGTGGCGGACAGCGGCGGTGCTCGTCCGGCACGAGGCGACGAGCAGAGCGACAGCGACCCCTGCCGGGAGGCCTCTCTCGATGCTCATCACTCTGCTACGCTTGTGTCGTTACGATGACTGCTACGATCGTTGAAGTACTCCGCTTGTTTCAACTACTACTAACTCGGCTTGTTCACACGGGAAAGCCTCGTCGAGTCTCAAGGCTCGTTTTCAGGAGGGTCTTGCCAAGTTGTCGCAGTACCGTGTTGCTCGTGTAATCCCAAGTGAGTCGTTTGCAAGCCATTCATCAGTATTTGACCAAGTCCAACACCGATCTACATGGCATGATTTTGTTTCTAGATGTGATAATAAATCGGAGAATCCCGTAGGAAGCGCATGCGTAATGGGGGTAGAGCACACAAACTCCACGTGGAGAGGCGCCCGAGTTTGCATTGGAGCCGAGACGCTGTTGCTGCGAGGCACATCGTTACCACTGCGCCACCCCACGTGCGAGTGAGAGCCCTGGGTGAGAGTGTGCCGGACACATCCCAGCCGGCACTGCCTTCCGTGCCGCGAGTGCAGGAGCGCGTTTGCCACTTGTTGCGGGAGATCTGCGGTTTGAGCCCAGCAGCCGCCCTGGATAATACTGTACCGCATTACTGTCATGTGTATTGTACCGTATTTGCCGCTGCGCGTGGTGTGCGTGTCACGGTGGTGGGGAGGGAAGGACCCCGTGAAGTGACCCGAAACAAACTGGGCCAAGGGTGCCGTCGTCACGGCTCCATTTGGTAAGGCCTCACGCAGCACCAGCAGCACCAGCGCCCGTAGCTGGGAGACTCCTGCAGCCAGTACCCGTCCGAGAGAATGACAAGATACAAATGACAAGATTAAAAACCCTGCGCTTGCACTGTTTTCGGCAGATAAGTAGGAGCGCCTGATCACCGATTTATCTTTCGTCCTCTATCGATTTTTGTTGAATCCGTGGTCTGCGATTCCAATTCAAGGCGTGCCCTGTCTGTGCTCACACGAGCGGTGTGCAGGGAGGTCGTTCAAACCTGGTGGTGGCCCTGGGCCAGTGGTGGAGATTCCACGTTGGGCATCGCGAACGGGTGACGGGAAATGTAAACTCACGTCTGTCTGACCAGAAATAACAAGCGCCTCCTTGTTTTCATTTGTGGGTAGGAGTCGATCGATGTTTCAAAGAGCATTCTGTGCGTGACAAACGACTCTTACGCCCACGTGGCAAAGGAGATTTGCGAGCTCTTTAATTCTCCCTTCTGCATGCTTAGCTTTGTTCATGCCTTTCCCCACAATGGTATAGCGATTGTGCTATAACCATCACGTCATGAGATGGAGAACCCATTTGGATCTCGCGTGCAACAGTGCAAACCTTCGTGAGGATGGCTGGCAAAAATTAATATCACAGAGCTACCTCTGACATCCCTTCACGTGACGTCTGGTTCACACAGAAGAGGTCAGCGATTTCCCACAGGTCCTGCCACTGAGAGTAATGCTCATTGCATAATGCGTAAAGATATACTTAATTCCCAGAACTGGAATGTATCCAAATTACGTGCAGAAGCAAATTTACCTTAATTTTTTTCGTGCCGTCAATGGTGACCGGGCTGAGGCCATGAACTCACCGCACCTGAATACCCAGGTTCGATCCAAGGCTGTCAGCAGTTACAGCTCAGTGCCCTGGCTGACCTCTGGGCCAATCGGGCCGCCTCTTCCACACGTAATATCAGAGACTTCGTGTAAATGTTCCACTGGAAATCTCGAGCATTATCGGGACAGGAAAATCTTGCATTTTTGTTTCCCGTAACGTAAAAAAGTTTCCACCGCCTCTTGACGTGGCGGCGCCGAGGCGGCCTCAAGCGCGGAGAGCCGCAGCCCCACCCTTGCGCGGCGTGCACAGCGCGACGCGCACGGCAGCGAGCCGCACACGCAAACCGCGCTCTGTGCCCCCCGCGTGGCGTCCGGGCAAGGGGGGCTCCGCTCTCGGCGGTATTTTATCCGGCAGATGTGAGCCTCGTCAGAAAAAGAATAAGTGACAAAAGCCACCCCGAAGTCTTCTTTGGTTCTTTCGGTAAAGTCACGTAGAATGAGAATAAAATAATAAATTGATTAATATATTGTGTTATTTTATTTTATCAATTTATTATTTTATTCTCATTCTACGTGACTTTACCGAAAGAACCAAAGAAGATGAATCATTGCAGTCACGAAAGCTTTAAATCGAAAGCCACCCCGAAGCTCTTTCGTTAAAGTCGATCCTCTCTCTCGCTAGCACCGCGGCTCGTTTGCTCACTGTGGCCAAGGCGCCCCGCAGTGATGGTGGTGGTGGACTCACCGCGGGGCGCTTGCACGGCACGAGCAGGCCCGAGGGGACGGCGCTGCACCCGTGCGAAGTGGCGGCCGGCCGCTAACGTAGTGGGGGAGGGAGGCACGGAAGCCGCGGTGGGAGAAGGGGCGAGGAGGGGGACCTCCCCGCGCTCTAACCTCGACAACGAGCAGCTCGCATTGTTCAAGTTTAGTTCCGAGCGTCATTTTCACTCGTGCGGCCTCTGCCGATGTCTCCCGCTGGCCGGCACGCAGACGCCCGGCGCGGTAACGCAGCTCATTTGAAATAAAGCTGACGCTCATTTGTTCTCCATTTAATTGTACACATTTTGTATTTTTTTTCTCCCAGTTTATTCCAATTGTGCTGCGGCGTGTTAAAGAATGGCCCACGGAAGTAGATATCCCAGAGCTACCTCTGAAGTCCCTTCAAATGGCATCTGGTCCTTGCATATTAGAGGGCTGCACTAAACCACCCGCGTCGCATGACCTTGAACCCGATATTTTAACTGTCAGAGCTGGAATGGAAACAAGTTAAGCGCAGAACCAAATTGAATGCGCTGTGATTTTTTTTGTGGCGTCATCGGTGACCAGCCTGAGAGCATCAACTCGCTGCACTTGAGAACCCGGTGTCATCAAGGGGGGCCGAAACCTGGAGTCGAATCCAAGATCCTTAAGGGGTGCTGGCTCAACGTTTCTGACCCGCGAACCATAAGGCCACCCTCGACGCTCATTGGTGCTCATCTTCAAACCGATCAACCAAATACCGTGAAATGAGCCCACTGTGGTGCCTCTTTAAAAATTGGCAACTGAAATTGTCAAAGCTCAAGAGTCAATCGACAGTAGCCTGCCAAACAAAGGCGACGACCATGAAGCCACGAAGATACGAATCAACGGAACCTCGCACGGAGCACTCACCGCCTACAAGCTGTGGTGGTGGTCACGACGCTGGAAATTGGGGCCAGGCTGCGCACGCGACGTGGCTAAGGCCCTCACTGAGGTGTGACCACCTCCGTGGTGGGTCTACGTGGGAGCTGCATCGGATTATGTTTGGTTCTGCACACTTCGTCTATTACGGACCCTTGCGTGGCGAGTCGAGAGACACAAAAGCACGCGTTCACTCTTGGTCAGGTCAACGTGGCTCGTAAACCATACTTACTAAGACTCACAATAAGACACGTGTGCAGTATACTGGAGCAGCGCACAGGATTACAGGCACAGGCAAGCCATCATCCCTTTAGCTCCCTCACCAAGAGAGCTCAACAGAGGATGTACTTTCTACAGCAGCTGAAGAAATTCAACCTGCCAAAGACAATGATGGTGCAATTCTATACAGCGATCATTGAATCCATCCTCACCTCCTCCATAACCGTCTGGTACGCTGCTGCCACTGCCAAGGACAAGAGCAGACTGCAGCGTATCATCCACACTGCTGAGAAGGTAATTGCCTGCAATCTACCAACCCTCGAGGACCTGCACACGACAAGGACCATGAGGCGAGCGAGGAAGATTGTGGCCGATTCCTCCCACCCTGGACACTCTCTGTTTCAGCTACTCCCCTCCGGCAGAAGGCTTCGGTCCATCAGGACCAAAACCTCACGCCATAAAAACAGTTTCTTCCCATCTGCTGCTGGCCTGTTAAACAAGGCCAAGGGCTTACACTGATTTTAACATTTTATCTACATAAAGACACCTTGCCGATATTAACTATGTCAACCTATTTGTATTTTTTATTTTTAAATTATATCTTAAAGTATTTTATATTCGATATTTATTCAATTTTATATACTTCAGCCCCTTGGTGTTAGTTAGACTTTGAACCCTTATTATTATAGTAAGACTTGTTTAAAACTTATTTAAGATTTTAGATTCCTATATGTTGAATGTATGCACCATCCTGCCAAAGTAAATTCCGTGTCGGTGTGAACTTTCATGGCGAATAAAACCCTTTCTGATTCTGATTCTGATTCTTTGAGGTGCTCATCGTTTGGGACCTCCGCGAGTCCTCAAATCGGCCATCGTTGTTGCGTGACGATCGTAACGAGGTAAGTTCGACATCCGTGCACCTGGCACGTATAGGCACCCCAGTTGACCACACGTAGCTGTTGCGGAAACCGCAACAGCTTGGGCACCGCTGTGCGTCAGAGTGCATCGCGCCACATGGCTGCCGCAGGAAAAGGCTGTGTGCTTCCTGCGGGCACCACGAAGGCAGCCCCAGATAACATCTCTCCACGCCTTCCCACAACGCCATTGCGGGGCATAGACCAGGTTTTCTTTCCATTTGGGTTTCATTTGTGTACAAGTGAGAACGTTTATCGATTCGGTGGGTAAATCAACACCTGCAGCTGTGCTCATTGTAAAGAGATTCGGTGCAAAGCTGAAGGTGCAGTCCTGAAAAAGGCGCGTCCACTAAATGTGTTACTTGTTTATCCAGGAGAGCCACGCTATGTCGCCTGACTCGTTTTTAGGGCGGTGGAGCATTTTCGGTTTTCATTTTAAGGCGTTTTCAGCCAATTAATGATGAACGTTTATTATGTAAGTGGGACGAAACCGGTGTACGCAGATAAAACTCACGCACACGAGGGGGCAACGCTCTATCCCCGTACAGATGGAAACCGATGGTGATTCGTCCACTTGCTGTACCGCCCTTCTCCTGGCAAGCCAGGGTATGTGGCACCTCGACGCCTACGGGAAGGGAGTTTCACAAAACTTGTGCAGTGATGCACCAACTCTCGATGCTGCCTCCACAATGCTGGGTTAGAGGCGCGCACAGCCACCACTGCCAAGTACGGCCTCCACGAGAGAGAGAGCCCCCCCCCCCCCCCCCAGACGGGGAATTTGAGCTTTTACTCTTCCTCCATACTGACTGGATAACTTGGGAGAGTTGGGAGCTCCCACGCTTTACGCCACCGCACGCGACCTGCCGATTGATTGTGCTGGACCCATTTATGATGCAATGTTGCCAGGTGGACAGAGGTGGTGGGGTCGGGGGCATTGAAACCCTGGCACCGAAGTGTCAGCTGTTGCGCCAGGAGATGGAATTGGAGCGGCGACCTCTGGATTGCAAATCCGGTGCACTGATTACTGCTGCACCGCGGCAGCATGGAAGTGATTAGAATTGTTTGTAAATTGTAGATTGGCTGCTTAAGAGATGGATTATACTGCGAGTAAAGAGCCGAGACGCAGAGTAAATTTCATGATTTAGTCGAACTACGTGGCCTACGATTATCCACCTGGAGACGATATAAACAATGATGATTGTCTACTCGATGAAGGTGACATAGTGTTTACATGCCCATTGCCAAACTAGAAGTTTCTAAAACTTAATGACTACATTAATGACTAGATTAGTGTTGTGTAGCTCGAAGCACAAATCGTACAATACATTCGTTTCCCCTGTTTGGTCAGAGCCCTGATACTCAGCCAATTTTAGCAACATTTTCACAAAGGTAAAATTTTGAAATGTCAAGACTTGGTTTTTCATATTTTTAGAAGCTCCTGCCATTGTGTTTCCAACATTAGAGATATTAGATTCTGAAATATTCAAGAGATGCTCCAGAGGTCAGAGCACTGGGCCGGCACTGCCGAAGTCATGGGTTGAAATCCAACAGCCGCCGGTGATTAAACCACGTTCTCAAGTGTAGCGAGTTTTGATAATTAAAAAATATCGGTCTGACGGTCATGCAATTAATATTTCTCTCTGTAGCAGGGTGTATGAGTAAGTACAGTGGCTTTTGTATGGAGATAGGCCATTTGAAGATATTTTACGAGCAACTCTGTGATTTCTCTGCTAACATGAAATGATGCCATTCTCTCTCTGTAAGCGTATCTCAATAGATTCTTATTTTGTCTCAGATGCCAGGAGCACAATTAGGGTAACAGTGGGGGGAAAAGACGAAACAAAAATGTATTTTTTAAATATATTCCTCTTTAACATTCGGCAATGATAAAGCCCTAGAATGTCCTGCTTGTGGTACTGATAGTGGGAGGGCTTCCACTCGAGGGAAGCTCAAGAGATCTAGTGGGTATTTGGCCTACTCTTCCACGATGGCCACACTTTGCCCCATCACACGCAACCTCTCGATCAACATCTCCGCCGGGCTAAGTATCGGCCTGGCGCGGAACTTTTCGGCCTAAAACAGGAGGCAAAAAAAGTTACAAAATTTACACTTTTCGGGAAACTGATCGTGACCATTTGGGGTGTCGGTAAAGATCGTGTAATTGGCCAAACACACGGCGGGCAACAATGCGCGTTGGGTATTTCCTTGTGGGTTACTGCCGGAAGCGAGCATTTTAAGCGTGGCGCTCACTCGAGAGGTGTACCAGCGACCCGACGACTCTCGGCCGGACCCGCTCTGCCGCAGCATGACAGGCTCGGCGCCCGCGCGGCCCATGCCGCTGCTTGCCTACGTGCACACGGTGCCATGGGACGTCCTGCCGCGCTTCGCCGAAGTCACGTCGGGCGTGTACATCGGAGGTACCGTCACAGAACGCCATCACCTGTCATCACCTTATATTCATCAACTCATGCTAATTATTTACCCAGAAAAGCCTCACCGAGCGTCACGGATTGTTCAAGAGGGTGCTGTCGTGGCAGGGACGCTGCTGCGGTGTCACGATCTGCACGTAGACTTGCAATCTAGACGTCACGGGTTTCCATCTACCGGTGCGGCGGAGAAAAAATGGGCAACATTCCCATATCCCATATCCCCTAACCACCTTCCCCAACAGCAATATAAATAGGGTCACCACAGCCGATCTGCGGGTCACAGGTGGTGGGGTATAGTATGGGTACGCCAATCTCTTCCAAGACATTAGACCAGCGTGGAAGAGTAGGCCAAATACACTCTAGAGGGGCTCTTATGAGCTTCCCCTCGTGGAGGCCCTCCCGCCAGCAATGGTGTGAGCGAGCAATTGTAGCGCTGCACCTTTCCCTGTCATCCGGATTGGGGTATTTGGCCAATTTGCCTCTTATTTGGCCACCTAACCTATGGCGCATACAAGGTCAAAACACTCAGAGGTCCGCACAGACGGCTGTATGTACCCACTTGTTGTACTGCCATCCGTGGGACATCCCGCCACCCCGCGGCTTCAGAAGCTTCACAAATCTGTCCGCGATGCACCGACCCTCGCTGGATCCGCGCGCCACCACCCCTGGCTGTGATCACTGCGGCATCACCTCGAGGCTGGTGGGACCGCTCAACGCTCGTGGTGATGGCGATTCACGAGCGCTCTGGGGAACAGCGTTGTAGACCTCAAGGAATGTGATGTTTTTCTCACATGTAAACAAATCAAAGTGGAGTAGATAACAACTTTTACAGTTAAGGTTTAGCAATTTACTTTGCGGCTCACGAGAGCATCGCCGAAATAGTTTTAGAAAAATGTTGGGCTCCCTTGGAAATTCATCTCCATTGCAATCAACCGCTCCATTGCGGCAAACGAACGCCTCGTCGATGCTTTGACGAGTCCGATGTCGTCTTGATGTAGAATTAATGCCCAGAGCACGCTGCGCAATTCACAGACTTACACGTTTTCAATCGGATTTCGGGAATGTTTATTTGACGTAACAGAGCGGCGCGCTACATTGCTGGGCGAGAGGGATTAACGGCGGCCGCGACGTTTATAGAGGAAACCTGCGGAGCTGGAACTCGCGGAAATTAATTCTCACGCAGCCATTGTAACGTGAGGCCCGAGCGGATTTTCGCGTTCGGTAAATTCAGATCCCTTCAAACAACCTTCCGTAAAAAAATCCATAACAAAGTAAATAAGATCACGGAGAAGGCGAGACGTTGACAAACTATTCGGAAAAATGTAAATTCTTAAAGCCGTTTGAGAACCTACAGCTGAACGATGGCCTCCCTAAGTAGCGTCTCTCACGGGGAATGTCTGCGCACGGTCGTAACGAGCTCGTCGGTGCGGGTCGGCGAAAGTGGCCATCACTGGCTCAGGTGTTACTCGCCGCTGATGTTAGCCGTGGCCGGGAACTGAACTCACCGGGTGAGGGCACCAGGTTTGTAGCACGGTGCTATAACCATTGCATTATATACTTATATCGTACTTTACATTTGAAAGCAATATCGCTTTCTGATGGGGACACGCCGTACGAGGGAGGAGGGGACGAGGAGTCACGAAAGGCAGAGGTAACGCACACGATGTATTTAGCAAGCCACTTCACTGTATCATAATGAAATATATTTTTTATAATTCTTTAAATAATTTCAGGCGAAAAATATTAGGTTTAATATGCTATAGAGTCACTACAAATAATTCGGAAAATGTTGCGAGCACCAGCTTAAGTTCGTATGGAATGCTGTTCACACTACAAATAGCATGCCAGCCTTTGTCAGAAGCAATAATCGCAGCAAACTTTTGGCCGCGGTAGATCCGAGTGCTGCATTATTAAACGTCGAACTGCAGACACGGTCGTGAGGCCATCATATCACGGTTTTGTTCCGGCTCGACCGTGAAGTCTTTGGGCTGACTCGGCTCGGATGTGCCAGTGGAGAAGGGGTGTGGGAGCCCCGGCAGGGCAAGAGAGAAACGCCGCTGATTCCCCTCGCCCCTCCCCCGCGTGCTCCGTTCCAAGGATCCATCTACGACATGGGAGGCAGCGAAATCACTCTGTCCAACGGCGACGTGATAAGGATCACCAAGATCAAGCTCGATAAGATTCTGGTGAAAGTGGTGGCCATGGACGGCAAAGAGTGCATCGTCCCTCGCGGCATCATCATGGAAATCCCAACCGATTACACAGGTATGGATTACAACTTCTGTTAAAACACGTTTAAAGTTCTCCAAGCAAGCCGTGCAAAACAGGCCTTGCAGCCTTGCTAAATTCTCTGTTCAATACGATAATCATTGACGCTTTGAAAGCGCAGTTTGTTGCTGGCTGCTTCACATTTTGGGGCTTTGGGTCAGTACCCGGCAATCAAAATAAAGGGCAAAGATCCAGCACGCCCTACGTCGCACGACCGCTGAGCGAACTCATACACAATCTCTGCCAAACCTACATCGCTGTAAATCACACACCAACATCGCTGTAAATCATCAACCTACATCGCTGTAAATCACCAACCATCATCGCTATAAATCACCAACCTACATCGCTATAAATCACACACATACATCGCTGTAAATCACACACCAACATTGCTGTAAATCACCAACCATCATCGCTATAAATCACCAACCTACATCGCTATAAATCACACACACATCGCTGTAAATCACACACCTATATCGCTATAAAGCACACACCTACATCGCTGTAAATCACACACCAACATCGCTGTAAATCATAGACCTACATCGCTGTGAATCACCAACCATCATCGCTATAAATCACACACACATCGCTGTAAATCACACACCAATATCGCTATAAATCACCAACCTACATCGCTATAAATCACACACACATCGCTGTAAATCACACACCAATATCGCTATAAATCACCAACCTATATCGCTATAAATCACACACACATCGCTGTAAATCACACACCAACATCGCTGTAAATCACCAACCTGCATCGCTGTAAATCACCAACCACGGCTGCGAGTGGGAGGAGATTGGGAGCTAGGGGAGAAAATGCAACAACTCCAGTCACCGTGCCCGCGTGCTTTTGCTTTGACTGGACGTGGCCACCGCAGGCCTTTTCCAGATCCAGCCGAGCAAGCGCATTTACGCCACATTCGAGGACATCGCCGAGTGCTACAAGCTGGCCCGGCGCGGCGGCTGGCACCTGGCGTTCCACGCCTCCGTGGAGATCCGCGCCGGCGACGTCACCGTCAAGGCAGGCGAGCGGCTGGTGCCGCTGGCGCTGGAGGAGCGGCACGGCGAGGGGGGGCACCGCGACCACGACGACGACGACCCCCCGTGCGTCCGGTGGCGCTGCGAGCGCAAGGGCCGCGGCGGCGGCGGCGCGGGGGCCACGCTGCTGCTGCCGCTGCGTTTCAAGGGCGACTTCTACGAGGCGCGGGACAACGGCCACTACACGTTGCTCGAGGTGATCCACTGGCGGCTGCTGCAGGACGGCACGCGGATGGTGCGGCCGCTCACGTCCACGCAGGGCGTGCAGCACCTGCCGAGCGGCTTCCAGGGCGTGCTCAAGCTCACGGCCAGAAGCTCCATCGTGGGCTTTGTCAACGGTGAGTTCCCCGCTCTCCGTCGTCTCGGTCTCGAGGTGCCGTCAAACACTGCCGCGGTCGCTTCACGGCAATTGGGGCGGAGCAGCGCAGATGGGGTGAAATTGGGGACGATGGAACAATTCCAAAGCAAACACTTTGACAAGGAGTGCTGCCGCGGTCGACTTGCAGTTCAGTGGTCGCCGGTTTGATTTGTTATTGAAGAAACGGTGCAGGTTTCTTAGACCCCCCCTATGCGGCCTCTCTCGACACAGCAGTACACGTGGCTTCAATCACAGTCCATTGATCAGCAGGTCGTGTGTGGTGGGGTAAAGAGTGGGTACTCCTACCTCTTCTAAGACGTCTGATCAGCACTAAAGAGTAGGCCTAAATACCCTCGAGAGTACCTTCCATATCGTGAAGGCCCTTCCATCGACAGTGGCGTGAGCTAGAAATTGCAGGGCTGCACCTTTTATTTTTGTATTGCCACGCAAGTAGAGGATGTCAGTGAGTGAAGTTTTTGAGGTGAAAGCCACTGAGAAATAAAGCATCTGATGTCTCTAACAGGGCTGAACTCGAGGAAACAATCTTATTAGGAGAATTAAAAGACCTATAAACAATGCGGTGTTTGTGCTGCTTATTTTGAGACGGACGATGATAACGCCCCGGCCAAGGTTTCATATTATCCGAGCAGTGTTATCAGAATGATTAATCTCCTTGCCTACTGCTGCTAAGCCACGCTCATTCAGGCCAGATCTCATCTGGGAATGGGACTTGTTGAATAGCAGCGAGCTTTAGGATGATTGACAATGAACACACGAGAGGAAGAATTTATCAACCTAATGAACCCTTGTGGAAACGGCAGGGGCGCATCAAGAAACAGCCACGATCATGCTGCATCTCTCTCCCATGCGTTCTCGGTTTGCACCGAGTGTCGTTTAGCATGATGTCCGACGTTTCGCTCCACAACCTCTGTTCTAACGAAGCACCGCTCCTCTATTCTGTGCACCCTGTTTATCAGATGCCATGGGAGAGGTCATCGTTCCATCTAACCTGGACGTCGAGGTCAGAGATGTCACCGAAGAGTACAGGCAGAAGACATTCGTCATGCCAGTCACGCTGGTGGAGATCTTCAAATACCCGGCCGACCGCTTCCCGCTGTCCATGCTTGTTCTGGAGGCGCAGCGGTGCTACTCATCCTGCCCGAAGGTCAAGTTCGAGGTCGGCGCTCAGTTCACGGTCCACCGGGCCATGGAGGTCCGCAAGGTTCTGGTGACGCGCGAGCGCCTCGCTCTGCCGCCGCAGAACTTCCTCGTGCCGCTGTTCTACCACGGCCTGGTGACCAAGCGTCCCCGGGTCTTCTGCTCGACGTTCGACATCGACGCCGCGTGGGCCAAAGGCGACGAGGATCTGGAGGTGCGGGCCACGATGGACTACAAGGCCGACCACGAGGAGCTCGGTTCACTGGCGCAAGGGGACCGGCTGACAGTCCGGGGCCGGGAGTTGCTCCGCATCAAAAGCAACGACCGTTACGAGGAGCTGGAGACCCTGCGGTGCCTGCGGAGCGCCCCCTCGGGCGCCCCCCACGCCGCCGCCGTCGTCCACCTGCCCCTCTACGTGCAGGGCAGCTTTGTGGAGGTGGTGAAGGAGCAACGGCGATTGTCGCTGGCGCAGGTGGTGGAGGACGGCCCCATCCCCGTCAACGTCAAGGTGGTGGCGGGCGACCCGCTCCTGCCAGACGATCCGCTCGCATCCTCCTCCATCACGGTGGAGGGGCACTTCGAGGACCCCTGCTTGATCGTGAGCGGGGAGATCGCCGCCGGCTGCTTCGAGATCCCCATCAACAGGGTGCACATGAAGGTGCAAGTGTTGGAGAAGGGCAGCACGTGGCCTGTGCCCCCGCCGCAGATGAACCTGGAAAAGGTGCCGTCGTATTTTCTGAGCAACTTCAGGGGAATCAATTCGGCGAACAAGGGCTGCCCGCCGGTGCCCATGAGGTTCACCAGAGACAAAGCCATTTCGAAGGAGAGAGGGCCAGCGACGTCAGGAAAGGTGACTACGCCGGGATTTCGAATAACACCCCCCCCTCCCCCATTTTGATACGAATTCGAAAAAAATCTGCACATCTGAAAATCAGCTCTTGATATAAGGTGTTGTGTTATCTGAAAATGTCACAGCAATGACGTCAATTCCATGAGATCGCAGCGAGTGATGCGATGTCGTCACGTTCGTGCTTCGTCCGCCAACAGTGGCGTCACGAGGCATCTTGTGACGCGATGAGAACATTTAAAACTCCTTCGTAATCTACAGTTGGACTAGGGTCAACTTGAGTAGACTAGCCACACGTGAGTACAACATCATCACGACACGTGTTTATTGCACGAACGTTCAGCTGAAACAGAGCAAATGCTCACCGCTAGCACCTGGCAGTTAGGATTAAACATGAATTAGTGTAAAAGCAAACACACAATCGTGCCCCAAATGAGCCATCCATTAATGTAGTTTATTTTTTTTCTTCCCCAAACCAGGATGGCCAATCGTCTCCGTTGGAATTGTCGACGCCGAATGTTGCTGAGCGGTCATGCAGCCTGAAAATCCAGACCACGGCAGGGGAAGACATGGGGAGAGGTACGGCCGTTTCACCGACGCGAATTAGCATTCTGAAACTTCTGCACGGTCTTCATCATTCCCCGAGCGTCGCCATTTGTCATTGTTTTATAAATATTGCAGAGCGATTTCATATTTCAGCCTGTAAAAGTAGTGTTATTCCCATCAATTTAAACCTGCACGTTGTCATCAGCTTATGAATGTGGGCATGCTGAATATTTCAGGAGAATTATTTTAATAAACTTTAAATAAACGATGACACGGGTTTGTTTTATACCAGCCGCCTCGGGCAGCGATGATGATGACGACTACGAAGATGTCTATGTGGAGGCGGAGCCCTCTCAGTCAGGTAAAGACGCCACACCGACACACACCACCCAAGTTACAGCAGGAGCATTCGCAGTGCGGAGGAACTTCTGCCGGTAGTGTAATGAGAAATCAATTGCAGGGTAGCACCTTTACCACTTGGACTTGTATCTGAAGACATAATCTATACAAACAGCAACACAATCCTGTCGAGTCTAATTCCGGTCTTGATCTTGGACATCAGGGTCACCTTCACACATTATAACATCGCTCAATTACACTGCGCTGTTAATTGTAAATGAGTTCCAGTGTGTGTGTGGGGCATTGGTTAGCCCACTGCACTACGAACCCGTTGGAATATGAGTCGCCACCAATGTTAGCCGGGACCGCAAGTCAACCCGCGACACGCGGGTCCGCAGTGCAGTACGCTGCCCGCTGCGCAAGGCCTTCCTCGCATGACTATTGTTAGGTGAATTTTGTTTTTTGCAGAAGCATCTAGGGACAGTGACGACAGTTACAGCGACATTGGCCTGCCGTCGGAAACGATGGAGTTCATTATTGCCCAAGAAGCGGCCAGCAGAGCACAAGAAGGTGAGGTGGAGTAGTTCAACAGGAGCGGTGGCCGCTGTGGACCCAAGTATGCGGTGGGACAATGCCGGCGTCGTGATGACGAGGCGCTGGGGTGACTGTCCTTGTGAAGATGGCTTTGCAATGGCGGCTTGTCATTGGCCAGGGGCAGAATTACTTGGGCCCTTTCTGCTTCATTTTCTTCAAGCGGTGGCAGCACTAAGTGGGAGTAAATTGATTCGGCCAATAAGATTGCTGAATATACATCTCATTGGAGCGGACAAACCGGGCTCCCAAATGTCGATTCTTTTGTACTCGGTTCTGTCAGCAGGTCATTAAATACAATTTCATTTTCTCCCGTAAGAATAGTTTTTCATAATGTTACATCAACATCTCGCATTTCCTCGTAGATCCTAACCGAAGTGATTCGAAATGCCCTCCAAAAATGAGAACTAAAATTAGCCACTTATTATAAACGAACTTTTATTAACTTTTATTTTTCTTATATTAAATTATAGAAGTATATATTTGAAATAATAGGTGGGGCGCTGCCCCAACGCTCCGTAGTGCTGCCATTGGGCAGCAGCGTAGCAGATGGTGGTGCCAATGTGGTCGCCACGTGCCATTTCAAAGCCGCTCATCACACACGTTGAACAATAAATTAATCTCCAAAGGCAGCTTGAGGGTTTTGGAGCGCTCAACACCGACGTGCCACTCTGGGACTTGCTACGTACGCAGAGCGGTGCGTACCTAAGAGTGCTCCTTAGCAGCTTCAATTAAACGATACATTTACTCTGTGTTGAGCACATTCAAGCACCGTTCAGCTGAACGTTGGCTGTCAGTGAATGTTTATTTTTTCTCGTGGCGAGCTGCAGTACACCAGCCGATTGAAACAAAAGATTCTACGACAGCAAGGTCATCGTTATATATCAGTGTGAGTCCCCCAATTGCAACGCGCCCAAGTCGGCAAAGCGGCCATCTAGAGGACAAGCAGATAATGAGTTGCACAGTTTTGTATGCATCTTCATTTCCAATCAGACACCGATTTGCAGATACGAATGCAAATGAGTTTTTAGCAAGATTTTTTTTCTGGCAGATGTTAAGTCTGCCCTGGAGAACTCTCGCATGAGCGGTTGCCATCGTCATCTGCGCAGGGAGCACTGTTAACGATCTTCTCGCACCGCCGATCAGCACGGTTGGCGACGTACGGCGCGATAGAAGTTCAACCTACGTACTTCTCTCCATTTCAGATTTTCGCGAAGACGACAAAAATGTCTACACCAACATCGTGACAATCGGCGGCAAGAAAGGGCCGTGCAAGTAGCGACCTGCTACTTGACAGCCGCTCATCGCTAGCGACCACAGAGCGGCTCATCCGATCCGGCTCAAAGAAACAACAGAAGGCGATTGCTTGCGTTGCGATCGGAACGTCCTTAAATTGTTATTATTTTGATGATTTTTTTCTATCTACGTGGCTTTACCGAAAGACCCAAAGAAGTGGAACAACAGAGTCCAGGGAACGTCGCGCAGCACGCGGGGTGGGGGAGTGCGTGGGTCCCCGGCAGGCAACCGATTCGCTTTTTCGCCATTCCAATTCGGAGCCTTCACATCACTACCACCAGTTACTTGCTTACCGGATTATACGACGCACTTTCTTTCCCTGCATTTCAAAGTAAAAGTTGGGGTTGCGTCTTATAATCCACTGTGTGTGTTGCGTGTGCGAGACCAGATTTGTTTAAGTTCATTGACGCCAGGCCAAAATGTGGGGTGCGTCTTACTTTCCGAATCGTGTTACGGTCTCGAGGACGCGGCACGCGAAGTTGTTGAGAGTGGGGAGCCCCCCGGATGCTCCATGCCCGTCAGGCACCGTCACTCACCTGTGCTACAGCGCTACCTGCAGGCGGCTGCTGGAAGCCCCACTCCGCTGATGATACCCAATCTACCCAATTGGCCCAGTGTTTGCTTAAACGTAACTGATTAAAGTCTAAAGGCATTCTTTCTCGCGTATTAACATTCTCCACAACGCCTCTCAGTGGTTATATTATTATGATGTTGTGTGTGCAGAAACGTAGGTGATGTCTGGCTAGCGACCTTAGTCTACCCATTCACTCAGCTGCGGGGCTGAATTATCAATATACGTCAATACAGTAATGGATTTATACAACTCATAGAAGGTATATAGTTATCAATTAAATGGCGTGGTTTGTGACCGTGTGAATAAACGCCACCGATGGGTGAACAACTCGAAACCGAGCGAACTTTGTCTGTTTCACCGTGACGATGACGCGTGTCCTGGAGCCTGTGATGGACGCACGCTCACTCTGTACAAGAGTGGCACAGATGGCCCAGCTGAGGCGCAAGTCAAATCGAAATGACACCGAGTTCGTTCGTAGAGGTCGCCGGGAAGATATCCCGGGGCGGTGAGTGAAACAATGGGCAGGTTCACCAAGCTGCCCTCGTAGGCGTCCTACCCGGGAGTCCACCACAGTCGATCGCAGTCTCGCGTGGTGGGGTAAAGTTCGGGCGCTCCCTACACGGACCCTCGAGAGTCCACGATCTGAGTTTCTCTTTCCGCGAGCGGTGGTGTGAGCAGTCATTGCAGGGCTGCGCCTTTACCGTGCGCCGTGCCTCGTTACAGCCGCGCCCGACGGATTGAATCTCCTGCCAGGATTCGAAGCTTTTAGATTATATACAATTTATGACATTTCATGCGAATGTTAAAACGTCAACAGATGCGATTGGGGGCCGTCCATAAATGACGTCACGCACCTGGGGTGGGGGGGGGGTCAGACATTTGTGACGTGTGTGACGAGGGGGGGAATTTTGATTTAAAGCTTTCGTGACTGCAGTGATTCATATTCTTGGTTCTTCGGTTAAGTCACGTAGAAAGGAAACAATAAAATAATAAAAATATAAAACAATTAAATTCTCACGACGTTTCGACTGCAACACAAGCAATCATCATCAGGTGTGAAAAACCACAGGAATAAAAATTGAAAAAAGTGGCGGTTTTTTTAAACGTTAGCACAACGGAGAGCGATTTGACAGTTTGTTCAGATGGACGAGTCCATCTATGTTCGGAAAAGAGGGGGGAGACGAAAAATAATGGATGCGGTCTGAAAACCACCTTAAGCGTGATCAATCAATTAAGACCCGAAATGGTTTATCAAATCCTTCCAATGATTGCTAAGCCAGAATCCATCTTCTCGATTGAAATTGTCTCTGTGCTTGTATATGTGGATAGCCTCATGAACGAATCTCTCATGGTAGCCAGATGGCTTACAAAGAAACTCTGTCTTGGAGAAGTCAATGTCATGTGAGCCTACTAAATTATAACAATGATCTGCCACGGCCGAGGTGTTGGTCCTACCGTGTTTTAGGTCTGCTTTGTGTTCACGAATGCGGTCCGAGACATGTCGTTTGGTTTCTCCAATGTAACTACTACCACAGAGGCAACTTGGTTTGTAGACGCCAGGGTACTGTATGTCCGGAATCACATCTTTTACAGACGGAACCAGATCACGGATTTTATGTAATGTGTTGAATCGGACCTGGATCTTGTGTTTGTTCAAAATTTTGGAGGTCTTTTTTGTGATCCCCGTAATGTAGGGTAAAGTGATGGTTTTGAAAGGCTCCTCAAGAGGGTCCTTCTTCATGGTTGGAGCGATAGTTTTACGGATTGTGTAGTCGGAATAACCATTAGCCTTAAGAGCTTGGTGTACGTGCTTGAGTTCACTGGCTATGTGTTCCTGGTCGGATATGCATTGGGCTCTATGGTGCAGAGTCTTGATGAGGGAATTCTTCTGGGATGGATGGTGGTGGGAATCCGGTTTCAGGTAAGCATCCGTATGGGTATCTTTCCTGTAGACAGAGTGGCTCATTGAACCATCAGGTCTCTTTTTTATTAGGACATCCAAAAAAGGTAGCTTGCCATCTTTTTCGACTTCCATGGTAAATCTGATGGCTGGGTGTATGAAATTGATGTGGTCGAAGAATTGGTCTAGAGCAGGCCGGCCATGTGGCCAGATGACAAAAGTGTCATCCACGTACCTCTTCCATAAGGTTGGGCGCAGAGTGTCAGTCTGGATGGCGTCAGTCTCAAATTTCTCCATGAAAATGTTAGCTATAACCGGAGATAGGGGAGAGCCCATTGGGGTGCCCTCAGTTTGTTTGTAGAAAGTTCCATTCCAAGTGAAGTATGTATTGGTTAAGCAGTGTCTCACCAGGGGGGGTACCTCAGTGTAGTTACATTGGAGAAACCAAACGACATGTCTCGGACCGCATTCGTGAACACAAAGCAGACCTAAAACACGGTAGGACCAACACCTTGGCCGTGGCAGATCACTGTTATAATTCAGTAGGCTCACATGACATTGACTTCTCCAAGACAGAGGTTCTTTGTAAGCCATCTGGCTACCATGAGAGATTCGTTCATGAGGATATCCACATATACAAACTCAGAGACAATTTCAATCGAGAAGATGGATTCTGGCTTAGCAATCATTGGATGGATTTGATAAACCATTTCGGGTCTTAATTGATTGATCACGCTTAAGGTGGTTTTCAGACCGCATCCATTATTTTTCGTCTCCCCCCTCCTCTTTTCCGAACATAGATGGACTCGTCCATCTCAACAAACTGTCAAATCGCTCTACATGGTGCTAAAGTTTCAAATAAAAACGCCACTTTTTTCAAATTTTCTTGCTGTGGTTTTTCACACCTGATGATGATTGCTTGTGTTGCAGTCGAAACGTCGTGAGAATTTTAGTGTTTTATTATTTTATTGTTTCCCTTCTACGTGACTTTACCGAAAGAACCAAGAATATGAGGGGGGGGGGGGAGTTTGAGAAATGTGACGTCACATCAAAATGCGCAACTTTAAATACAGACAACACGTTCAACTTAATTAAAAAGACTTTTAAATAAATGTTTTCTCCTACAACATTAGAGTGCAGCGCCAATGACAATAGTGTAAAGCGATTTGAAGCATGTTTTATTTTCAAAATGGAAATATGGTTTGGGAGGGGGGGGGCAGAGCTTCGTGACGTCATATTTGAGGGGGGTCTGATTTTTTGTGACGCCGTGTGACGAGGGGAGGGGGTCAAAAATTGTTCAAAATCGCGTGACGTCATTTATGGACGGCCCCTTGGTTAATTTCTAAAATGTTTAGTAATGTAATATATATTGTAACTTACATGAACACATGGAAAACAAAGACTGCAAAGAAGCCGGAGAGTTTCAGTTTCAGTTGATTTATTTCGGTATAGCCCTGTGAGCCATTCGGGTCTGGAATCGGGTGCAACCACAACAAACAAAAACACGAACAAGAAAAACATCTTAAAGTTACTTTGTGACTGTGCAAACAGAAAATCCATGAAAAAAACAGCAAAATATTCCTGAAAAAAGCACCGTACACCAACGCTGGGTGCAAAAAATCCCAGTGGGATGCAAGTCAAACAACAACAAGAAAACTTAGATTAAGGCCATCAGTCTAACTCCATACTACAACAAAACAAACATGTCCAAACCAAAAAAGTTTTCGAAATCACCAAAAAAATAAAGCCATAATTGCAACGTAACAGTGATCACAGGGACTGTGACCGAATTTTTACAATAAACTACATAAATAACATGTAACACCAAATCCTAGAGCCATAGCTGGCTGCATGAGTTACTCCACAACAACAGAAGCATCAGTCGGAGTATCAAATTTTTCAATGCACCTTAAAGATCAGCACACAAAATCAAAATACAGATAATACTTTGCAGCGTCATCCGGAGCGAAACATTTTAATTTATTTTAGGCCACTGAATAGCAGTGGCAGCTAGGGGTGTACAACTCCTCTAGAGCAGTTTTGAGAGAAGATCTCATTGGTAGCGATTCAAGTTGCAGTTTATTGGCAATAGCATTTCAGACCCTGGGGGCATCAATAGCAAAGGCCCTTCCTCCAGTTTTTGTACGGCAATAGGGAATGTGAAGCTGGTAAATGAGCGAAGACCTGAGGCCAAATTTCTTCTTTGAAACAGAGAGGAGATCCAGCCGGTAGTCTGCGGATTTTTTTGTAAGTATATCGTGAATAAATAAGACCTGGTGCACAATCCGTCGAACATTAAGAGATGTTAAGTTTGACCCAATGTAGATATCACAGTGGTGAGTCCTATATGGGCAGTTCATGTTTATGCTTGGAATTACGTTTCAGTAACACCTCTGATTAACACGCGTGGCTATGTACGGTGCGAAGGAGATGCACGCGGACTACGGAGTGGCAGGCATTGTGGACAGGCGCCCGGGAGACGGAGCGATGATTGTTGTATCGCGGATGTCGACGACTTGGGGATGATTTCATCCAGCAGTGGATTGACCATAGCTACCGACAATACGCACGCAGACGACAGTGGTTGATTAAACGTGTCCATGTGTGAGGGAGGGGGGGGCCCGGGTCTCTGATTGGCAGCGGCAGCCTGAACGGGGGGGGGGGGGGCTCGCTCAGAGCCGGGCCCCCCCAGAGCGCCACGCACGGGGGGGGAGGGGGGGGGGCCCGGGTCTCTGATTGGCAGCGGCAGCCGCCGGGTCCGGGCGGCACCGCCCCGGATGTGACGCGGCTCAAGGTCGCCTCCGTGCGCGGTGCCGCGGCCTCTGGGCTCGCGCAAGGTTCACGGCGACTCCTCCTGTCCCACGACTCCCCCTGTCCCACCACTCCCCCTGTCCCACGACTCCTCCCGTCCCACGACTCCTCCCGTCCCACGACTCCTCCCGTCCCACCACTCCTCCCGTCCCACCACTCCTCCCGTCCCACCACTCCTCCCGTCCCACCACTCCCTCTGTCCCACGACTCCTCCAGTCCCACGACTCCTCCCGTCCCACCACTCCTCCCGTCCCGGTACCCACGCAGCTCAGGGCCCTGAGTCCCCTTCGCCCGGCCGTCCCCACGACGCGCCTGGCGACCACGCTCACGTCGACCGCCACGCAGAAGTAAGATCGGCCCTCAGGCCGGTTCATGCTGAACCCAAGGGGTTCACAATGGCCAGCTTCTACCCACGAGCGCCCTGCGACTGCAATACAAATACGAGCTATGTCGAGAGGGGGGAGGGCGGGACACAAAGGCGGCCGTGTGCTGCTCGCGCAAGGACGCGGGGCGCGTGTCCCGCGCGAGAGGAAGCTGCGCGTGTGACCGCCAGGGGCCCCGGGCCCACTGCGCCCCCACCCCTATCGGTGCACGTCCACCACGTCCACATTGACACTCTAGAGAGAGGTGAAGGTGCTCTGCCAAGACCACTGCTGGCCTCGGCTAGAGGGAGCAGTAGAGAGCTCCCCCCCGCCTCTACAACATGGAAGACTCCTTGTAGCGCTCCACGAGTGGGAAGACGATGACACCACCCGCTTGCTTGTTTCCTTTGCAGACCAGCGGGTTCTCTACTCATATACATAAACATTGCTCATGAGCGCCGTTGTGGATAATATAAATGACAGAATAGATGAAACAGACTTTGTCTTACTCAACCCGTGCCCCACGGCCTTCTGGGAGTGTATCATTTCAGCAGCATTGATTCAGTACGAGCAAACTCTGGATTGGCTTCGACACACAGCGTCCCATCAGCAGGCTCGCTTGAACCAACGCTGGTGAACGGTCAGATGTTATAGGCAAGGACCGTCTCTGTTAGACGTGGGTCCCAACATATTTTAATTGTGTAACAAAATCATAGAATTGTGTACAGTTACAAAATCTGCCGTGGCATCTCAAAACGCTGTACACACCACCACCAACACCAACATCGACGAGCCACAGGCACCCCCTAGTGGAGCCATCCCCAGCGAGTTAGAGAGCCACGCAGGAGGCTCGGATCCGTTGACCTATGAGAGCAACGCTTCAAATAACACAAAACGGACGTGTTCTTGAGAATGTGATGTTATTGGGATCTAGTACACCTTTATTAAAGCCTTCACGCGGGAATTTAGTAGGCCTGAGTTCAAAAGTGTAATGGTCAAAATGTTTGCCCTCACACTTTTGTGGAGTCAAAAATGGAAAATGTCCTGATTTCAGCATAATGGAGCATGTTGGTTTGTGGATGTTAAACTCTGACTTTTGCAGGCCTGGATTCACATTTCATTTAAATATTATTTGACCCTTTGTGTTTACCAATTGTGCTCATAGCACGGCACAATATGTATGTTGTGTTTCCTGTAGTGTCTCTGATAGCAATACAACTTTATAAAAACTCAATATTTATAAGGGTTTTCATGCCCCCCCCCGTTACACATGGACAGCGCTGATGCATTCACGTTTTTTGACTTAGTTGGAGAGCGTTAATAAGAATGGAGCCGTGAGTCTCCGCTGGGCATGGGGGGGTGACGACGCGGGCTGTGGCCGTGCCGTCGCAGGAGGCCCCGCCGCGGGATGGCGCTCCGGCTGTCCGCCGCGGTGCCGCTCGCCATGAGGCGATTGCCGGCCGCGGTGCGCGGCGTGCACGACGCAGCGCACGGGTTCCACGAGGCGGAGATCCGCGACCAGCTGCTACGCTTCCCCGGGGGATCCATCGACGTGCGCAAGGAGGAGGAGGGCGGCATCGCCGTCGTGACCGTCAACAACCCGGGCCGCATGAACGCCTTCACGGGTACGCGGGGGGGGGGTGGAGCGCGCGGCCACTGCCGCTACGCAACAACGGACCGCAGGATCCGGCGCCGACGTGGGCGACGTTCACGGTTCGAACACTGGCCGCCCTGGTTAATTCTGCGGGTTTATCAACCGCGGAGAAGATAAAGATAGTGGGCCGAGTCGACTCCTGACGGGATTTGAACTCGCAACTTACAGATTGCAAGTCTCGCGCAGAATGCATTCCCAGCTGTACACTCTTTGTATGTCTGTGCAGTAAACAGTAGAAGAGTGAAAATAACAAAGCAGTCAACATTGCATCCATGCACCAGCTGTGTGTTGGAGTATGAGCTGGCTGCTTCTGCCGCTGCCGTACGGTAATATTGTGTACGCACTCCCACCCCCCCTCTCATTTTCTATCCTTGGTTGCCCCCTCCGTTCCAGTGTGGCTGAAACAGCATCCACGACCTTTGCTCTCTGCTGTTGTGGCCTCTGCCTGTAGTGAAACGTCTGCTTACATCAGGGTTCCAGCATCGTGTTCGGAGTTGGCTCGTTAATACATTAACATACATTAACCGCACAGTCGTTGGAACGCATTTGCAGAATGTACATTGAGCTGACGGTGCACACTCCGCCTTTCACTTCGCATCGTTTCACCACCTTCACTCGTGGTCAGTCCACTGCTGGATGAAAATTATACGTCGTATAATCACGTAGTTTTATGCCGCTGTAAATTTGTGAAAACTTTGATTGAAACTCGGTGGTCCGTGGGAACGTTGAGTCTCTGGTGCACGGAGACATCACCTCCTCTCGTGCGAACACGGTGCTTGTCAGCGTGTTCATGAGCTGGGCGAGTGCCCTCGGGGGTCAGAAGCCTGAGCCGGCATTGCTGAGAGCCTGAGTTCCAGTCCGGGTTTCAGACGCTCGTGATGAAACCTGGACGTCAAGTGAAGTGAGTTGTTGATCATTGCCTGGTCACCTTTTCATATAAGTTGGCCAGGTTCTAGCTCCGAGATTTGAGAATATCAGTATGTGTATATACACTTCGTTTGTGCATCCAGGTCCGTGTGTGTGTGCGTGTGTCCACGCGTCTGTACTCGCGCGCGTGGGTGCAGGCTCCATGATGGTGGATCTGCACGACGCTGTGCAGCAGCTGGAGCGCTGGCCCGAGGGGAAGGGGCTGCTCCTGCACGGAGCCAACTCCACATTCTGCTCGGGCTCCGACCTCAACGCCGTGCGGGCCCTCGAGTCGTCGCAGGCACGGCGCCCTTGGTCCCCAGGGCCTCTTCACCCTTCACTGTGAACGCAGCTCGGGTTGACCCTCATGCACCCTCGCACGTTCGTCTCCTTGTGCTCAACTCAAACAGCCAGAGTGATTTCCTGCTCGGATGAACCATCCGGTGGTGCTGAACCTTCATTTACAACTCTAACCCAGGAGTGGAAATTCCACGTTCCCATGGTGAGGGCGAGTCTATTCATAGGACCACCACTGTTGGCTTTTCAGAAAAGTGGTGTTCACTTTATGGACCCCAGTGGGATGATGGGCTGATTCAACCCCATCCAGGATTAGAACTCTCAGTGTGCGGTCAATTTGAGCTCGATGATACGAGCGGCCACGTGGTGGGCAGCAGAGGGCAGTGCAGTAACATCCATTGTTGTACTATACTTCTATGCTCACGTGTCTACACTCTTCACCGACCCACACTGACCAGCGTGGTGAAGTATGGTCGGATAACCAACATGCCCCGCACGGCTTGGGGATGCCCTCATCCAGTATTGGTTTGACAAGCATGTTCCTCCACAAACAAGAAGGCATCTGGAGTAATGACACGCCATGTGCAGTACAACTGCCACAACACTGGGGCCTCTGGGACTGTAGTGGCATTCACAGTCACAGCAAGGCACTGCACTATCATCACGTGACCCAGCGATTAATTTCAGCCGTGTCTGAGCCGCCCAGTCGGCGGCTCAGAAAATGTTTCCACACATGGCACACCACACCCAGTATAGCTCTCGTTACTACGACCGTGGCTACTGCCAGTCACGTGCCACTTACGCCAGTCTATCCAGGACCCGGCAAATATTAAATGACAAATTAAGCCCTGGAATTACCAAAGGCAGCAAAGCCTCCAGTATGTCGTCGGTGGTACCTGCAAAAGAATATTTGAATCCCGGGGAATTGTGGTGCTGCCAAATGATGTGGGCAGTAGGACCACACTAAGCAAAGGGCCCACTCAGTACTCAATGTACTGGCGATTTTTCTATTGTTTAACAATTTTGTTTCAAACTGGCTGTCGCCTGATGAAGCTTGTTTTAATTACTGGCGAAACGTCGTACTCAGATTGCGAATGTTGTGGCTTTGCTCTCCAATACACCAGTGTTCTGTACTAGTAACGAATTGGCATGTTCTCTTTATGTGACAAACCTTACTAATTGGCTGTGTTAGGTGGTGGCGGGTTTAACGACATTTATATTTAGGCGATCTAACTTAAAAAAAAACTATTTTGGATGATATTGGTCGCGAAAGCCAACGTGTAAAACTTTGTTTCACCCTTGTAGGATGGGCTAAAGATGTGCATGTACATGCAGAACACTCTGACGAGGCTGATGAGGTGAGTGCTTTCCCCCGATTTTTGTTTTGATCTTTCCCCAAAATGTTATCTCGGTTCCGCTATCGGCGTCGGATCACGAGACGAAGACTCCGGATCTCTCACTGAGCAGAATGGCCCACTAAGTGGATGTCACAGAGCTACCCCTGAGATTCCTTCAAGTGCCTTCTGGCCCATACAGTATAGGGCAACACTACCCATTTTGCCATGTTAGAGTGAGGTTCTTCACGCGACAGTCGAGTTAATATTTTAAATGCAGCCAAGTGAAGTGCAGAACCATGTACAGTCACTGGTGACTGGGCTGATATCATCAGCTCTCTTGACTTGACCTGGTTAATCACAGGCAGCTGCTTGGATTCGAACCCATAATCTCAGCTGTGCCAGTTCTAACCTCTGACCTCAGTTACCAGGCCATCTCCTTGCTGGTGGCCCAGACTTAAAATGAGGGAAAAAAGTATTTGATCCCCTGCTGATTTTGTACGTTTGCCCACTGACAAAGAAATGATCAGTCTATAATTTTTATGTAGGTTTATTTGAACAGTGAGAGACAGAATAACAACAACAAAAAATCCAGAAAAACGCATGTCAAAAATGTTATAAATTGATTTGCATTTTAATGAGGGAAATAAGTATTTGGTCCCTCTGCAAAACATGACTTAGTACTTGGTGGCAAAACGCTTGTTGGCAATCACAGAGGTCAGACGTTTCTTGTAGTTGGCCACCAGGTTTGCACACATCTCAGGAGGGATTTTGTCCCACTCCTCTTTGCAGATCTTCACCATGTCATTAAGGTTTCTAGGCTGACGTTTGGTAACTCGAACCTTCAGCTCCCTCCACAGATTTTCTATGGGATTAACGTCTGGAGACTAGCTAGGCTACTCCAGGACCTTAATGTGCTTCTTCTTAAGCCACTACTTTGTTGCCTTGGCTGTTTGTTTTGGGTCATTGTCATGCTGGAATACCCATCCACGACCCATTTTCAATGCCCTGGCTGAGGGAAGGAGGTTCTCACCCAAGATTTGACGGTACATAGCCCCGTCCATCGTCCCTTTGATGCGGTGAAGTTGTCCTGTCCCCTTAGCAGAAAAACACCCCCAAAGCATAATGTTTCCACCTCCATGTTTGACGGTGGGGATGGTGTTCTTGGGGTCATAGGCAGCATTCCTCCTCCTTCAAACACGGCGAGTTGAGTTGATGCCAAAGAGCTCCATTTTGGTTTCATCTGACCACAACACTTTCACCCAGTTGTCCTCTGAATCATTCAGATGTTCATTGGCAAACTTCAGATGGGCATGTATATGTGCTTTCTTGAGCAGGGGGACCTTGTGGGCGCTGCAGGATTTCAGTCCTTCACGGCGTAGTGTTGTTACCAATTGTTTTCTTGGTGACGATGGTCCCAGCTGCCTTGAGATCATTGACAAGATCCTCCCGTGACGTTCTGGGCTGATTCCTCACCGTTCTCATGATCATTGCAATTCCACGAGGTGAGATCTTGCATGGAGCCCCAGGCCGAGGGAGATTGACAGTTATTTTGTGTTTCTTCCATTTGCGAATAATCGCACCAACTGTTGTCACCTTCTCACCAAGCTGCTTGGCAATGGTCTTGTAGCCCATTCCAGCCTTGTGTAGGTCTACAATCTTGTCCCTGACATCCTTTGGTCTTGGGCATGGTACAGAGTTTGGAATCTGATTGATTGATTGCTTATGTGGACAGGTGCCTTTTATACAGGTAACAAGCTGAGATTAGGAGCACTCCCATTAAGAGTGTGCTCCTAATATTTAGCTCGTTACCTGTATAAAAGACACCTGGGAGCCAGAACTCTTTCTGATTGAGAGGGGGTCAAATACTCATTTCCCTCATTAAAATGCAAATCAATTTATAACATTTTTGACATGCGTTTTTCTGGATTTTTTTTGTTGTTATTCTGTCTCTCACTGTTCAAATAAACCTACCATTAAAATTATAGATTGATCATTTCTTTGTCAGTGGGCAAACGTACAAAATCAGCAGGGGATCAAATACTTTTTTCCCTCACTGTAGGAATCGAGTTGTGTTCACCAGGCACTCGGGAGGCTTTGCCACGTGCGCACGTACAGAAAAGATGTGATTTCTCTGCATGTGCTCACGCCCTCATTTCGAATCCCAGTTGGAATCCTTGTTTGATGAGACGACTTCACATGACTGGCTTCTGCGCTCAATACCGTGTGTCTCTCGGCATAAATATATCTCTGTGGGAGGTGCCAACCCTTTTCATTTTTGTATAAAATTCTCTTTATATTTCACCGACAAATAAAGCCTTTCAGGGAGGGCGCAGGCTGTGTGTCATTGATTGATTGTGCACGTTGCGGGGCTGAGCACACCAACACACAACGTGAAACGCATACCTTCCCCACACGACGTTCACTCGAGGTGTGGACTTGTGATCTCCCTATCTTGTGGCCTTGGTAACCTGGCAGAGGAGTGGGGGGGAGGCATGGGGGAGTGGGAGACCCGTGGTCATGATTGGGAGGCCGTCTTAGCAAAACGTTGAGAACCACTGAACTAACGTAATGTAACTCAAACAAACTAGAACAACCTGGTCTGTTGGGTTCTCGCCTGGTGAGACGCACACACACGAGTGACCTTGCCATAACAGCTTCACTGGGTGAGGACCACCTGGTCAAATGGCACCACGTTGACAGCACTGCTCACCTCCGACCCTTCGCTCCGCAGGCTGCCCCTAATCAGCGTGGCGCTGGTGGAAGGGAAGGCCTTGGGAGGGGGCGCTGAACTGACCACTGCCTGTGATTTCAGGTGAGGCTCTTGGTGCGTAAAATAAACCATGCGACGTTAATATCGGGGTCCGTACAGGCATTGAATGGCGATCGCTAAATTCCAGAGAACAAAACATCAAAGGCTGCCTTGTTCGCTTTAAGTAAGATGCAACCAATAAACTAAACCGACTACAGTTGTAAAACTTAATAAGTGGACACAATTAAACCACGGCGCCGCAGTGGCGAGGTATTATCTCCCTTGCCTGGTACACCGGAGGTTGTGAGTTCTATTCCCCATGGTCGCATGGATTTTTCTCCGTGTTCTCTGGTTTTTCCCTCCGCGTTCAGAAATATGCGTTTAGATTATTTGGTCACTCCTATATATTCCACATGATATAAGGCACTTCAATGAGATATCATGTGTGGGCAGGTCGTGTCTGGAAAATAGCTCATAGCTCAGTGGGCTTTACCTGGTAACATAGAATAGTGGTAGTTTGTAGTATTCACAAACACGGTAGGGCATGCTCTATCGAAACCACTGCATGGGCACTCGTGATTCTGCTCGACAGTTCTCCGATGTATTTTCAGAACTAAACATTTAGTTTTTTAAAAGCTCCAAGCACGTGGAGCGAAACGTCGGACATTATGCCGAGCAGCACTCGGTACAACGCGCCGGAGAGCCGTCCTCTGTGGACGTCGCTGCGGTGTCGCTCGCTCTCCCTACCAAACGGCCAATCGGTGGCGAGTCGCACACACGACAGCGGCGGTCGCGACTCCCGCGTCTCGACAGGCTGATGGTGCCGGGGAGCCAGATCCGCTTCGTCCACCGGCACATGGGGCTGGTGCCGGGCTGGGGCGGTGCCGCTCGCCTCGTGCGCCTCGTCGGCTACCGCCACGCGCTGCGGCTGCTGAGCGGCGCCGAGGCCGCCGGGCCGCAGGAAGCGCTGGCGCTGGGTCTCGCCGATGCCCTCTTGGAACCGGTCTCCTCGCCGTCATCCTCGACCCCCGACGACGACGGCGGCGATGGCGGAGCCGCGCTGCGCGCCGCCCTGAGCTGGCTGGAGCCCCGGGTGGCCGGCGCCCCCGAGGTGGTGCGAGCCGCCAAGAAGGTGGCGCTGTCCGGCGCCGAGCTTCCCCTGGAGGAGGCGCTGCGCGCCGAGAGGGACGTTTTCGGCACGTTGTGGGGCGCGCCGGCGAACCGTCGGGCGCTGGCGCGGGGCGCCAAGCACAAGTGAGGGCACGCGCGACGGCACGAGCCACGGACGCGCCGCCCCGCTTGATGGACGCGTTTGGCGATTGAAGTTGATTTTCTGACAAATTTCAGAAAAAGTCAAATCGGTCGAATTGGAATTGCGAGCGCAAGGCTTTAATGAAATCGGGAGTTTCAGGTGATGATGCGCGCGTCGCCCGTGCCATGTTTACCCGTGAGACTGTGGCTGACGCAAATCAACCGTGATGCCCATGAACCTCGACGTGCGTGTCCTGTGATTTATTATTACACGCGAGCCGTGGCATTTGCTAAATAAAAGCAAAGAATCAAACTGCCAATCACTTGTCGAGATCGTGGTTTATTTTCACCAGACGAGCTGCTTGTTCGACTCACGCTGGCCAACACACAGAACTACAATAACAGTCGAGGAAACACCCTCGTTATTTCACAACACCATGGACTACGTTTTCGCGGTTGTGCTGCATAGCTTTCAGACATTTTTGGGTTGGGCCACGTGTCGTTCAACATGATGTCCGACGTTTCACTCTACTAGCTGGGAGCTTCTTTCAGGAACTAAATATTTAGAATGATTTCACACCGAGTAAATCGATACTCGGTGGTAATGTAGCCTTTATCGGTGCAGATGCCATCATAAGTAAGTCACGCACAAATCGGTAAAGTTCACAAATTAGCTGCCCTTGATATGCAGAGTTGTGGTCACAGTCGAGTAAGAGGAGCGGACTTTGTCCACGTTATCGTTTATATTTACCGCCCGTGTCATTTGGACTCAACAGATATGACTCGGAAAATGGCTTGGAGTGCAATGTTGTGTGCGGTAGAAACCGAGTGAGGAAGACGTAAGAGGACTTGAAAGCCTTGAAGAGTGGGTTTTAGCATCGAATGGAGAGAGATGGATAGAGAGAGCTTAGCTGTAGAGCAGGTTAGGGAGGAGAGATTAGCTGTAGAGCAGGTTAAGGAGGAGAAAAGTAAAATCATCTCAACAAAAAGGCAATAGATGTGGATCAGACAGATCCTTGGAGGCGAGAGCTCGAATGACGTTCTGAAAGGGCAAGAGACGTTGGGAAAGTGGGCAAGAGACGTTGGGAAAGAGGGTGAGAGACGTTGGGAGAGAGTGCGAGAGACGTTGGGAGAGAGGGTGAGAGACGTTGGGAGAGAGGGCGAGAGACGTTGGGAAAGAGGGCAAGAGACGTTGGGAAAGAGGGCGAGAGACGTTGGGAGAGAGTGCGAGAGACGTTGGGGGAGAGGGTGAGAGACGTTGGGAGAGAGGGCGAGAGACGTTGGGAGAGAGGGTGAGAGACGTTGGGAAAGAGGGCGAGAGACGTTGGGAGAGAGTGCGAGAGACGTTGGGAGAGAGGGTGAGAGACGTTGGGAGAGAGGGCGAGAGACGTTGGGAGAGAGGGTGAGAGACATTGGGAAAGAGGGCGAGAGACGTTGGGAGAGAGGGCGAGAGACGTTGGGAAAGAGGGTGAGAGACGTTGGGAGAGAGGGTGAGAGACGTTGGGAGAGAGGGTGAGAGACGTTGGGAGAGAGGGCGAGAGACGTTGGGAGAGAGGGCGAGAGACGTTGGGAGAGAGGACGAGAGACGTTGGGAGAGAGTGCGAGAGACGTTGGGGGAGAGGGTGAGAGACGTTGGGAGAGAGGGCGAGAGACGTTGGGAGAGAGGACGAGAGACGTTGGGAAAGAGGGCGAGTGACGTTGGGAAAGAGGGCGGGAGACGTTGGGAGAGAGGACGAGAGACGTTGGGAAAGAGGGCGAGAGACGTTGGGAGAAAGGGCGAGAGACGTTGGGAAAGAGGGCGAGAGACGTTGGGAGAGAGGGCGAGAGGCAGGAAACGGACGATGCTGCTAGAGGAAGCAAAAGGGGCGTGCGGTGAATCGGAGAAGCAGAAGGAGAGAGCTCGAGAGCGGACAGGATGGAGGCCACTTGAGCCAAAGGCCCACAACTGGGTAGGGGACTCGAGGGATTTGACGCCATGAGCCGTTTAAAGCCGGTTTTGATACGGCTGGTACCATGCATGACCTTCCGACATCGTCTCGACGTGGCGTTGGGTCCCGTGCGTGAGGAGCGTGTGGGTCTGGGTGGAGAGCCGTAGTGTCGGGTCCCGTTCGTGAGGAGTGTGTGGGTCTGGGTGGAGAGCCGTAGTGTCGGGTCCCGTTCGTGAGGAGTGTGTGGGTCTGGGTGGAGAGCCGTAGTGTCGGGTCCCGTGCGTGAGGAGTGTGTGGGTCTGGGTGTAGAACCGTAGTGTCGGGTCCCGTTCGTGAGGAGCGTGTGGGTCTGGGTGGAGAGCCGTAGTGTTGTGTGGTTCAGGATGGAGGCAGGTTGAGCCACTGGGGCAGACTAGTCGAGGAAACAACTTTTGCAAGAGTCATGCCGTAAGTTATTTAATTTTGTCTTTGTCATGTTGGTGACCCGGGTCACTCCTGGTCTGTTGAGTTCTCAGCTGGTTAACTAAAATCGATTTCAAGTGCAACGCACCGTACATGACGTCCCCGTTATCTTTCTGAAGTTAATTTGTAACACTTTATGGATCTGAACAGGCCTCTTTTGCGTTCAAGGACCACACTATACTGTGCACCTATTTACCCATTCCGATATATTGTTGGTTTGCATCGGACTTTGCCTCTAACCAGGCTCCTTGCAGCAGGCATGGGGTCGAGGAACACCTCAAAGGGGCGGGACAGGGTCACAACATTTCAAGCATTTTAAATCGGGCCCTACAGTCATACAAATTAAATCAATATGTGTTCCTCAGGTGATATCGACGAAATACCGATTGACAGCGTGTCTTGAGAAGGGGGTGGTGTTCGCCCCTATGGTAGCAGGGTGGCAGCACAGTGGTTAACGTTCGTGCCTCACAGCAAAAAGCGCCTGGGTTGGATTCCCGACGTGGGTGTCTTTCTGTATGACGCTTGCATGTCCCCCCCTATTCTGAGCGGGTTTCCTCTGGGTTTTCCAGTTTCCTCCAATAACAAAAATGTATAAAACTGTACAAGATAACGCGTATTGGCCAAATTTCACAATACAAAAAAAATACCTGCAAGTTATTCGATTGAGATCGCACACAGCAACATCGCACCTCCGATTAGCACGCTTGGCTACGTACGGTGCGAAAGAAGTTCAACATCCCGTACATCGCCCCCTAGTTTGAAAACTCGGCAGGGCCCTCTTGAACAAGAGTCTTGAGACTCAGTGAGGCTTTAATAATAATATAGAACCACCCCACCCACCCACCCCACGAGGCAGACCACGTGGGCCTTGCGGTTGGACCGACCAGCTGCCGCGCCGCTCGGAGCCAATCGCGTGGCTCGTAGCGACGGCTCTGAGCCCCCCCCCCCGACCCCCCCCCCCCCCCCCCCCCGTGTGCCCTCGGGTGCGGTTGTCGCAGTTCGACTCCAGACGAGGCGAAGCTGACAGCAGAGGAGCTCTCGGCGTCGGTAAGCGATTCCACTTAAAATGTGGCACGCCGATTTTAACACCGCTTATAAATAAAACTCAGCACATTGTATAAAAGGTGAACATGTGGCCCAAAAGTCAGGCGGCGTAGGGTCATTATATATTTATTTAACAAATCACACTGGGTCGTTTAAGTTATAAGAAATGTTTAAAGTGACTACCATTAACTCATGATGCATTCATTCTGCTTTTAAATAAATTCCAGATTTTTTTTAAAGGTCTTCAGCTGAGTAATCTTTGAACATTCGTCAATTTGAATTTGTCTCCATTCACTCCGGGTTGTTGGTCGAGTTGTGTTAATGACGGAATTGAGGTGGCCTCACGGGAAGAAGAAAAATAGATAGTAATAACGATAATAGGTACAATATTAACTTCAAGAATAAACAATTACAATCTTTTAAATTCAAATGTTAAAATAAACGAAATAACCCGATGTGTCCAGACTTTTGGGCCACCCTGTATATTTCGTTTTAAGGCCACAGCGTTATTGACCAACGTGCTGAGTTTTGGTGTTGATTGCATCTGTGCACTACTTGTCAACGCAGATGCATCACCAAACACTTGGTGTAGTGTATCCAGTAATTAAACACACCTCATTTGTTCTAATTGCAAAACATCTCGCTGGACCTTCCGTCACAGAAGTGTTCTCAGTTTCATGAGCGCCATGTAAATGTCTGCGACGTTGAACGTGTCAGTAAATGTTGAATGTTAAGGCGTTGGCATTGACATTTTTCTGCGTTTCCTTCCCCTCTCTCTCATCGACTCGCTCCCTGCTCTCGTCCTGTTTTCTGCCTCACAGCTGCGCGTGCTTCGGCCGTCGGGAGGAGGACTTAGACCCCGGTTATCCGTCGCGAATCTGCACTGCCCAGTATTGTAAACGAGACGTGAAACGTGATTTGAATCGTGGCAACTCCTGGCGCTAGACGGAGGTGTGGTGCTGACGACGCAGGCCCTGGCCGTGAGGTGAGGACGTCGCGGCGTTTACGTTGCAGGACAAACACGTGCGCTCTGATGCGGGTCAGAGTTTGTCCTCTCCGTTGCATGGCTGTGGATTAATGTCAGACCGTCGCTGCTATAGCTATAGGTGCGCGTGCAGTATTTAGTATGAGACTGCCTGCCTCGCTCTGTAAGACGAGTGTTTGCACGGTGTTCGGCGTCTTGAGATGCTGAGTGAACGCACAATGTCTTGTATTTACGGGCGACTGGATGACGCATCGGGGAGATACCTGCCCAGGCTGATGTAGATGTTCCGCTGTACCTCAGTTGTTTCGTGAAAAGATTTAACCACCGCACCGCAGACGAATGCACTGTACGGTAATCCTGTCCGTGTGCTACCGCGGCTCACGTTGGCGGAGGTCACCGGGCAGTTCAAAGGTTCCAGCGCTGAGCCAGCACCGCTGAGAAGCTGGGTTCGAATCCGGGTTTCAGCTACCCAGAATGCCATCGAGTTTTATCCAGTATAATTAAGTTGATGGTTTCAGCCTGGTCATCAGAGATCCATATAGAGACTCGTTGACTCACATAGTGACTCATAGATTCACGTAAAAAATGCACCTCAAAAATGCACTTCTTTTTTTGATCTCATCCATTTTTGGCAAGCGCTGTGCAGTCGAGAGGCAGCGGGAACATTCACCGGGTGAAGCGGGGCGCCCCTTCTGATGCAACCCGTCGTGACGGTCCAGGGACGGCACTGCTGAGCGGCTGGCACAGTGACCAAGGGGTGATTGAAATCCGCTTGCTCGGCACATCGGGGCGGCTGGCGTCCGAACCAACAGAGAAAAATGCGATCTGCGGGGATCTCTCTCGTCCTTCTGCTGACTGCAGTCATCCCTGGAGTTCATCTTCAGACAGGTACATGTTCAGGCAGCGGTGGGGAGCCCTCTCCTTAATGGGCATCGAATAGGACCTTCAGATACTCTTGGTGCGAAACCACACGTGACTTTCCAGATTTGAAGCTTTCGTGACTGCAAGGATTCATACACACGTGACTTGATACTAAACTTTGATTGAACTCGGATTGTGCCCATTGACCGTGTGCTGAGAACTGCTTTTGGCCTGCTACTAATTAAAACACGGTGATTAGTGCGGTGAACATTATTGTGGTCAATATTGCTTGCAGTCTTTGGTAAATATTTGTTGGCCGTTTCAAAGTGGTAGGATTAATTTCTTCCGCACCGTATGTAGCCGACTGTGCTAATCGGAGGTGTGGTAGGCATCCAGTGGCCCCGCAAGCAACGTGAAGCGAGGCGGTGGGCCACGTCCATCGACGCCCACCGCTGGGTCAAGTCCACGGAGGTAGCGGACGACCAAGTCGTCTCGAATACGCTGCGGACGGGAAGCAGGGTTAAGCCCGGTTGGTAGGGGTGTCACCGTCCATATAAATGAGGTGTCTCTGCTTACCGCGCGCTTACGTGCATGCATGCGTGCGTGCGTGCGTCTGTAGCCGGTAAATTCTGGCACATCACGGACCTGCACGTGGACCCGGCGTACCAGGTGACAGATAACTCGACGGCCGTGTGCCCGTCATCCCGCGATCCCGTGCTCAACCCTGGCCCACTGGGCCACTACCAATGTGACGCGCCATGGGCCCTCATCCATTCGGCGCTCAACAACATGAAGAGGATCCTCAAAAACCCCGACTTCATCCTGTGGACCGGGTACGCCTCGGCCATCGCTCACCGACCACCGGCGGCGTGCCGGATGCAGCCGTCGGCACCTGCCACCTGACACGAGAGGTCACGCCGACTACGGCTAGACACGTACTGGGTCCAATACTGACCAGAAAGCTCAAGCAGGTGTCCAACCAGGGCGGAGAGTCTCGAGGAGAGCTCGAGTATGAGGGTGGAAAATGTGCCCTCTCATTTCACTTTCTGCCACCAAACTCCTGATTCATGCTCTCATCTTTACCCGGTCTGCAATTCTCTTCTTCTTGGTCTCCCTACCTCTGCCCTCAATCCCCTCCAACATATTAAAAATGTTTCCGTGTGGGTTATTTTCAGTCTCCCAATTAACCATCACATTTTTCCTCTTCTTCTACAACTTCCCTGGTTTCCTGTTGACTGCACCGCTGTCTTTTCAAATCCCTTACACTCGCCTTTAATTATTTCCATGGCCTTGGCCCCCCACCTCATCTTGCCTCCATCATCTCTTTTTATGTCCTCTCTCCTCGTTCACCATCTTCTCTGTCTCTCTGTCCCTCCTGTTACTTGGCCACTGGGGCTGGTGAGACAAAGGTGGCCGTTTTAGATATTTCTCACTCTTTGCACCCCTCCACTGGAATCAACTTCCCCTGCACATTAAGCAGTCCCCCTCCTTAACCTCCTTCCATTCCTTTCTTAAAGCCACACCTCATCTCCATTGCCCATTCTCTTCTTCTTCCATCTTCTCGCCCCTCCACTCCTTCTCGTCCCTCCCCTGCCCTCTCGTGACCCCTATGTGCCCTCTGTTATGGTCACTCATTCCTTGGACCTTGCACGCTCCTGCCATCTAAATCACTAAATTTTTGTTTACGCTTTTTAGTCTATGCAAAGCGCCTTGATCTGAGGCACGCCATAAATTTCCAAAAAGATACATGTCAACTGCATCCTCGACGCGTCAACAAGAGGCAGGGCTTGAGCTGTTTCCCTATTGGCTACAGCCACGAGGCCGACGTCAGACTTGTGGCACTGTTAGGGATAAGGTGAGCGCAAGCTGTAGCTTTCAGTATCTTCTGTAGAATTCGTAGCTGTAGAGTTGAGTGAGAGTGGAGGTTGTGCTGCTGTACCACTCTTCGATGAGCTTTTCGAGTCGTGTTGTTCGGCACGATGTCCGACGTTCCGTGTCACGTGCCGGCAGTCTCTTCCTTTGTCGGACTTCGTGCCAAACAACACGCGGGTGGTGACGGGGCCCAGCGGTAGCGCCGTTCGTTGCAGAAGTTCACGGTTCGACTCCAGCGGCCGCCCTGGTTAATACGGCGGCGGTGTGTAGTAAACGTAATCACACTACGCACCACCTGCTTCAGAGCGGACGTTAAAGATCCCCTGACGTCATTCACAAGAGTAGGCTGTTGTGTGCTGGCTTCAGGGTCCAAATTTGCGAAATTCGAAAATGACCCTGCAAGTTACTTCATTTGGGCTATGCACGCAGCAGCAGCAACAGCACCAATAATCACCCCTGCTGATGGACCAATGCCTCCCGGTCGCTCTTGCAAGCGAGACTATCCCATTATCTTCAGTTCTCGCCTGGGTTTAACGAAATAAACTTGAAATATGCGATACAACCCAAAAAAACCACGACGGAGTGAGTTGACTAGAGTTGAGAACACGCTTCAGGACGACGCAGTTAATGTCACGGGCACGCGACTGCCAGTAACTCCACTGCGACGCGTTCACGTCACCTGCTGGGGCTGTGATCTGGCGTCGAAGGGAGGCTCGCTGGGAACCGCTGGGCGTGCACTGCCCGCTTCCTCCACCAGGCAGGATTTGAGGGGCAATCTCACACAGCAGAAGCCATAAACCGACAGGGTTTGTACCTATTTTAGACAACAAAGGAGATAGTTAAGCTCACAAACTCAAGGGATGACGCAAGTGTGTAATGTCAGCGTTTATTTAATTACTTTCTTATCGTGTTGATCAGAGAGCCGTCGACGTGAAAACAACTCAAAATGTTTACGTTTTGAGGGTTTTTTTTTGCATTTGAACCTTATAGCGGTACCCCGGGGTACCATAGTACCCCGTGGTCCCATAGTACCCCGTGGTACCATAGTACCCCGTGGTCCCATAGTACCCCGTAGTACCATAGTACCCCGGCTCTCGCATAATGTCCGTGATGCAGTCATTTTTAGTCTGTTGATAGTCGGCGACGCGGCAATCGACTCATCTCGACGAGCTGTACACGATGCACCGCTACGGTGCATGCGGGCGTTCAAGGTTTCAGCGCAATCGTCCTCGCTGTGTTTCGACAACGCGGAGTAGCACTGATTTCGGATTGATTGGTACCCCAGTCGCAGAGTTAAGTTACACCCCTGGAAAAAATAGCGTCCCAGAAATAAAATATGTAATTGCCTTGGCCATTTTTTATTACTTTGACTATACTTCACCACGCTGGGTCACTGTGGGTTAGTGAAGAAGATGGAGCCGTGAAATACTTTGTCTAAAATAGATTCTGTGAAATATTATTGAATGTTATTTCAATAATATTTCACAGAATGCTGGCGCGGAAGTTTAAACGTTGGTGCAAATATCTTGGGTTCGTCACAGTTGATTGGCAGGTCACACGTGCTAAATTGTGGGTCACTCCCACCTCTTCCAAAATGTCTGGCCCGCATGGAGGAGCAGGCCAGAGTACCGTCCAGAGGGGCTCTCGAGAGCTCCCTCGAGTGGAGGCCCTTCTCCCGGTAGTGTCACAAGCGAGAGATTACAGGGCTTCACCTCGATCTTTAATCCGCATTGTACGAGAGGCACCCACGAACCTGGTTTTCATTCTCCCATTTGTTTCGTTTGGCTGAATTTCAGAGATGACACTCCACACGTGCCTGACAGTGCACTGGGAGAAGAAGCCGTCCTGGAAATTATCAAAAACTTAACCGACATCATCACGGCAGCCTTCCCTGGTGAGTGATCGACACCATCATTTTCACGTCCGGGTTCAACTCAATACAACTCAAAAGCCGAGTGATATCCTGCCACTCAAATGAGCATTGAGGCGGCTCAAATTTCCTGTTTACAGCCCTGAGCCAGTGGTGGGAATCACACGCTCCTATGGTGGAGGTGAGTCTATCCATAGGACGACCATCGTTGACTTCCCCGCAAAGTGGTACTATTTTATCGACTCCAGATGAATGATAGGCTGAATGAACCCCCAAACATGAGTTGACCTCATAACCCTACAATTGAGAGTCGCTTGCTCTCCTGGTGAGCCACCGGGCCGGATAATATAGGTCAGTAATGAGTGTAATTTCAAGAATGTTCAAACGCCAGAGATTATATCCATATTTTCAAAGCCTGTGGAATTTCCTTTACCAGCGGCTTAGGACCACTGCCTGGGCAGTGGCGTAGCTACGGAGTGTGCAGACTGTGCAGCTACACGGGGCCCAAGGGCCAGAGAGGCACGGGTTCTGGGCTACAAAGACAGAGAAAACTGGACAGAGGGGCCCATTTCATTCCTTGCACCACCAGGGCCCATTCCTTGCACCAAGGTCCATTCAGACCACGCCAAATACGCCACCGTGCACAGGATAACATTTTGAGAAAATATAAATGTTGACTAGAGGGGCACTTGCAGAGCTGCGCCTTTACCTTACCTATGGTGTGCAGTCTATTGTCATGCAATTGAGTGCTGCATACCCACAGCTGTGGGGCGAGTAAAAAAAACAGTTATTATTTTTTTGGCTAAACCTGTGCTACTATACAACTGTTTAGATGGATCGTTTTTACAGTAAATCTATGCATGACTATTTAAACAACACCTACTACTTTATAGTGTTACATGTAAGCCAACTGGTCGCTTAGCGAGGCCTTCAGCTGGCAGTGGAATGACCATGGCTGATGAGGATGGCTCCTACAGTAGCTCCTGCCACACTTTAGCAGGGGAGTAAAGTTCGTTGCTTGCGCCCGACCCAAAGTCTCCCAGGTGGCGTGGGGGCGAGCTGCCTGCCCCCGTGTGGTGCCACCTCTGCGAGCCAGTGGGTTCCAACACGTTGGCTATGGGGTGGCCCCCAACCCCTCCCTGGATCCCCATGCCCCTCCAACTTCTAAGGCCACAGGGGCACAGAGATATCACTTGTCCACGCCTCCTGGTCAATGCGGTGTTTGCGAGGCATTTGCGTCACGTTGTGTAATTAGCATTCCTGACGTTCGACGTAAAACGTTCCAAACGTCTCCTCCACGGTACCCGTGCCGTAGCCTGTTGTAAGCGCGGGGCCGTGTCGCCGTGTCGCCACGCAGGCGTGACCGTGTACTCCGCCCTGGGCAACCACGACTTCCACCCAAAGAACCAGCTGCCTCCGCACAACAACAGCATCTACTCCCGAGTGGGAAGCATGTGGCAGCACTGGATGGCGCCGGAGTCCCTGGGCACCTTCCACAAGGGTAGCGGCAGCAGCACAACCACCCCGCGGCAACCACACAACAGCCACGCGGAGACGCGCGCGGCCAGTGGAGGGCGCTGCTGCCGCGTGGTGCGACCGCATCGCAGGCCCACGGGCTGGCATGGGGTGGGGGGGTGCTCAGGCCCTGCGCTGATGCAGAGAAAGCTCTTTGGGGACAGTCGCCAAGTGGCGGTGCCCACAAACATCATGCTAAATGTACCGAATGACACCATCCTGTGGACGCTGGCAACGCCGACCAAATATTCATTGTTTCATAACGAGTTTCTTTTTTAATCGTAAGACCCTCCACCAATCTGACACAGCCAAAGGAATTAAATTGGCACGCGGTGTTCAAGCATTTAACGCGACGGCTACTGTTGTGCCAGCTCGCTCACCGCTAAGCTGAAGAACGATCCTCTCAGCCACATTTAACAGCAATTGGGTACGACGTTTCGCTTGCAACTACGCCGGGCATCTTCAGGAAATTCCACAAAGTCAGCTTAAAATCCAGGAATTTGACTCATAAATCTATCATATTGGCTGCAAAGGTCCACTACGTGTTAAATATGTGTTTAGCGTTGAGTATAGAGAAGCCGAGCTACTGCTGCTGCTATTTTTGTTGATGTTTTACAGGAGCCTACTACTCCGAGAAACTGGTGGGCAGGGCGGGTCAGCGCATCGTGGTGCTGAACACGAACTTGTACTACGCCAGTAACGTGCAGACCGCCGGCCTCGCCGATCCTGCCGGGCAGTTCGACTGGCTCGACAAAGTCTTGACCAACGCCAGCGCCAACAAGGAGAAGGTAGTGGTCCAAACAGCACCACGCAACACATTACTACCATGAGCACGGTTGGCTACATACGGTGTGTGGAATAAGCTCAACATATATACATATATAACAATAGGTTTTTGTCAAGGTGTTCAAACACAAAACAGAATCCTTATTGAAAGAATCCTGTCTGCATTAACCACACACGTACTTGTGGTGAGATCCAGATTGTCTAGATGTAGTACAATTAGAGTAATGTTGAGAACAAAGATGGAGACATGGAGACAAGAGAGAGTTGCGAGATATGAATTCAAATGTTTGATGTTCATTATGTTTTAATGTTTATTTGTGTCTGAATGTGCGCTGATATTTTAAGCACTATATTTTAGCGAATTCAGGGTCCTTTGAGCTTTTGCTCCGTTTACTTGTGCCTGGGGCCGCCCACTGGTGGAATCAGTGACCCGCTTCCCTGGCACACGTTCACACTCACACAGGCCCTGTCTTGTCCACCATTGGAAACGCCAATCCTGTTGATGACCACGATACTCGCACGACGTCGCGTTATCCGACGCTTCTGCATGCTACGCCGGGTTCTGTCCGTAGAGGGCACAGGGACATAGGCTCTGAACTCCTCGTTGAAGCCGTGTTCAGGACAAGGCTTGGCATGTGGTGGAGGCTTAAATGTCACAGCGTCTCAAAGCGTTTCACATCAAAATAAAAACAATGCAACAACTGCCAAGTGGGTTAAAAGCTATGTATATTTTTAAATATATCACGAAATTAAAACCAATATAAATTCTGGGTTGCAAATCCATGAACAATTACAGACTAATCTGAATAATGGTGTCAAACATGAATTTACAGCCCTTTCTCAATCCACTGCTGGATTGAAGGCCACCCCACGCCGTGTCGGTCATGTCGGCTGTCGTACTTCACCACCCTGGTGGAGGGGGGGGGGCCCAGGACCGCATCAGATATCACTCGCCACTGATGTGAGCTGTGGCCAGGAATCGTACTCACGTCGCCAGATTCGCAGTGCAGTGCGAGAACCACTGGATATTCAGTACTGGACATGCAGATGAAGTATGTCATTTGGTTATGGCAAATTGCTTTATGTACCTGTTTTGGCACGCAGTGATTAATGATCCATCCAATGTTTAAGAATACGTCTGCATAACGGGGTCTTTAGCGATTGCATACCTTTATTTTTAGCAGGTTAGAACTCCCGAACAACAAAGCTTTCAAGGCAGCAATCACTTTGACAGCCTTCATCCCAACTGCCAGGCACAACAGCCAGAACCCAACCTATGCACTCCATCCTGACGCCCGTCTCAATGGCACGCCAGGGGGCACCCGCCCCCAAAGGATGTCATTATGTTAGACATATCATCAAGAAAGGGGGGCAGCCTCTGCCAGATGGTCATGAGCCTTTAAATTTAGCACAGGGGCGGTGGAAAACCCACAATCATGGGCTAAGCGTGGTTGATTAACGCATTGTGATGGAGCGGCGAGAAGCTCGCTGATGAAACGCACAAGAGACACACGATAACTTTTATTTTATTTTACCAGGTGCGGCCCCACTAAGCTATATGGCTCTATTTTTTAACAGCGACCTAGCCACAAATGATAGGTCAACGAAGTGGCTTATCATGTGGAAATGTATAGCAGCCAAATACTAGAAACACATGTTTCTAAATGTGGAGGGAAAAACCAGGACTCGGAGAAAAATCCACGCAACCACAGGGAGAACACACAAACTCCAAATATACAGGCGTCAGGTTCGGGATCGAACCCATGACCTCCTGTATACCAGGCGAGGTAGTTAACATCTCGCTACTGTGGCGCCCGCACACCCTGGCCACACAACACGAAGCCACAGCAAGACATAGCACACACGGGCAGCGGTGGTGGTGCTAACTGGGTGAGGTCAGGCAGCCAGGGAGCCAGGGAGAGGTTTCTTCAGGAAGAAGGAGGTGTCATGTCTAGCCTAGGCGTCGCACAATAAAGACGATTCCTCTGGGGCTAAACGCGGTACAGTACGAGCTTGGGTGGAGCGGTGGCGAAGCGGTGCCATGCATTGCACTCCGATTTACCCGGAGGCCCGAGTTACATTTCTGGCCACAGCGTCAGTGGGGAGTGATTTTTTAACCGGTTCTGGGAGCTCACCCCCCCCCCCCTTCATTCACCCGCACTGACCAGCGTGGTGAAGTATGGTCAACAACCCCCACGACTGACACGGCATTGGGAGGCATTCATCAGAAAGACTGTACATCTGTAAACGACACTCACTTGCAGTGATGTCATAATTATTCAATACAGCGAGTTAAGAGAATCCATCTATACAGCAGCAACAGTGCGGTAGATCTATATTTATTTTATTTGTATTTTCAGACAGAGAGAACCAGGGGAAACAACCTTCAAATGATCGACGCGAAACAGCGTAATGGCAGCCCCTGCCAGGGGCGGATCTAGAAAGTCCCCGAGGAGAGGCTTCCAAAATACAGAGCATCTTAAATAGGGCCCGACGTGAATAATGTACTTTATCTGGTAAATATCAATACAGTACCGAGTTTCGGGGTCTCAACGGGAGGGAGGAGGGTGATTGCCTCCATCCCCCCACCTTGGATCCGCATTGCAGCGGTTGAGACGAGATCTTGACAAGAGGCGTTTTGGGGTGTGCAGAGGCATGCCAGCGCCCGACCAATCCAGAGGCTGAGATCCTCTCCCACCGCCTGGACTGTGTGCTAACTCGCCAGGTGTTCATCATCGGCCACGTGCCCCCCGGCATGTTTGAGAAACTCCGCGGCAAGGCGTGGTTCACGGAGGAGTCCAACCGGCGCTACGTGCAGCTGGTGCTCAAGCACCACGCCGTGATCGCCGGGCAGTTCTTCGGGCACCATCACACGGACAGCTTCCGCCTTTTCCGGGACGAGCGGGGTCAGTGAGACGCGGGAGGGGTCGGGGAGACGCGAGGTCAGTGAGTCGCGGGAGGGGTCGGGGAGACGCGAGGTCAGTGAGACGCAGGAGGGGTCGGGGAGACGTGAGGTCAGTGAGTCGCGGGAGGGGTCGGGGAGACGCGAGGTCAGTGAGACCCGGGAGGGGTCGGGGAGACGTGAGGTCAGTGAGACGCGGGAGGGGTCGGGGAGACGTGAGGTCAGTGAGACCCGGGAGGGGTCGGGGAGACGCGAGGTCAGTGAGACCCGGGAGGGGTCGGGGAGACGCGAAGTCAGTGAGACGCAGGAGGGGTCGGGGAGACGTGAGGTCAGTGAGACCCGGGAGGGGTCGGGGAGACGCGAGGTCAGTGAGACGCAGGAGGGGTCGGGGAGACGTGAGGTCAGTGAGTCGCGGGAGGGGTCGGGGAGACGCGAGGTCAGTGAGACCCGGGAGGGGTCGGGGAGACGTGAGGTCAGTGAGACGCGGGAGGGGTCGGGGAGACGTGAGGTCAGTGAGACCCGGGAGGGGTCGGGGAGACGCGAGGTCAGTGAGACCCGGGAGGGGTCGGGGAGACGCGAGGTCAGTGAGATGCAGGAGGGGTCGGGGAGACGTGAGGTCAGTGAGACCCGGGAGGGGTCGGGGAGACGCGAGGTCAGTGAGACGCGGGAGGGGTCGGGGAGACGTGAGGTCAGTGAGACCCGGGAGGGGTCGGGGAGACGTGAGGTCAGTGAGACGCGGGAGGGGTCGGGGAGACGCGAGGTCAGTGAGACGCGGGAGGGGTCAGGGAGAAGCCAGGGGGGTCAGAGACGCGGCTGGTCGTGGCACAGGGGGTGGGTTGGAGGAGGAACTTCAGATATGGCCCCAAAACCGCCCTCCGCGTATGAGAAAAATTCAACACATTTGTCAAGAACACCGTGGATTTAAAAAAAATGAATAAAATGTTGAAAATAGGAGACGTTTCTGGCAATGGCCTTCACGGCACGTAGAGAGGCCAGAGGGGTAGAGTCACTCTTACCTGGAACGTCGCATACCATATACACTGTGTACGCTTTCAGGTAAATACTAGCGTCAAGAAGGCATGGATTTAAATGAAGATAGGCGCCTGTGATTAAACCGGCTTCTCAAGCGTAGTGAAGTTGGATTCAGCCCGGTCACCAATGACTGCTAAAAAATCCCCGATCGCATTAAATGTAGTCCCGCACTCGATTTGGTTGTTATTGTGACAAACATTACTCCGTGGCACGGCTGGTGGGAAGGTGCTGCCACCTCTTGCGTACCAACAAAGGTCACTTGAAGAGATCTCAGACGTGGCTCTGTGAAATCCGCTCCCCTGGGCCGTTCTCAAACACGAAGGGGTTGCGTCGCTGCGCGAGAGATCCGTCTAGATGCGTGGCCTCATCGCGTGACAACGAGCGCACAATCGGGATACACTCGGGGGGGGGGAAGGGGCGAACTGAGTGCGAAGGGACATTCGAAGGGCGTGCGGTGAGAGGCAGGGATGGCGTGACGAGCCTCAGTCGGCCCGGCTACCCGTCAGCGTGCGTGCCGTGTGGCTTGTGAGGGGTGCAGGCAACGCCGTGAGCTCCATGCTCATCGCCCCGGGAATAACGCCCTGGAAGACCACGCTGCCTGGCGTGGACGATGGCGCTAACAACCCCGGCATCCGAGTGTTTGAATACGACAAAGCCACTCTGCAGCTCCAGGTGGAGCGACTCACGACGGCCAGGGGCATCGTTCCTGCCGCACAAACACGACAGCGCGCACGCGCATGTGGGACGCACCACAAATATTTCACTTGTCGGTATCACCCCAACTGGAAAAATGTAATAAACATTTTTTTGACCAACAATCACCATGATCAAACTACTGCAGGATAAAGGCCACATGACTCTCTTATTGGCCATGAGAATATAACATTGATATAACATTTTTAAATGCATGCCTATACATGCATATTAGTACACACAATGGACAGGGAGTACAAGATCAATGGGCTCGCATAATGCACATGAGTTATGTACGTTCACTCATTAATCCCCCCCACCCCCCCACTTTGCGCAAGAGCGCAGAAGCGTGGTCACCACATCTACGCCTCTATATAAGGAACGAGGCAGGTGGACTTATCCACAAATCTGGCTGTCGCCTGATGAAGCTAGTTGTAATTACTGGCGAAACGTCGTACTCAGATTGTAAATGTTGTGGCTTGGCTCTCCAACACACCGGTGTGCTGTACTAGTGACGAGTTGGCACGTTCCGTTTACGTGACAAACCTTACTAATTGACTGTGTCGGGTGGTGGCGGGTTTAACGACACATTTAAAAATGTATGCGATCTAACCCCGAAAAAACACCTGATTACGGGTGATATTGGTCGCGAAAGCCTCCTGCGTGTTAAACCGGTTTGTACCTTGGCTCATGAACGACCATTGTGAAACGAAACTTCATCTGCGCTCGACTGCCCCACGCTCAGGTGCCAGGGACCAAGCCTTGCCCGTAGGACAGCCGCTGGTGACTTTCGACCAAAGTGGTGAAATCTCAGATACTATCGGCTGGACGCAAGAGCAGTGCCTAATGTCATCCGGGTCAGCAACCCAGGCCACATGTCCACACCCAACACACATCTCCAGTAAAACACGGACGGCTGCCCACCACGTGCCCATTCGGAGTCGCACTGCTCGCCTTTGGAACTCCCTCCAGTGGTTTCTTATGCCAAGTTCGTTATTACCCCTCTCTCAATTCAAGAAGCGTATTCACACTTTAAAGTTACACATTAAATACTGATTTTTTTTGTTGCTGGCCACAGAACTTAGAGCTTTTGCTAAGCAAATTTGATGTAAAAAAATTGTATCATTGAGCCCAGAAATATTCCAGAATACTGTACAAGCATAAAGCAGTTTGACACGAAGGCTTTCGCGACCCATATTATTCGTAATACTGTTCAACACACCGGTGTGCTGAAGCAGTAACTAATTGGCACGTTTTGTTTACGTGCCAAACCTTACTGATTGTTTGATGGGTTAACGACGCATTGTTATTTACGCGATCTGACCCACAAAACCTTTGTGAAGCAGGGCGCAGGAGGCGTTAGTCTAATCTGACGCTGGCAATGTGCGTGCAGGATATGCTCACGCACTACATAGACCTGCAGACGGCAAACAGCGGCAACTTGGATCCCGTGTGGAGCCAGGAGTACAGCCTTCGCCTGGACTTCTCGGTGCCGGACGCGTCCACGGCCGCGCTCGACTCCTTGCTGCAGAAGATGAACGCAGACCCGGACTTGTTCCAGAAGTACTACAACTTCAACTCCGTGAGCTACGACAAGAGGGCGTGCGACGCGGCGTGCCGGGACGACCACTACTGCGCCATCGGGGAGGTGGACTTTGATGCCTACGAGGGGTGCGTCGACCTCCGGAGCGCCGCGCCTCCTCGCGCGCCCCTTGGCCCCGCGATCGCGCTCCTCGCTCTGTCTTTCACGGCCCTGGGTTAAACAATTCAGAGAACCGGTGCACGTGATTGAAATGCTAGGATTAAAACCCCCACCACCGGTAGAATTCTTCTTTCGTATGGCCTATGAAGGGCAACTTTTTGGAGATTCAGACGAAAGCGATTTAGCGAACCAACCACGTTGACTGGGTGAATTGTCGATGCAACCGCCCACTGCTTCGCTGTCTGTTTGGGGTACTGGGAGGTGCTGTGGTTCATGGGTTGGAGCCCGAAGCAGCAGTCGCACGCAGGACGTGTTCGATTTCCCACTCGTGCATCAGGGTTTTTTTATTGGCACTGGTAAAACCCATTGGGCAATGAGTAACTTCCATGGGGAACTGGTTTCAGCATATAAATGTTTACATTTCTCGTGGTTTGTGGTTCCGGTGAAGCGGTCCAAATCTTTGCCAGTGACACCACCTTATAAAACATATTAGGCTGCACATTGCCGCCAAACATAAAACAGTACATTGAATATCGGACTCACAGCCCAAGGTGTCGCTAGATGTGCGAACGTACAAGTGACCGTCACACGGTGGAGGCTACTGGCCAAAGAAAAAAATGCTTGAAGCAAGACGCAGTTTAGAAGCGAATGTACACGAGAGAAAACTATCAAAAATTAATCTTTAACATCTAAGAGTTGCACCACAAAATATTGACTGGATGTGGGTGGATAATTGGTTCGGGCGGATGTGTGACGTGCTGTGTGCACATACGACAGATCGGTGTTTTTGAAGAATGAACTTAAGTGCCATTGCCCGAAAGGTTAATGAAGGTAGCGCGTTTTTATAAATCGTAGTTTTACACCACCGCCTATGCAATGTCTTAAATTGTTTTTTATTTAAATATGAAATGCCTTGTCAATGTAACTTGAATCTTCAGAATTTAACAGTCGTCAATTTCCAGACCAAACGTGGATTTGCATAGTTTCACTATTGGGTTGTTTGTAGCATCTTACAAAGCAACTTTATAACCCAGGACATGCTTACCTTCTATAATTATAATGGGCTAAACTTAACATTGACACTGTACCAAATCCATTTCTGGTTACAAGTGGGCAGACAATATTTGCCCATGCCTGTCATCGCTCACCAACACTTGAATGTAATTAAGGGAAATAATACAAATACAAAACACGCATTCTAATCAGCAACTTTTCCACAGCAAGTGGGCAATAAAGGCACATGAGAGACGAAGTGTTTTCTTTGCGCGACTGAAACTTCATGTTCAGACTTGACAAGCTTTCTGAACGCATGGAACAGTGTAAAGACAAGCAGGTTTTGGCTTTATTGGAAAAATGTGAGTGGATTGGCATACAGAACAAATGCAAAAATGAACTACACTGCATCGAAAACAACACAGCATCATGCGGCCCGCCCAGTTATTGAAGCAAGAGTCTGAGTTTAGGGAAACTCGATCAAAAGCAAATGGCTTCATGAGTGGCTAAAACTGCTTCAACCGAAAACACAAGGTGGAATCTGATATTCAAGTCTCTCCAGTATTGTATTCAGATATATATTTTCATGTCGTATACTGGTCATAGCTATACATTTTAGCCATACATATTAGCTGGCCAAATGAGTTCAGAAGATGTATAAATATAGTTTGGTGAAACTCACTTAACCAAAACGCAAGTTAGATGGTGTTACGATGTACTTCTGTATACGGCGAGCATCCGTACGAAGGCTTGCTTCAAGATAGAAGACCTTTCAGCACAACAGTATTTCCAAAACCCAATCATCCAAACAGCTGTGTGGGATTGTCACCATTGAATACAATGGCTTGTTCAAAAATAAGTCCAATCCACACAGCTGCAATTACACAGATGTCAGGACAGCAAATCTGCACTTCAGAAATACTATTACGGCTAGTGCATCTGCCCGATATGAATGTATGACACGTGAACTTGTAACTCAAGAGCTATTTGAAAATGTAGCGAGATGCTAACAGTTCGCAAACTCCGTTATGTAATTAGCAACTGAATAAAAAGTCAAAACTGCAAAATGTACGAATATTCAATAATCAATTTATATAGAATGCTCTGCAAAGCAAGAGGAACAATGTATCCATTTTCACGCGTGCTCGATTTTATAAAGATAAACTTTTGGTTAGTTCCAAACAGTCACACAAAGTGAAACCACCAGTCGATCACCCTCGCCATGCAAAACACTCACCAAATCCACCCACATAAGTTCAATCAAGAATGTTATCAAGATTTCCCTAAGCAGCAAATGAATACATTAATAATGAACTCTAGAAAGCACAGTATTAGCATCACACCAAAAGGAGTTAAACGGTATCACTGTTAGTAAATAAGAGCAATTTATCCATAGTCACCAAAATGTGAAAAGTACTGAGCAGCCGAGACGACCCGTAGCAGGCCAAGGAAACACTGCAAAGGCGCTGCTTGGTACACACAGGCGCTCCCCAAACACGGTTTACATTCAATGCACGCCCACGCACTGTTCTTAAATAACTTTAACAGCCAGCATGGCAGATGCAGTGGTGGAACAGTTTCATGCTCAGGTTTGAAGATAAAATTAGTCCAGACCATCTGTAGCTATTAGTAAAACATTGGCATACATGTGTTGTACACTGAGACCCAGATTTGTGTTCATTCGTTACTGTAAATATATACGCTATGAGAGAGTTATGCTTCCGAAGTTTAACTGCATCAGTTTGGGAAATAACACTTTAAATTGGCTCGATGTGGAACCCATGTGTACTGGGCATAAAGGGCACAGCACCACTCTTGGTCTCCACAAGGCATACACAGTAGAAACCGACAAGCTGAGGATGTAAAATATTGGACCCCAATAATTGAAATTGTTCATTTGTCTTGAAAAGATAGCAAAACAAATACCACAAACATGCATAAAATAGTTACCATTTACTAGCCATCAAATTAAATATTTTAATTAGAATTGAGGAAGTGAAAGTACTTATTACTACAAGTATATTGATGCATGCTATAGGCTCAAGTGAGCTACTGCAATTTGACACGATGTGCTTACTTAAAATGTGATTCAAATGTTAACATCGGCACAGTATTATAAAATGATTAGCCAAAAATGTGTTCTAGAAAGGCTTTATTATAGTTGTGTTCATGATTGTATAAATCTGTCCCGAAAGGTTTCATTATACAGGATACAAAAACATCCAGAGAAACCAGCTGGTGACCTGAGACAACATCTCAAGATCTCCAGCATCCTGTTTTCTAGATTATCAATCGCACCACAGGACACATGATACTCAAACACCAACCTCATAATAGGTACATACACTCATCTTAAGAGAATACATACTGTGATCATTACATAGCAAAAACAATGGGATTTAAGTGTTAAGGACAGTTTAACAGAAGCTAAATAATGCAATGGGCTTTAATAACTATCATGGTAACAAGCTAGGTGCTATCCATGCCTTTCCTTCATAGACATCATGACAGGCATTGCTTTCTCTGGCTTCAGCTCTGCAACAGACAAAAAGAAATTTGACCAACTTGATCAAAAAGTGTTACACAAAATGAGATTGTACAGCATTACATTCGAAAAGTATCTAACTTACCCCACATCGCAAACTTTTATTTGATTACAGAAAGTTCGACCTATCCACGATTCCCAAACCACCCTGAACACATGTGATCTTAAGTCAAGCGTTATAATTTGGCTTTTGGAATGAACAGCATTGTTTTTTTCAGTTTAATAAATTGGCACATTTATTAAATACCCTGCCCACCCAGCAGTAAAAATGAGTACACCTCAGCTAGCCAAGCGGCAGGTCTGTGCGGTGTCTAGTCAACATTCAAGATACCTGGCCAAGAAGTGCGGTGAATGTGGAAGTACATCTCAAAATACACTCTCGTGGAGAGTTCTATTCGGTGGCATGAGCAAGAAATTTGCAGGGCTGCAGATTGACCTAGTTTTTTTGTCTCATGAATGAAATAAAAACATTTTTTTAAACCAAGGGTGGCTGTATCAAATGATTTACCAGGGAGCGGGTGACCATCCTACTCCAGCCTGAGAAGCTCCACATCAAACAAGAGTGTGGCATTGGGTGGGATGACACCAGGATGCCCAATGGCACCGTACGCAAAATCAGGCGAGCACGTCAGTCGTGCTCGCTGCCCAACGCTCATCTAGGCAAAGAGAACACAGCATTACATTTCTGCATTGCGGCAATCCAACGTGGCCAAAGTCAATGCAACTTCTCATTAAGATTCATAGTTAGACAAAACGAGACTACGCATATTTAAAAAAATTACCATAAAGCAAAAAGTATGCATTTGATAAAAAAAAACATTTAGTCATCTAATCTGCAAATGCTACAAAATGTTGACTGAATTAGCGAGTTACAACAGTGACAACCAAGTCAACATTTTATTTGTTCCAACATTTTAGTTACTCAATGGATTTATTTAAACAATCCTCACTGTTTACTTAAGCTGTCAGTTACTTAATAGCATTTATTTTAATGTTTAAAAAGGTTTTTTTCTTTTGCGCTTGCCTAAAAAACACGATGGTGAAACAGGGGTGCACCAAATAGCATCTTTTACGATCCTGCCAAATAATGAATACGTAGTTAGGTATCTGGCTGGATCGGAATTCAAAGCCTCACCCACTTCACCGAGCAGCCAGGCCTACTACAGTGAGACACCCACCCCCCCCTTTGTGTGCGTGGCCACATTCAAACCGTTAAAAGCAAAGCATAATTCTTAACGAAAGTTGAGGCTAAAAGTATTTGTTAATGTTAATGTATTAACTGTCACTTTCTAAATGTTGTGGTGTTTGCCTCCATGCTTAAAATGGTTCCTTGTATGCATATTTGGTTACCTGGGCCACGCCTTCCTCCCAGCCACGAATGACTTCCTGCTTGCCTATCTTAAACTTGAATGGCTTATCTCGGTCACGAGATGAGTCAAACTTCTTGCCATCCTCAAGAGTGCCTGGGAAAGCAAAGCACAGTTTATAATTAAATGTAAATTACCAATCCAATAAAATTAGTGTGTTACATATGGGATGAAACTCCAATGACAATCATTGGTAAGATTAGTATTTGCAATATAAGAGCAAGGCCTTTAAAATAACACTGTTTCACATGCGATTATCGTTTGCTTGCACATTTAGGTGCATTAACAAATTGGTTGATGAACCCATCTGGTTTAATACAATCTTCTGGCTACCTCGCAGTCGAGCATGTTTGGCAATTCCACAAATCTTTGTTTCCAATGTTCTGGATTAAAAAGGTTCATTCTACCACACTCCATACATATTTATGTGAATGTTATGTAATATTTGTTATCTTTGAATTTACATACTTCCCTCCAAAAGGGCACTTGAAATATTATTTTATTAATATACTTTGGTTAGAATTATGAGCATGTCGGAAAGCTGATAGGATCTAAGAAAATAAGAGCACTCCGTTATTAAAAGCATGCAGCAATCCATTTACAAATGTTTGACATTCCACATATTACTCATTGGTTTTTTCGGTAAAGTCACGTATGTAGCAAAATTATATTAAAATATTTTACTACATACGTGACTTTACCGAAAAAAACCAATGAGTAATTTATGCAGTCACGAAAGCTTTAATTCTTTATTCCACATATTGCATTACAAGTACTGTCTGCCACAGCAGTGGGTAAGTTCTAGGCAGACAACTGTGGTGAATAGTGACCTCCAACAGCAGATGTCACGTGAACCCATAACAATGCAAGGTAAACAAATTAAATATCGTAGATGCACAATTCCAGTAATTTATCCTGAGCGTAAAAAAATATTATATCAATTAACCGAAGCACTGCCACAATCCTAGTAAGTTTTTGATGACAATTTTGCAAATTCTTTAACCATGCGAGTGCTAAAATACCATGGACAGGATTATAAAAGCAACAATAATACATGGCTAGCCACTGGTATTTTTATTATTTTATTCCCATTCTACGTGACTTTACCGAAAGAACCCAGAAGACGAATCCCTGCAGTCACGAAACCTTTAAATCGAAAAATGGCCTTCATAGTCAGGCTCGATTAGCATTTATGCTTAAGATAAAATGTATAAATGAGAAAAAAATAACTGGTGGGTGTTAAAAACAAACTGACAACCCGTAGTCTGCTTGAATTAGCCATTTGCTAGCAGTTAATAGTTTATGATCAAGATGTCGAGACCAAGTTTAGACGCAGCCACACCTCGCCTGTACCCTTTGCCATCTGTTGCTCAGTAGAGACGACCACCAAGAACTGCTCTCACACCATCACACCCCGTTGTTGCCGGACAAGCAGTCAATCAAGGGTGAATTGGACCTTACGACGATAACAGCAGCATCATCACCCACGACGTCTCCTTGTAAAGCCCCGTGTGTGATCATGATTGCTAATTGGGAGGCCCACACTATCGACTGCTCTCTACGACTTCCCCACGTGACTATTTATAGCCGACCCACGCGGCCATCCCTCGTCGCTCCGCCCACCCTCGTCAAGCCGATGATGCCGTCGTGGGTTTTCAATGCGTTCCGTTGGATGCACGCTCACGGATTGCCATTGGTTATTTTTTCGATTCACATGTTACCACTACAGTTCGTTAAGTTGAGCATTACGATGCAGAGGTTATAGTTTTTATATATATTAAAAAGGATTTCCTTACATGTGTATTAGTATGGCTAATATGTATGTAACCAACCGTGCGTGCACTTACCCTGCAACTAGATGAATTGTCAAGATTCAGCGTATAAATTAGTTTCCAGCATCCATTTATTTTAAACCGTTTGTTTTGTGACCGCCTAATTCTATCTCATTTGTATTGTCCGTCTCGTCTGCACCACGTCATTTATTGACTTGCTCTTTTTACCAGGCCAACTGTATATTAGTATTTAATGTGCATAGAGAGGAAATAACATTCCCGCTCGCAAGAATATATCATAAATGCAATCAGTGATTGTAATTGAAGCATCGTTGTCGCCCAGTAATTGCCGGCATGCCTTGTGTCATCACCTCACACTGACGGCCACTCTTGCTGTTGCTAAACGGCGCATGTCTGGATGGAAACATCGCATCAATGACATCTGAACCGATGCTGACCCACCATCCACCACCCATAGAGAGTAGTGGTACAGTATGGTCAAATAACCCACACGACTGACACGGGAGTGAGGAGGCCTTCATCCAGCAGTGGAGTGATGTGTGCATTATTGAACCATACACACCACAACCGGGTCAGCGATGCTTCAGAGCCGGCCATTACCGGGTGCGTCAAATGCATGACTTCTGTTGAGATGAATTCCTCGTGGCTTTTTATGAACGTGCGTTACTCAGTGTTGCGCGCTGCAACCAGGCGCAACATCCACGAGAGTACTACACCACCGCAATTCTACCCCCCATTCTACATCACATATCCACCATCCCTCCCCATCAGCGCCCCCCAAGGCTTGGTGGGCGGATGCTGCCTGCAATGCGGCCATGTCGGTCTGTGCGCAACCACGCTACGACCGCCCTCCCTTCCCCGTGGCCCTGCCGACACCTGCCCTCCCTGCCTGCCTGCCCACCCGACCGCGCTCAGGGTGGAGGGGGGCGGGCAGCAGCAGCTGCTGCGAGAGCCTCTCGGGTCGTGAAGCAGGCGGGGGGTTGATGGTCGGCGAGATGGTGGAATGGTTTGCAGAGCACACGTTGATGTACCGGGTTGGAAACAATTCCCTATACCGCTATAGGTCCATTTAATGGGTGCGAGCATCATAAAAGCAGTAGCGAAAGCAGAAGTCTCGCCAATAATCATCGGTAACTACAGTCGGGCGTTGCACCGGCGAGAAGCAGGGACTTTTAAGGCAACCAATGAATCGTGATCAGCAGCGGCACAATCGCCACCACGGTTACCACCATGGCCACCAGCATAGACATCACCACAGCACTACCATAAACACCGCCATTCATGACAACTATCATAACCACTACCGCCGCCATCACGATCACCACCACCACCAAAACAACCACCACTCCCACCACCGCCATCATGACCACTGTCATCGTTACCACTCCCATCGCAGGCGTCCTCAACACAGCCACGACGATCACGACCACCGCCGCGCCATTTTAATCGCGGAGGCACCGCGCCCCGCTCCTCACCACCACCACCATCACACAGCCCGACTAGCCAGTGGATCCCCACAAATCAACGGCACAATTCACTACGCCACGAAAAAACACGGCAACGATAACACCGCCATTATCGCGCGAACGCAAAAAAAAACAGTCTTTGAATGCGCACGTTATAATTATCACGATGGCATTAAAACTCCACCCGAGATAAACCGCAATGGAACCGAAGCGCTCACCCGTATAGTGCACCACCACGGTCTGCCCTTTCTTGGGAAACGTCTGGCCTGTGGGCGGACACCGACAACAACCATCGTCATTGCACCACACAACAACACCGCCAAAATCAAAAGCTCGCCCAACGTGACTGTTGTTTGTTTATAAATCTGAGGTGAAAGCTTTATATAAAAAATTACTGTCGCTGACCGTCGCCAGGGGTGATGGTCTCCACTTGAACGCCCATGGTAGTAGCCGTGCGCCTCGGCCTCTGCCTCAAGACTCGCGAGGGGGGAGAGGGAGGGGCGCCGCGTGACCACGCCTCCTTCTCCTCCTCCTGCAAGCCACGCCTTCCGGGGGGAGGGGACCTGCCTTTATTCTCACGTAGCAGCCAATCAGCGACAGGGGAGCGCGCCCATCCACTAAGGCCGCTCCGCTTAAGAGGTACAATTCGTATTCTTGGTTCTTTCGGTAAAGTCACGTAGAAGGGAAAGCACCAAGAATATGAATGCCTGCAGTCACGAAAGCTTTAAATCAAAAGGTACAATTCGCTAGAACCACGCCTACCTGTGATTTAGCCGACCAATCAGCAAATGGATATAACCCCGTAACCCCCTCCCCCCACCCACGCGCCCCAGATATCAATGACCCGCTGAGTTCCTTGGTGTAAAAAATAAAGTTACAACGTAATAACCATGACGTTGCAGGCGCCGAGTAACATTCAAGGAAAACAACATTCAACTGATGCACCACTGGGCCCAGGTAACAGGAATATAACCCTAACTCGAGCAGGGATATCTTACGACATGTGCAAGAAAATGGATACCTGAAATTAAGGATGTCCATACAAGAGGGCAGCTGTTGTCAAACGGCTTTTGAAAAAATCGTGCTACTTGGTTTTTCCCCCTTCATGCTGAATTCATGAGTGCAGAACGCCCAAAGTTGCAAAAACGATTCCAAGGGGCAGAATAGAATGCACGCGGATGACGACGATGCACTTCAGTGGCAGGGAAACGATGGCACACTGTGTACGCCTCTGTGTAACAAATCTAAATACGTTTACGTGACGGGCCGGACAAGAAGATGCGGTTCTCACCAACGTCATCCAATCGAACTTTGGCGCTGGGGAAACAAAGACGTAAAGGTCAATGTAGAGAATATCAACTACCTCATCGGATGAGCTGATGACAGTTATTATTTGCAATTTAGAAATTAACTCCAGGGCCATGATCGAAGAACTTTAGGCCGCAAACTTGGGGTAAATATACATATGAGCAAAACAAGTAATGCACCACAAGTTTGTGTAACACGTGAAGAGGAGTCGTAAATGGTTTAAGCACTTCTTTATTGTACCAACGCACAGCAACACTCGTTCCAAGATCAACCCCGAACACACGTCCCACAGCCCCTTTTAACCCCTCCATCTCCGCCCTCGCTCCCCATACACATCCACGGCGGGTAGGCCTGGCCCGGGTGACGTCACTGCCTTTTGACCCCTGACCCCGTCCCGCGCATTCCCGCGCGTGTGATTGGTGCGTGTTGTCGTGAGAGCGGAGATGTCGTGTCTGCATGGTGCGTGAGGGTGGCTCACAGATCCCTTACATCACCCCCCCCCCCCCATCCTTGAGACCAAGCCGTCCTCGGCTCAACAAATGTATGCCTCGGCTGTTCAAAGCCAACTGCGGCCGGGCGGATGCCATCCAAATAAAATTGTGCAATGAAGCAAAAGTCAAACAAAACACAAAAAAAAAGTGCAATAAAGCAAAAGTAACACCACACAATTTCCCTTCCGTCTCCTTGTTATCAAGAGTGTTGCCTCTGTCGCCGACTTCCCCCCCGATCCGATCCGTCGACCGAACACAACAGGGTTTCAGGGATGTCCGTGTCGACAGCTGCGATGAGGCGGCGTGAGCGGGTCAAGGGGCTCCGTCCTGTGGCCAAGTCCTCTGTTGCGGCTGCGTCTTCAGCCACGGCAACGGGTCTGGTGCTGGCGTTCCGGTCACCTGTAGTCCTGCAGGATGGACAGTGTCTGCATTGTCAGTCGGTCGCGTAGTAGGCCACGAGTGTGACAGCCTCTTCCCACACGGCCGAACTGACGATGAAGGTGGTGAAGGATACGATGCTGGTAGGGGCGGCTCGGCCGTGACATAACGTTTTAGCCTCGAAGGGTGAATGTACCACCTACACTTTCCCATCTGAATGCGAACACACTGAGGTCGCAATACCTGCAGCACTGTGACTGGGCCCTGCCAGGGCCGGTGCAGTTTCGCTGACGTCCACAACGGTACCTGCGGGCAGTGCAGCCAAGCCAGGTCACCCACTGCAAAGGGATGCGTGAACGGCAGCTCAGCCCGCACGCGCTCGTTCGCAGCTTGCGCAGACGCGGATGCTGCCGAGGCCGCCACGCAAGCCTCGCGCAAATACTTAAGCGAGTGGCGGAACGCGGCTGGCCAGTCTCCCGCACGAGACGGGACAGGGCGCAACTGTGCCTCAATTGGAGGGCTCGGCTCACGTCCATACATCAAGAAAAATGGTGAATATCCCGTTGATGCATGCGGAGCCGAGCGATAGGCCGTCAAAACCCCAGGGATGTGCAAATCCCAGTGGGTCTGCTGGTCATTGACCAAGTGACACAGCATCCCCGAGATGGTGCGGTTAAAGTGTTCCACCATCCCGTCCGTTTGTGGGTGGTAAGGGGACGTCCGCACCTTTTTGACACCCAGCATGTCACACACCTCCTGGAACAGTTTGGAGGAAAAGTTTCTGCTTTGGTCCGTCAGCAGCTGCTCCGGAGCCCCCTTGTCAGTGACATAGCCATTTACAAAGGCGTCCGCTATGGACGCCGCCGTCTGGTCGGGCAACGGGCAGGCAAAGGGCCATCGTATAAAGTACTCCATCCCCACCAGTAGATATCTACACCCTCAAGGGGTGGCGGGGAAGGGGCCCAAGATATCGAGACCCACGAGCTCGTTTACCCGGCATTACTTTAATGGACTGCAGGGGAGTGGTTTGCACGACCGGTAGGAGCTTCCTGCATGCGCAGTCCGCGCACGCAGCTACCCGACGGCGGATATCGGCGGACATGCCCGGCCAAAAATAGCGAAGGCGTAGCGCAGCCTTGGTCTTACGGCTACCTAGTTGGAGCAACTGTCGGACTTGAACATCGGAGCACAGCTGACTTCGCAGGGAAGAGGGCACCACCAGAACTTTACGGTTCAAAGTCACGTCCCAGCGCATCAACAAACCTTCCCACATGAGGAAAAACCTCCCTGACGTGGGGAGATCATCAGTGCGTGCCGTCTCCGCCAGGCGGCGAAACGGTGCCAAAGATGCATCTGCCTGCTGCCGGTCCCTCCGTTCCCGTAGGGTGAGCCCTAAGTCGCTATCCAGCGATACCGGCGGCCCCGCCCGGTCCGTGTCCCCGGCGGAAACCGGCGCCACGATCTCGGGTTGCGCCACGGCCGGCGGTCCACAGCGCGTGGATCCGTTGCCGCAAGCGCACTTAACAGGGGCCGCCAGTCTGGACAAAGCATCGGCGTTCGTATGCCTGACTTCTTTCCGATGCACCACTCAATATGTGTACTCCTGCAGCCGCTCCAACCATCTGGTCGCTTGGTCAATGCGGAGCGAGTACTGCAAAAATGCAAGGATCCATCCGATTTCTTAACCAATACAACCGGCGCCCCCCACGGACTCGTCGATGGCGATATGATGTCTGACTCCATCCCCGGAGAGATGCTGCGGAGTGCCTGGTCAGGAAGACTGACCGTGGCCCCCGTATCCTCGCTGGGGAGGTGGTGCGGCTGAGGTTCCCCCCGCTCGTTCGAGCTCAGGACCCAGCCGGCTAAGCAGCGCGGTGACTGCCTCCAGCAGCAGATCCATCCTCCGATCCCTCGAGGATGATCTGCGGCGGCTGCGGCGCTGTGTCTGCACGGCCGGGTTGGTGGAGGAAGGTGGCCACACGGGACGAGCAGCTGCCACGGATCTCGTCGATGAGCTGGGAGACAAATCCCGACTCGTCGGTTCCGTTTTGGAGCAAATCTCGTCCCGGGCACCTAGAGCATCCTCATGCTGTGTCTCCCCCTTTGGGTTCTTGCGTCGGTTGAGGCGTTACATCCCACCATTGCCACTAGATGAAGAGGAGTCGTAGAATGGTTTAAGCACTTATTTATTGCACCAACGCACAGCAACACTCGTTCCAAGACCAACCCCGAACACACGTCCCACAGCCCCTTTTAACCCCTCCATCTCCGCCCTCCTTCCCAATACACATCCACGGTGGGTACACCTGGCCCGGGTGACCCCTGACCCCCGTCCCGCGTATTCCCGCGCGTGTGATTGGTGCGTGTTGTCGTGACTGCAGAGATGTGTTAGGGCTGCTGCCCCTCGACTCCTCATTCTCCTGTGCCCCTCCGCTCTCCCCTGCTCCCCCGCTCGCTGCTGCTCCTCGCAGAAGCATGATTTAAATAGCTGTAATAACCAACTCGCAGATATGCCGCGGTGCCCGTCTCGTACAAGCCAACCACGAGCCGCGCAATGGCGAGAGTGCCCCCGCGTACAGAACACGCGGCGCACCACAACGCACAGGCTCACAGTTAACGTGCACGGCGAACGCGCACGCGCGGGCACAGGCTCACCACACCATGCATTGCCCTCCCTCCCCGACACGGGTTAGTGTCTCCTGGTGGTTTATTCTCTATTTAATTAGAGTTAATCTACCCGTGTCACGGTGCACCAGCTGGACAGATCTAACCTATCTCTCTGCGGTCTGATACTCAAGTGGCCTGTCCTCTCTCTATTATCTCTCTCTCAGGATTTCTCCCCTTGCCTTACCTCTCCTCTTCGTACTTTACCATCCGACTTCGTGGTGTTGGAGGTCGCGGAAAGATGATGCTGCCCGTGGCTTTTGCTGGGAAACTGAACCCGGCTGCTCTCTGACCCGTCTCACGGACGTTCGAGAAGCAGGGAGATGACGACTCCTCGATTCCTCTCTCCAGTTGATCCCCAGCGAAAAGAGACCTTGCTTCCCAATCTCACTCCCTTTTATGCCCCCACTTTCAGTCCAAGCGCCGCTAATCCGCTGGCCCCTGGCCAATCGGGTTATCCTCCTTCTCCGACGCCCCGCCCCCTATTGTTTAACCGCGTGCACGACCGCATCATAGGCATCAACCTGCGCCGCCCCGCTCCCCACCTGCCTCCTGGTCCGCGTGTGCTTTTTGGCTTTCTTCATTGCGGTTCTCATTGAGCCCGCCGTGGTCATGCGATTTTAAGTAAATCTACGGCGCCGCAGTACCAATCGGCCTGGGGGGGGGGGGGGGGGGGGCTGCCAATTCCCTGGCCCTGAGAAACCGTGGAGCACCCCCACGAGGGGGGGGCCCTCGGGTGAAAACTCAGGGGCAGGTGACCTCCCCACAAGGCCCTACGTGAGTGCGTGTGTGTGTGTTTTATGTGGGGGGGTGGTGGGGGGAGCGTTGTGACGGGAGCCGGGTGGCTCCTCGGCTGCAGCAGCACAGCGACGGCCCCGGTCTCGGCGGAGCGGCTTCAATGTCGTGGCATCACAGATGTCGTGTCTGCATGGTGCGTGTGCGTCAGGGTGGCTCGCAGATCCCTTACACACTTATTTACGCGATCTGACCCAAAAGAACACCTGTATTATGGTACTAGAAGTCTGCTGAACATTTGAAGATGTCCTCCATATTTCGGTGAGAGCCCCTTGGAAGAGGTGGGGGTATCCACTCTTAACCCAATCTACTGGACATTTGTGAAACTGCTGGACATCTGTGAAAAATATATTTAAAGCTCATCGGATTCCTTCAATATAAACAAATATTCTGATTCTGACAAGCCACCTGCGGATCAGCTCACTGTCGCACACATTTAAACTGCTGATGATGGGTGGACAGATGACGGGATTCAGGACACGTTATCGTTTTAACGTGCCGCGCTGGGAGATCGAACCGGCAACCTCTGGAATGCAAGTCCAGTGTTACTCACCATTCATTTACACCACGGCGGCATCTTTCAACAATACGTGGCCCCCAAAACAAATTTTGTTTCGTTTTCAACGTGAAATTGATCAAATTAATCAAATAGCACACATGTAAGAACACCCTCACCACCGTGGTCATGGCTGCATGTGTGCGCGCACGTCACGGCAGAGCTTGTGTGGTGAAAAGACATGGAGAGGCACATGCTCGGTTCAGGGGAAAACATCTCATTCGACGTGTTGACTTGGGAGTCGTTAACTTGGGCAGGGCGCATCATGGCTATAGGAGCAATGGACGAGACTGGCGACGGAATGGCAGCCAAGGGAGGGAATCTTCCCGAGAGGACGACCACCGCAGATGGAACTACAAGAGCAGCTCATGTGCAGCAGCGAGATGGATTGTGGCGTTGCAGGACGATGAAGCATGTGGGAGGCGACTTCATCCAGCAGTTGATAGACAGTGTTTCATGAGCGTGTGGATAGGCTATCATCTCGTACGGTTAAGATGATGTTCATGAGGATGCCTTCATTCAGCAATGGACAGAATTGGTTTATCATGATGGCGGTGAGAGGCCTTCATTCAGCATTGCTAAGGCAGTTTAACACGTAGGCTTTTGCGACTAATATCATCCATAAGAGGTTTGGGGTTTTTTGGGTTAGATTGTGTAAATGTGTCGTTAAACCCGCCACCACCCGACAGCCAATTAGTAAGGTTTGTCACCTAAACAGAAGATGCCAATTCGTTACGAGTACAGCACACCGGTGTGTCGGAGAGCAAATCCACAACATTTGTTTAATGACACATTCATATTTACGCGATCTGACCCCCCCCCCCCCAAAAAAAAAGCTGTATTGCAAAGACAACTCATGGTGATGATGATACTCATGAGCGAGATGGATTGTGGCATTGGAGGACGCCGAGGGTTGGCATGGGCAGGGGACATCATCCAACCATGGATAGATGATCATGAAATGCCCAACTCCTGCCAATGCAGCGAGCCGTTCTAAAAATGACTCCTAAGAAAAGAGGTTAGTTCACGCGTTACGATGTAAGCTCTACTCAGCAGTGATATCACATCCCCTGGAATGTGCCCGATCTCGAAAGCTAAGCAGTGATGAGCCTGGCCAGTGCTTGGATGGGTGAGCACCATGCGCTCAAGACGGGTGTAGTATACGTATATCCACAATGACCAGCGTGGTGAAGTATGTTTAACAAATAAATAACTCCCCACAGTCCGCAATGCGAAGGAAACTGCCCGTAAAAGTGCATTCCTGCAATCGGGATCTCTGAGACGTCACCGGCACAACCACGAAGGCGCATGACCGTGCGTCAGCAGCGGCGGCAACCCAAAGGGCAGACAGAAGTCGGTGTTTCTACCCCGTGAGTGTGTGACGTGCCTCCTCCCAGCCAATGGGAAAGGGGAGCCTCGCCTCCGGAAATCTCTTGGCATCCTCAATTAGTCTGCGAGTTCCTCTCCGCATCCGTTCCTTGCGTTGGGCGCTGCGTTACAAGCGGGCGCTGAACATCATCGACCTCCTGCCGCTGCTCTCTCGTCCCCCCCGGGTCTGCTCGAGTATCGAGACACTTGCCAAGCACGATTTGAAGGTGAGGAGCGTCACTTCACCACGCACACGTGTTTTACTCCGTCTCGCCAAAGTGTTCACGTTTACCCTGCTACGTCGCAGCTCTCCCCAAATGTCTCCCAAGAAACGCGAGAGGGAGGAAGAGAGATGTCCCCAAAATGGCCAAGCCGTGGCGTTGTGTGTTTCGAGTGTGACCCGGCCTGACTAAGAGACTGGCTGTCTCAGATGTCGCGGTGTTTTAACGTACGAAGAGGGTTGTTTTGCCAGTTCTGCGATGACGGAGAAGCGGGCTTGGGGCTGGGACACGCAGCTAGAGAGGCTTGCTGATGGCCAATGGGTCAATAATTGTGACGGAGCGGCAGCCGAGGGATGGAATTGGACCGCCCAATGGAGATGGAGTGATGAAATCAGCTCGATTTTAGGTGCCAGGTGGATTATTACATTGTGGCATTTTTATACAGCAGTGGATTGACCATAGCTGATGATGATTTCAGTAAATAACTTTTAAAGATGTGGGTGATAATTCGTGTAATCAATGAGGGGCTGTTTACCATGGGCTTTACCATGGGTATAGTGTGTCAAAGCAATTACTATCGCCTTGTTATTTGGAGAGAAATCTTTTGTCCGCTTGGCTTGATACGGGAGAGATGTTCAAGCTCGCTACTGTGGTGTTGGACGGACTGAGACAAAAAGCGAGCTTTCATCCACGACGGGACGTGATGGTGGTACATCCAAGTTCGCGTGCGTGTCAAACCATTGACATATTCCATAAATTACCCATATGTTTTGAAACGATAGATATTAACATTAAAACTGCACCCCCCAGTATGTGCGATGAGCATGTGTGATGAGCATGTGTTTGCTTATGTAGACTGTGTAGGGTTTGCTCAATTGTGGAAGTGGCTTTTCGGGTGGGTATGGCCAAATTCCCGGAGTTCATCGGGGAAGCGAAGCAGGGTCAAGCCTGGTTGATGCCTGGATGGGCGACCACCGTGCACGCCGGGTTGCCATAGGCGGACTCGGAGCTGAGGTGCTCGGGTCAGCAAAGGACGGTGCAGCATCACCACGGTTGTGTTTGCTGCCTTCTCCAACCACGGGTGTGCGAGCTGTGATGGGGGGTTGTATTGACCATTCTTAACCGTTGCTGAAGTTAATGGATGGTTACCCAGGAGTAGTTCAGATATCAATGGCCACTGATGTCCGCCGTGGTAAGGATACAAACTGGGTTCGCAGGGTTCATGGTACACAACGATAACCACCGAACACTTAACTATAACAGACAAACTAGTTTGTATAATTGCACGATAATACAATCCTGTACAATGTATTCAGACCAATTCATGATGTCACGACGCTTGAGCAACTGTACTCTAATATTAGCCCGATCACATGATCACGTGAGTGGGTGACGAGACGCACGGTATCTGGGGTAGGCATACACGCCCTATGATTTCACAACGCTTGGCTCGGCCTGACCATGGAGTTTTTATTGCAAGTGGCGCAAGTTCCATGACCCTTGCGACCATAATTGATGGCAACGTTTATGGGACGTCTTTGGGTAAATGTGACAATTATGCAATGTTCTGCCAGTTAGATACCTGACCTTTATTTGTGACCATGTAAAGCCCATTGACACCTGAAGTCATGAATAGTAATAATGATTTAAATTGGCTGTCACCTGGTTAAATGTCACCTGCAATATGGAACTCATTTAACCCAATCAGCCAGACTGTTGACTCCCTGCCCCTATCATTTGTGGCCAGGTCGCTTCTGAAAAATAAGTTAATACCTCAGTGGGCTTTGCCTGGTGGGATGGGGATGGTTTAGTTTTATTTGTATGTGTTTGGGTGACTGGACATCTGTGAAAAAGAGCTGTATCACTCCGCGGATTCCTCCAGTATAAATAAATATTCTGATGCAGAAGTCCAGGCACATGCCTTCTCTTCTGACAGTCATCGAAAAATAACATACAGGATACAATATTTTGATTTAAAGCGTTTGTGACTGCAGAGATTCATATTATTGGTTCTTTGGGTAAAGTCACGTAGAAGGGAAACAAAATAATAAAAATATAAAACAATAAAATTCTCACGACGTTTCGACTGCAACACAAGCAATCATCATCAGGTGTGAAAACCAAATTTTCTTGCTGTGGTTTTCACACCTGATGATGATTGCTTGTGTTGCAGTCGAAACGTCGTGAGAATTTTATTGTTTTATATTTTTATTATTTTATTGTTTCCCTTCTACGTGACTTTACCGAAAGAACCAAGAATATAGGATACAATATGTAAATTGCATGTGTAACCTTCTACATGATGCACGGTCACACTACAGTGTCTTGAGGTGCAATTATGCTAACATGCTACATACATTCAAATTGTGTTGAAAAAAGTTCCAGCATGCCAAATTTTAAAAATAAATATATTCTGTCTTATTGGTTGTCACCTGCTTCTCAAGAATCCCCGACCAAAACTTGCTAACAGGGAGATCCCTTCTGCATGTTGACGCGACAGTGGTTTCTGATGCCATTATTAAATATGCAGTATATTTTAAATGGCCCATTTGTGCAAATGCGGCGTTGTGCTTCCTCTGAACTAATGGCGCATTATGTACAGATTATTTGCCTGGTGCCCTTCTGTTGCTCTTCGATAACAGCTACGGTGAGCTTTTTATACTTCCGATGCTGATCTGCATCACTATGTATACAATTCTAATGGGTAGGTTTTTCGCAGTTGCGCTGATTATACATGAGCATTCTGACACGTCTTTGGCTTGGAGCGCGCGTTGTCCGGCGTCATGCCCAACGTTTCCCCCCGTGTGCTGGGAGCAGTTCCTCAACAAGTTCCTAGCACGTGGAGCGAAACGTCGGACATCATGCGGAACGACACGCGGCACAAACCGAAAACACTTCTGAGAACTATGTACACTCCTGCAATGACTTGGTCATGTGCTTCTTGCGGCTAAGTCGGTGAGGTCAAGTATGAACATAGCCAAGGCAAATAAGCCAGTGGAATTCGTATTTAAAGTGGCTTATCGCTGATCTGAAGCATAGCCATTAAAACAATACTTCTTTCATTTCCAGACTTCGCATGGTAACGGTTTAAATGGTGATGGTCATTGTGTCCCTCTGTCAAGCTACTACCGGAGAAGGCCTCCCCATGTTGCGTTGGTCGTGGAAGTTGTTTGGCCATACTTACCGCGTTGTCAACACGGGTTGGTGAAGGGTGGACTTGCTGAGAATGAACTCGCCGCTGATGTTAGCCATGGCCGGGAAGCTACGCTCAGGTCGCTAGACTCATAGTGCAGCGTGTGACCTACTGCGCTCGCCACTGCTCCAACCCAAGAAGACAATTACTGAGCAATGAATAGAAAAACTAATGAAGAGACTCTCAACTCAGTCATGTCCGTTCCTAGGCCAACGTTGCCAACACAAACGCCTATAGGGACCAAGGTCTGCAGAGTGGCACTATTACTGTATTGGGTATTTACATTAAGGTGTATTCATACACAAGCCCGCCAAAACAACAAGTCACACCTTGCAAAGCTTACCACATGCGTCACTCCTACTTGCTTTGTATCCGTGCCAAAGAATGTTCTTGCGTAAAGACTTCGTCCACTGCATACATTAATCATGTGACGAAGCCGATGGCCCATCAGCCGGAATGAGCGCGAGCTCGTAAGCTGAGCAGATTTGAGCCTAGATCGTGCTTTGGATGGATGACCGCCATGGTGCATAACAGGTGCTTTAGGTTACTGAGCTTTCTGATGGAAGCAGAAGATAGTGCAGTCAAAGGGATTTCCTACTCCAACAAGCATTGAACCAATGCTTGTCTCCTGTATACAGCACTGAGCCAGTGCTGGACATTACTCATTTCTAGCACAGGGATGAGTCTATCCATAGGAAAACCACTGTTCACTTCCCCAGAGTGTGGTACTATTTTATCGACGCTGGACGGAGGGATTATGGGACTGAATCAACTCCCAGCCAGGATTTTAACTCGCGACCTTCTGATTGCGAGCCGATCGCTCTACCGCTGAGCCACCGGTGGTGATGTAGTGCAGTGGTAATGCCTTATCTCGTGCGCAGGTCTGCTCGTGGAGTTAAAAAGAAGCCAAAATGTCTCTCTACCCATCTCTGGAAGATATGAAGGTGGACAAGGTGATCCAGGTACGTTCCTCCACGTTCCACCAGCGCTGGTCGCTGTCCCGTCTTCACACACTTGCGGTTTAGCGCTGTTGTGTTCTCATGTAGGCGCAATTCATTCCTTGAGACAGCTTTTGGTGTGTTTTATATAGACCCCTGACTCTCGCCAATGTTGGCATTTGAGAATAGGGGAAACAAATTAAACAGGAAATTCCTTTTCTGAATCTTTACATGGGTTGAGCTGAGTCAAGGCAAACCTGTGTTTGGGTACAGTACGGTTTAAGGGAAAAAAGGCGTTCATGGTACACTGCATCGAAGAGCGTTGCTTTATCCCTTCAATATGTTACAACTAAACGCGTCGCAATCAATTAGCCAGTCCTCGTCAGGGGGGGGATAGTGATATTAATTATTGAATTGTATCACGAATGCTGTAGAGAACCCGACATATCAAAATAATCATAACTAGGTACAAAATAATAACAGACCTCACTTATTTATTTATTATAGGGTGGGGACATTTTTGTTAATTAAGTGCACAAATTAAAGACACACCGACGTGTCGATCAGCTGTTGTGTACACCGCGCAGGATTAAGCTTCTCGGAATGTTTTGTTCGGAGCGACAACTCGATCCTGTGACGTCAGCACTTGACTCCAAGTCGCGAGCCAAATCAGACAAGGGGCCCTATCACGTGCTCCTGTTGCGTGCGTGATGTTGCCGTCACGAGGTCGCACTGTGACTCATGGGCGTGTGCCCCCGGTTTCCTGAGGAGCAGGTTTTACTGCTCTGAGTGCTGTGCGTGCGAACAAACGCACACACCGCGATCAAACACAACGAGCACAACGCTCACCGCACCAACACTGCACTAAAACACGCGCGCAACACACTGCACACAAACACACCGCACAAACACACTACACACAAACACACACCACACAAACACACCGCACAAACACACTACACACAAACACACCACACAAACACACCGCACAAACACACTACACACAAACACACCGCACACAACACACTGCACACAAACACACTACACACAACACACTGCACACAAACACACCGCACAAACACACTACACACAAACACACACCACACAAACACACCGCACAAACACACTACACACAAACACACTGCACACAACACACTGCACACAAACACACCGCACAAACACACTACACACAAACACACACCACACAAACACACCGCACAAACACACTACACACAAACACACTGCACACAACACACTGCACACAAACACACCGCACACACACACTACACACAAACACACACCACACAAACACACCGCACAAACACACTACACACAACACACTGCACACAAACACACCGCACACACACACTACACACAAACACACACCACACAAACACACTACACACAAACACACTGCACACAACACACTGCACACAAACACACCGCACACACACACTACACACAAACACACCCCACACAAACACACCGCACAAACACACTACACACAAACACACTGCACACAAACACACCGCACACACACACTACACACACCACACACTGCACACAAACACACTGCACACAAACACACCGCACAACACACACTGCACACAAACACACTGCACACAAACACACCGCACATACACACACTGCACACACACCGCACACACACCCACTGCACACAAACACCGCTCACAACGCACAAACACACACCACACACACACAACGCACACACACACATGGCACACAACGCACACATAAACATCGCGTGCTCTTGCAGCGCCGCACAAGGCAGCCACCGTCTGCTGCCTCGATCCTTGCGCTTGTTTTGTACAGTGCTGCGGTGCATTTTCTTTTGGTGCGGCGCGTAGTTCACCGTGATGCCCGACGTTTCACTCCGCATGTTGCGAGCTGCTTGAGGGAATGGTTCGGTGCAAGAAATAATCAGTTGCTAAATAAGCTAAATAGCAGGTCGTCCTTTCGTTTTCTCCGTGTGCTTTTTGGCACGATGTCCGACATTTCCGTTCTAATTTCCTCGGAGCTTCTTCAGGAAACAGTTAAGTTCGGGAACCATTTGGTTTCTGAAGAAGCTTGTCTGTGCGTGGAGCGAAGCGTCCTGCCGAACAGCAAGTGGCTTGAGCAGAATACGTATCGGAGAGATGAAACGGCCACGGCTTTCCGCGACCGTGAACAGGGGCGGCCACCGCCATCAATATTTCAGGATGCCCCCCAACTTGAAGAGCAGACGCAAGTGCACATTTGCGGCATTTGGCCCAGTTGTGCGAGACACGATGCTCGTTAACACAATGTTCACGTGCACTGCTGTGTAAACACAATCGGTGGCTTTGTGTACCCACAACAGTGCTCCCAACCAGCCTGAAGGCTTAATAACTTTGGGCGTAGTGCGCACACGTAGTCATTGTTCTCGCATTCAGAGCCTACACAGACACATCCTGCTCAGTCTAAATTATTAAAGTTCCCTCTGAGTACCGGCAGCATTCCCTCAAGTCAACTCGCGGTACCACTTGCTGCATCGGGTCCATCGTTCACCACGTTTGGTGGATGTAATTCAACTCTTGTCATCATATGCTGTTATGATGACACTAGATTTTCCTGGTACTGATAATAGGTTCACGTTGAAAAAAATTAAATGCATTTTAAAAATAATTAAGAAAATGGTTGGTCATGTAGCTCGGATTTCTAAATTGACCCTGCTGAGATCCTGGTATCAAATCTAAGTAGTCACCTGTGATTAAAGTCAGATGTCAACTGCAGTGAATTGACGGTGTCAGCCTGCAAATTAAATAGAATGGATTCATGTGAGCTCTATGAATGAGAGTTATCGGTTTGGCTATGATGCAATGAAGTTCTGCACAAAGCAGGTCACTTGAATGGGTCTCAGAAGTAGCTCTGTGATATCTGCTTCCGAGAGCCATTCTCTAACTTGGTCGAATGACATGACACCCACAGAACTATCTAGATAAAATTGGAGTAAAAAACACAGATATACAAGAGGCCACATGATTTTACAAGATGATGACCCCCAGAGTCTCATGCTGAGCAGCATGTGAGTGCTGGGAGCTGCCAAATGGTGCATGGTTAAAGATTAACCAGAACTCTACCGAATGTAACCAGTAACTTATGAAGCTGGCAATGCATCAACCTATTCTGGGGGCCAGCCCCCTGGATTGGGGTCAGTGTGTAACGAACTTTCCCGTAGTGTGCACACAAGACAAGGAGCTCATTGCCAGGACGACAGCCGGTCACGGGTTGCGTGTGTTATCGAGGCTCTGCGTGTGTGTGTGCATGTGTGCGTGGAGAGCGGCAGTGTAATGGTTAGAGTGCTTCGTTACAAACCCAGCGACCTGAGTTTGATTCTTGCTCACGGTCAACACCAGTGATGATTATCTGAATTGGTTCTGGGCTTCCCCTAGGTTGTCTCAGCCTCAAATGAGTACCTAGTGCAGTGTGTAAACGTTTCCACTTGGAAGACAAAGGCAGTCGGGCTTGATGCTGGCAACCCACCCCCTTGTATGCCGTGCCGGGCTTCACAGATGCTCACTAACAGACCTTGCCCCAGCAGTCTATTAAAGCTATACGGGGATATTTGTTTTTGTGTGCGTGCATGCGTGCGTGCAGGCTCAGACTCGACTGGCAGAGCAGCAGGGCTACATGGGGGCGGTGGCCATCGCCGCGTCGACGGACCCCATGGCCAGCGGTACGAAACGCTCGGGCAGCTTCCCCCTCGCGGCCACCGCCACTCCAAACTCCATCCAACACGTAGAGCGCGCGCTACCGCTTTCTTCTGCCGTGCCGAGGCCGTCCTGAGCCAGCACGGCTCGGGAGGTGCCCGGGTTGTTGTTCCACTGCAGAAAACTGAGCCGTGCTGCCGACCTTACACGCAACTAGCGTGTGATATCGGCATCTGCTTATGCAACAATTGACAAAAAATATATCAATCCTGCCCCTGGACCTGCTTGACTTCTGAGCCAGATTTCACATCTTGTGAGACGAGAGTATCACGGTTTGTAATATCACCTCTGTCGTGTGAGGGTCCCTTGCTGGCTCGGCACGCGTGGAAGTGGAAAAGGAGTAGTCTAGTAATGAATTGGCTAGAATCAGTGGCTCATGGCCCGATTTTGCAGATTTCAGTTTTATGAATTGTGAGATGGTGATGGCTTCATCCAGCAGTGGATTGATAAAGTCTGACGATGATTGTCATGAATATCACACTGATATTTACAAATACAGTTAAAAAAACGAGCTTGTTGTAGGGACAGTCATAACCACAGCCACGGACCCAACCACCACCACAGGCACATGCTCAACCATAACTACAGTCTCAACAACATCCACACGCATTTGTGCACCCTTGAAATGCGATGACAGTTAAAAAACATCTTCCAATCACAAGCCCAGTCCGTAACAGTATGCTTGTGCAAACTCTAACCTTACCTTAAATGTGTTTGTATAACTTAGCCTCCCAGAATGCTGCAGAAAAACAAGGGGACCACGTGATGTCATTTACGGCGAAACTTTAAATCCAGTTGTTGCAACACGCGCTAACTCTGACCCTGTGGGATGGAACGCAATGCTGTGCACTGATGTAATTGGCGTTGACCTTGTTTTGCATTACAGAGGCAGCCTCGCCATGCAATTTCCTGTCTGCAAATGTGTTCTCTTATTTTCTCATTGTTTTGCTCGTGAATGTGTAGTCGGTGTCGAGGTAGGGATGGCGCAGGACGGTTGTTGCTGGCTGTGCCAGGGTCTGGGCTTTGGTTTCTGTTTTCTAGGCAGTGCTGCTGAGGTTCATTTTACAGGCAGGCTACTGCACATGTTGACTCAATATAGCTGCTCTAGGCAGCTATATTGAGTCTCATTAATTGCAATTTTTTTCAACTGAGTCTAGGGAACCAGTTGCATATTTTCATACACTTAAGGCACTTTAAATTTTCACATTCATCATTGGTGCCCTAATACACACAACAGCCTACCCCTCCAACACCGATTAGCGGATGGTTAATGCTCGAGCAAGAGCGTGGCAGTGTGATCATCTATCAGCTTAGGACATCGGCGTGCTGCCACGGTGTAATGGTTGCAATGGAGAAGTCGCCAGTTCAGTCTCCTGGTGCGGCAGTTGGCACTGCTCAATATTTCTTAAACGCCCCCCACCCCTAGCCATCCGCTTCTAACTAACGATCTTTTACCGACCTTCTCATGGTGCTGTCTGTGGCTTAGGCTTACCGAATGGCTAAAGTTGACAAAGTTGTACCAGTCGGGTCAAGTCGCGAATCGCCGACCTTCTCCAAGGCGCCTGGCCAGTGTGTAAAAGTCGGTGTAAACACCCTCTGGCGGGGCTCTGTAGAACTCACTCGAGTGGGGAGACCCTTCTGCCAGCAGTATTGTGAGCAGAGCGACTCTTTAACCCTTTGAACACTTCCGTCTATCTCAAGGCACTGAAAGGGACATCAGTGATGCTGATTTTGTGAATGTGGTTTCGGGTGCTCGGGAATTCTAGGCTAATGTTTGCCCGTATGCGTTCGTGTGCGCGTGCGTGCCTGTGTGCGTACCTGCGTGCCTGTGCGCGTGTGCAGGTGACCTGTACCCGACGCCGACCCTCTACCCCGAGCTGCGCGAGTATATGGGCCTCAGCCTCTCTGACGAGGAGATCCGCCTCAACATGCCCATGGTGGCGGCCTCAGCTTCCTCCGGGGTATGTTGGCCAACGATAGCGTTTTACATGCATCCATTTCCCTTGTTTACTTCCTCTCGAACTATATCCAACTACATGGTTATCATCGCTAATAGAATACTTTCAAGAATAACGCAAGTCATAAAGGATTTCAATATTCGTGCATGTGCATGATTTTTCTTCCTTATATTTTTGTTATGGCTCTCTGTGAATGAGTGCATCTAATAACACAATTGGAGGTTATAAAATAATTAAATATCATTAGACTAAAAATAATACATGATAAATATTGGTTTGCGTGCAATGTCAGTGGTGTACAAGGCCCCTGCAAGACCTTTGCTCATGGGGATTGTTTGGCCATCTTTGCCCACGCTGCTCAGTGGGGGTTGGTGAAGAGGGCGGGGGGGTCCCAGGAACTGAAATGTGTAAGACAAGTATTTTTTTCAAACTATGGCTCTACTTCAGATTCGAGGTTGGGATTGTAGCTTATAACATTTAAAGACCGTGTACATCCTTAAAGATGTTTACTGTTGAGTGTCACTCCTGGTGTAAGTGCAACCAAGTTCCTCCTGTTGTCGTGGATTGCTTGCGCCACGGTGAGAGGGATGAGCGCGGGTGAGAGGGTCTGCGGTGGCTAACTGTGGAGCGTAAGTCTGCAGTTGTTCCCTGTGGCTGTACAGGAGAACACGTGGCCACAGCCAAACAAGGTCGATTAATGCTGCCTTCTTATCCACACTCATCGGGTACTAGAGGGAGTGGAATATTTTTAATCTACCAACCACACCGTTTCTCATTTTAGCAGGTTTGGTCACCTTTAAAGGTGAGCCCTAAATATGAATTCCGTTTTGAGTGGATATCGCTGAGGTGTGTGGTAATGTGTTGTTGCCCGCCCAAGCTACTTGAAAGTCTTACTCAGCCCCCAGCAAGACGCATCCGCAATGCCGAGTGATGACAAGGGCGGCCTCATACCTCTTGGTTCACACAGCCTGGCAGCGTGCTGTACAAAGTGTAATCCCCCATCAAGGGTGTTGGACTTTGTGGACTACAAAAGCGTCTTGACGGCGGCCCTCCGAGACGGCGGCGGCACAATGAGCTCTGTATCAGCCGAGAGCAATGCCATCCTGGTAACTTATTGGAGCTGAACAATATTTTCCCGGTGGTGCTCGATAAAGTTTTTTCCAGTGTCAGGGATCCTGCCGTTTTGATGGTTATCTCGGTTTTGCACAGGATGTAAACTGTCGATAGTTTCATGACGTCATGGTGTTGCTGTGACCGAGATGGCTGAGTTTTTGTTGAACACAATTGCTGAGCACGGTGCCCAAAGGCCCAAAATGTCAAACGGCCAGCGACAAACAGCCCTTTCAAGATTGTAAAATATAAGAGTTAACACGTTTCTTGAATTGAGAAAGGTTGCAATTGCTTGGGAAGAGATGATGGGAGGGCATTTCAAAGCCATGCAGTGTGAGAGAAGAAGCAGAAGGAAAAGTGGTTTGACCTGTGGTGTGGTGAGTGGGTGGGCGAGTGAGCGAGCGAGTGGGTGGGGTGAATGGGTGAGTGGTTGAGCGGTGGTTGAACAGTGTGGATCAGACAAAACAGCATGGTACACCAGGTCCTCAACATGGGCGGAGCACTGAATAAGTGGATTTCACAGGAATAGTAACCCATGGTAGTGGTGACAGAGTGATAAGGAGGTGATTGACCGCCGGTGAGCGAGTGGCAACGATTGCCGGAGCAGCAATCGCCCCGAATGTTTAACATTGCATTGTCTTGTGTAGTGAGGTGGGAGCTGGGTGCTCCACCCCAGATACGACAGCTGCAGCAGCATTCCACCTCGGGCCGAATTTGCGCCATGTAACGTAGCTGCCGTGGATGACGACGCTGCCAGCGCGCGTAGAGATGCTGACCGGGCACGTTGTCCCGTAGGCCCTGGTGGCTCGGCCGTCCGGCTCCAGCATGGCCCTGGGGCCTGTGACGGGATCCGACGTGGGTGTGCGGCGCGCCGAGGTGAAGCAGGGCGTCCGCGAGGTCATCCTGTGCAAAGACCAGGACGGGAAGCTGGGCCTGCGCCTCAAGGCCGTTGACAAGGTAAGGTGAAGGGGGGGGGGGTGGTACGCTCACTTCTCCGGGATTCCCACGGTTTGCGCCGCACCGCCACTCTCCGATCTGATGTGTCTTTGGGTCGTAGCGCGTGTTGCGCGGCCATCGTGTCGAGCAACACGCGCTACGACCCAAAGCCTCACTGGAAAGTTGCAAAGGGGTCAGTTGGTAGGACACACATTTACTGCAACAGAGGTAAATCCTATTTCTATCTGGTGATGAAACTCAGAAAGTCGAGACCAATCTAGAGGATGCATGCTTGAAAAAATGCTGTTGGAAAACATTTGTGCATAACCTCATGAGGTGACGGACATAAATATGATTTTAGATTCACGCATTTTTTAAGTTGAGGTGTAACCTTCTCTTAACAGTGATTTGAGTGTGGTTCGTGATTAAATCGTGAGACCCACATCATGGTTCAAACCCTGGCAATGCGCCAGTGCACTTGGGCACAACTTCGATGTTAGGTGAATTAAAGGATGGTGAGCAAGTTGCAAAACCTGCATCGGTGGTCACATTCTTACGAGACCTTGTGTCGTGCTTTATTACACGCAAGTTCCGCTCCACGATTACATATATGACGACGTAAATACGCCCACCGTTTCCGCACCGCGGTCTCGTCCAGATGCTTTAAAAACCCACATCGTAATTGCGCCGATTTTAACGAAGAGGAATCGGCCGCTGGCGTCAAAGTTGACTGTTTTTTGCCAATGGTTGCGCCGCACCGCTTGCGCAGGGCATCTTTGTGCAGCTGGTGCAGGGGGGCTCGCCGGCCTCGTTGGCTGGGCTTCGCTTCGGCGACCAGGTGCTGCAGATCAATGGCGAGAACTGTGCCGCGTGGGACACGGACAAGGCGCACAAAGTGCTGAAGAAAGCGGCGCCGGAAAGGATCGTGATGGCCGTGCGTGACAGGTGAGTCGGCTGGCGCCTGGTGACATTACGTTTTCTATTTGAGGTAGCACGATGGCGTAGGGCAGTTCGCAAGGGCCCTGGTGCTGCATGGAGTTAAATGTCTTCCAACCCCATCCTATCCAGTTCCTCTCAACCCTCTTAATCTCTCAGCACCTGGGCGCCTCCGGCCGTGAGCCACAGTGCAGTTGCACTGCCTGCCGCTCGATAGCTATAGAGCATTCACAATAATAAAGTAAATTGAACGGTATCGAAACTAACAGTTTGCTTGCATAATGCTGCTGAATATTACCTCTCAAAAGCCAATAGGCCAATGGACTGAGAAAATGTGCATTTATGTGCACACTGAAAGGATTTCTCCACTCATGTCGTTGATAAGTGAAATACTGCTGCATAATACTGCTCTAGAAAGCCCGTAGGCCAGGCTCATGGGCGAAAAAATACTTGACGTTTTAATTGGAGGCGCACAATCGAGTTCAACTTGTCTGTGTCCTCGATGTGGCGCGTTTCGTCCCGTCAGGCCGTTTGAGCGCACCATCACCATGCACAAGGACAGCCTGGGCTACGTGGGATTCGTGTTCAAAAACGGCCGCATCGTGTCCATCACCAAGGATAGCTCGGCCGCGCGCAATGGCCTGCTCACGGAGCACAATGTGTGCGAGCTCAACGGGCAGAACGTCGTGGGCCTCAAGGTGAGGCATGCCCACTGTGGGTGCACACGTGGGTTTACGGGATTGAGTGGGGATTGGGATGAGCAGATATGGTGGTTATGGTGTCGAGGGTTTTTGGGACTTCAGTAGTAACCACTAATGGAGGACACCAGCTGCTTGTTCATACTCCAAAGTAGAGCCGGGGCCATTAATCAATTAAGTAAATCAACCAATTCAATTTGTCATTGACTACTTTTTGTGGTCAATTACTCGGACGCCTTTAAAAATGGTGGCTGCCCCACATCGTATCTCCCGAAGGTGGGAAACCCCCTACAATCCATATCCTTTGTGATGCAGTCGACAATGCCGGTGATGTCACAAACTCCACCCATCACATCCCGTCCAGTAGCACACGTGGCGAGACTTTTCTTCTTACAATTTCCATGTCATCCGATTTAGTCGAGTAGAATTTAACCGATAATCGTTAGTCATTGATTATTTCAATACAGATATCTCCAATCTAGTCCATAGTAAACCCATGTTAACACTACAGAAACAGCCATAGTTTAAAACAACTCCACCTCTAATCAAAGTCCAGAATCTTGACTGCTTGAGCATATCCTGCTGGAAAGCTTTGATCCTGAAGATCCATTAGCTCGTGGATGAGTTATTTTATTTTCACATCATCCAACCTTAATTCATGTTTTTTTCCAGTGCAGGTAGTATTTTAGCAGCGTCGATAGCAGGACTGCAGAAAAAAAACTGCTGAGTGCACATTTCAATGTTTTCTCTTTCTTTCAGGACTCGCAAGTCAGCGAAATTCTGACAGCTTCTGGCTCAACCATCACCCTGACCATCATGCCCTCCTTCATCTATGACCACATCATCAAAAGGTGATTCATGGCAAGGCTCGGAATATGTAGTCTCAAGTTTATTTTGTTAAACCAGGTGAGATCTCAAGAGACCAGGATAGTGACGTTTGCAATTGACCTGGGGCTTTAGTCTGCCATGTATAGTCCCGATTGGGAGTAATTTAAGAGTAATTTTTATTTTGGCGAATCTAGACCCTGACACACAATGGCCTACTTTTGGAAATTATATCAGGGGATCCAAAATAGGTTTTATGGGTAAGATTCCGTTTAAGTGACACACCTTACTAATTGGCTGTCGGGTTTAATGACACATTTTATATTTACGATATCTAACCCAAAAATGTACTATGGATGATATTGGACGCGAAAGCCTACGTGTTAAACTGATGCCAGGGGATCTTTAACGTCCACTGAAGCAGACTGCGCGTAATATTTTCACGGTTATTACACCGAGTTGTCATCAGGGTGGACACTTGTCTTGAACTGTAAACCTCTGCAATAAAAACCTGAACGTGTGGCCACGTCACCGTCCCCCACTGTAACACGTCACACATGCGCACATATCTTAATGCAAAATGTAGTGTTTTGCTTAATGCTGCGTGGGAGTTAGACACCATAAAAGGAATACGCAAAACCAAGCGTCTCTAATTATGCAGAAACCTACCCAGGCTGTGTCACAGGCTGTCTGACAAGCTTAAAGATTTATTCATGGTAACCAAGATGTAAACATTGCAGTCAGGTGCTTTATTTAAGGTGTGCTATTTATTCAGTTTACTTGATAAGATCGATCACCAAGATGTAGCGCATTTGCCTCTTGTTGCAAATTTTCAAATCAAGACCCACGGCCGCCCTGGTTAATACCGCCGGGTGTGTTAATCGTGCAAAAACACAGTCCACCTCACAATGGACATTAAATATCTACGTGATATTATTTGAAAAAGAGTAAGCCGCGTGTGCCAGCGTCATGGGTCAAATTTACCAAATAAAAAAAATCCGCAAATGACTCAGTTGACAATATCACCCTCTAATGTTAAACAACAAACTTATGACCCTTCTGAAAGTCTTGAAACTAAGGCTTTTTTGGGTAAATAAGAAATGTTACAATGATAAAGATTATTTCAATTCGATAGTTGTGGCTGTAATAAAAAAGTTATTTTGGGCTGGCAGTGTCCGTGCTATGGGGCATCACTCACACGTAGCGTTTCCATTTCCTGCAGGATGGCTTCCAGCGTTCTCAAGAACCAGATGGATCATTCGATCCCTGAAGTGTGAAACTGGGAGTCGTTTCCAGAAAGAAGAAACGCCTTTGAACTTTGCATCCACCATTTACTCATTTCTCCACCGTATGCATGTGAACATGCCAACTGTCGTGCTATATAACAATCTATTAACAGGCTAGCTATTCATTCCTACTCTATTTAGTGTTAATTTTATTTTTTATTTAGTCCGTATGTTTAAATAGTATTATTTGATTTTCAAGGCTCAATGAAAAATATCCTAATGTAATCTAGCACCAAATACATGTTTTACTTGCCTTACACTTGCTGTTCAAAGGCTGAACTAAACTTGTTAATTTTAATGTGTTTTTGTTTAGCAGTTGTATTGTTGAAAGTTAAACATTGCCTGTCGCTTATACTGTATTGCAATTCACTTATTGCATGATTAGCAAGACTATCCATAGGGATTTCTACTGCAAGAAGACATGAACTGTGCATTCCAATTTTGGTTTATTTTATACAACTTATGATGAAATATTTGCATGAGAAAATGAACGTCGGCTTATCCCAGAGGCAATCAAAACGTAGAATGGCTTGGTGGTGTTTACAGTTTCAGGAATGCTTGTATTTTGCATCGTCGGTCAGTGTGAAATACACTTACACATTTAATAAACGTTTTTTGATCGGCTCGAAATAAACTATCAGACCGAGTTGATTGGAGAACAAACAATACTTGAGTGGAAAACATCAGAGTTCACACAGGCAGTTTCGTTTTTAAACTTCTGAATTGCATTATACAGGGTAGTGTTCATACCGAGGCAACTAAAGGGTGGGCTGCCCCAGTATATTAACTATGCTAATCGTGCAAACCAAATTATCTCTCTTTACAGCTTGCAATGTTATTTAGTGTAAACAAGTTTAATCATTAAAAAGGAAGATAAAGACCACAACACAAGCCGATTGTGGATGCACGAACTGTAGTTGCCATACAGTACAATAAAAGCAGGACACGGCAAACTCGTGCGTTGTGCAGAATTGTGGGTAAACACAAAAACAAGCAGACGATTGTGCGCAAATAACATAGCAATACAGTACTGTTTTGGATATTGGTCTGGAAAGCCAACAGGCTAATGGGACTTTGTTTATAGGTGCAGACAATGTGGTGTGCTTAATTAATCTGCATTGCTTTGCAAACTAAGTTGCAAGCTTTGAGTGCAATTTGGTATTTTTATGTCCCTCCAATCAAGTCCGTCAAATGGGGGAAATGCTGGATCATAGCTGGCAGAAAACTCCGGTGGACCATAACATAATCGCAGGTAATAAACCTGCTGAATGGATTAGAATTTTTGTTATTTTTACAATTGACATTTTTAGGATTTAGTAATGTATAACCATTGCTGTAGAGGTGAAGGGTGGGTGGGGGGGTGTGACCTCACAAGCACAAATGAACCCGGCTAAACACCGACACGAGGGTGACATCGCTACCACCAGGAAATATTTTGCTTTGTACATTGTGCAAATAAAAAATGGAGTAAAAATGTAGCAAAGCGGTTAGATATACATTTCTTATTATAAAAATAGTTTACAAACCAATTCGTATTTAAAAATGTTTAAGCTAGTCCTTCTTTAGCACATATATACATTTAATAATTCTGCTTTCAGAAAGCACTGAAAATATCGAAAAAAATGTCAATCAAAAGTATTTTTTTGTTTCATACATACTTTTTGCCGAGACATACATTCCCAAGGGCCTGTCAAGCCTGTCCATTACACGTGTCTGTACACTCACAACTTTACTGCGCCTACCATCTCAGTTTGCTAAATGCGTTTAATCCAGGGACTGCAATTTTAATTGATTAACATTTGTGGCCAGTCGCCACCTGAGATGCACTTTACAACCATTTGAAGCTCCAGGTAACTATGCATCGTCACCACTAAAGTGGCAAACACGTGGTACATCTTTTTTGCCATTTTCATAAAAAAAATTGCTTTGCCGTGGTAACACTTTCCTGGCAAGAAAGAGAACATTCTTAAACTGGAAAAATAAGAGGCAATGAAATGGCCTAGTGCAGGGTCTTCTACACAAAAACAATAGCACAAAGTGAAGTCTGATTATCTTAAATCTATTTTGCACAGGATCGCAAAGTTATAGAAAAGTAACACAAGCTCCAAAATGACAAGTGGCTTAAGGAAGTCTTGCACACGGATGTCCCATACAGTCAGTTGTGTGCACAACACATTTTGATGTGGATTTTCTGCTGGCGATGGCTATGCATGAGCATCATCACTTTAGTCACCGTCACCAGGCAGCCCAGTGTGTGACGCTGGCACGTGCTACATTCAGCTCTCGTCATCTGTGCTCTCTTCGTCACTCGCCTGATGCACAGCTCTGAATGGCAGGGTTGTCTGGCCCCGCATGGGGTCGTCCAGCTTGAGGATCTTTACCAGCCGGTTCACTGGTAGGCTGCTGCTGAATGGCAGAGTCAGAACAACAGCAGCAGCAGCTCAGTTGCTCTACGATTTCATATGTTACAACTGGAGAACATTCAGCATTGTGCACTATTTGTGTTTGATTTGTGGTGTGATGCTCATATGGGCTGCCTCAGCCATCTTGTTCCTTTTCTTAATTCTCTATGAATGTATCCGACATTGTATAAATGTGTAGTGTAATAGCACCGGCTGGTGGGCAGCAATGGCAACTGTGGTGGACAGACAGTACACAGGCAGGTGAGCGTGTGCACGGGTGTGTCGGCAGGGCGGAGGAACTGGTGCAAGGGTCACAGAGGACCCCGTCTGGAAGCCCCTGGAACCTGCTAGTGGGTTCGAGCAGGGAGGCGCGGCCAGGCCAGAGTTAGGCCGCATTGGTAGGATAAAAGGAAATGAGAGCGGGAGCTTGAGGCTGCTGGTTCTGGGATTGGATTCGTCTTGTCATTGCTGTCGTCTCGTCGCCGTTGTGGCTGCCATCTTCGCTCGATAGTGCTGCCAGATAGGTGTTGGCTGTCTCAGTCAGTGCCGTCAGTTTTAGATGGCTAGTGTTGTGTATCGGCTTGGCTAAGCGACTGTAGAGAGTGTGCAGGCCAGACTGAATGTTCTAAATAAAAGGTGCCTCCTACAAACCTCGTATCCGAATCGTTGACACAACAAATGTATACAGTGAAACCTTGGATTGCGAGCATAATTCATTCCGGAAACGTGCTCGTAATCCAAAGAACTCATATATCAAAGCGAATTTCCCTATAAGAAATAATGGAAACTCAGATGATTCGTTCCACAACCCAAAAATACTGTATTAATATAAAAATGATTAATACAAAATACCTTTTATATTTTTATTATTTAAATTTAATATAAAGTAATCTAATTTATTAATTACATTTAATCGTGGCTGGTGTGAGGGAGACGACAGAGAGGAGGCAGGGTAAGTGTGTAGGACGACTTTCACTTGCAACTGCAATACAGTTACTAAAGAAGAGTCGCTACACTTGGACACAAAATAAAAAATGCTTTACGCACACACACGTGATCACAACACTATACTGTAAACAGTATACACTCGCACGGATGTTAACTATACGAGTGAGGCACGCCGACTGAGACCGAGCATGGGAGATGATTACTCACGATCCCACAGCCAGAGAGAAGAACCATTGGCTCAGTTGTGATCACGTGACGCTCGGCAGACAAAGCGTATACTGTACGCACTGCTCGTATTGCAAGACATCACTCGTTTATCAAATTATTTAAAAAAAAATGCTCGTCTTGCCAAACACTCGCAGACCAAGTTACTCGCAATCCCAGGTTTAACTGTACTACATAAGCTGTAGATTATCACTTGACACCCAGGAAACCCTTGAAAATTAGATGTTCCACTTCAATGGCTTTTTCAGGTAAAATATTTGTAACAAGTAAAAGTGTAAAACTCACTATGAACATAAGTCGTTCACGGCAGAGTGTGTGGTTACTATGAACGTAACCTCAATAGGACGGCAACGTTGACTGCAGACCCCCTCGTCTACTAAATGGGCAATTTGGACGTGGCAGCCGCCTTTGGCGTGAAAAGATGTATTGACTAAATTAGACTTACGACGTGTAAAAAACTACGCATTGAAGAAATTACTAAAACTTACACAGTTTATATGAAAATTTTATCTTGAACTACTGAAATTAACAAGATCATGAGACTGAACAAATTACAAATGATACCAAATATGTGATTCATTAATCAATATGCGTCCTCCAAAACAGGACAATTCACCGAACCATTAGGGCGTGGGTGGGAAGATAAATCATCACATATCGGCCATTCAATCAATTAGTCCACCTCACCACCTCTTCATCAATCTAGCATTGCAGTAAACTATAAAAACACACAGCTAACATTTGTGCCATTTCATGACTATATGTTTACAATATTTCAATATGTAATGTATGCATGTGTAGAGGAGTATTGTGAGATACCAATGAGGGGGTGAGCAGGAGGAGGTGCGAGCGGGTTGACAGTCAAGAATGATGTAACGTCACGGGTTACGTAAGAGGCTTTGGAGAGCACCTTCGGGAACATGGGCGGAGCCAAGCCGGGGGGAGGAGCCTCACAAAGGGTTCTTAAGGGGGGCCCCATGACGGAGGCGGGGTCGTCGTAGGGAGCGAGGGTAAGGATCGGCTGGAAGAGGGTCTCTCTCCTCGTCGCGGAGCGGTGTTGGCTGAACCCCCGCTCTGGGCAGACTAACGGGAGAGCCAAGGGGATAGCCGAGGGTAGGGTCCGTAGGTATTCAGTAAAGGGTCGACTGGAAGAGGGTCTCTCTCTCTCTCTCCTCGTTGCGGAGTGGTGTTGGCTGAACCCCCACTCTGAGGAGACGAGTGAGAGAGCCCATAGCGTAGAGGGGGGTAAGACCCAAATAGTATTCAGTGTCCGGGGTAAAGAACTGAGACAGAGTGCACCTGCACTGGTGTGAGCGTAGGATGTCGAGTGTAACAGTGTTTTATATAATTCCTCATCTCCGCGTGGTTCTACTGCACTACACATGTACAAAGACACATTGTTTCCTATTCATGTGAGGATTTTAATGTGCGGTGTGCCTCACTTCATGTTCTGCGGGGTGAGGAAGATGAACTGGCGGTACTGCTGGGTTTTGGCGAGTTTCAGCATCATGTCCATGGATACGCGCCTGTTCACCATGTCCTGCACAGTCAAATACAACTCACTGCTTTGATTCACTCGAAAAGATGGGCAAATACATTTAAATTACAAAAGGAGGAAATATAATACAGATACAAATGACCAATTAACTATTTCTTGTGCAATTAAAAAACAAATGATCAATTTGATAATTAGAATTTTAAAGAATGCGCTGTCATGTCAAAACATCTCAAGCATGCTGCATAGCTGCAATGTAAAAGGTGAGTTTTTAGTTCAAGTTAAAATTTTGAGAGAGATGTCTTTGTCCTTCTGTTCCTTCAGCTGCAAGTTCCGGGCCATGGGTCCAGCGAATTAAAATGTGGTTTTCTTGCTTGGTGTCGACGAGATATCCAGGTGTCCAGCAACCTGTGATTAATACTCTAAAGTGTGTAATTTGGTACCAATTACAGATCATATATGGAGGCTCAACAGAACGAGCGGCTCGCAATCAGAATGTTGTGAATTCAAATCTTGGTTTGCGGTTGACTTGGCACATCATCCCTCTAGGCTCGATAAGAACGACTTTGTGGCGGTGTCAACAAAGGTCATCTTATGGATATACTTTAACCCTACCATAGGAACGTGTAATGCCCACCACTGGCACAAGGATGTAAACTAAAGAGCACCACCTCAATGGTCATTTTAGCAGGAAATCATTAACTCTTTCTGAGGCGCGTAATTTAAATACCATAAACACGTCGAACTCGTCGAGGCAGCGAAAGGGTGACTCCATGGCATTCCAGAGCGAGAGGAGGAAGCACACGGTAGAGAAGGACCTCTCTCCGCCGGACAGCAAGCGCACGTCGCCTGTAGCTTTGTCTCCGTCGCCTCGCGACGTTTGCACCTGCACGCGTGCACCCATGCCACTATCAGCTCGGTACTCCTCCCATCCACTGCAGCTAAATCCCCGTGGCCAGTTGCATAAATCACATTAGCTGAAAAATCCCTTCATTCACACCGATCTATATAGGCGCCAAGGAAAAGTTTCTTAGTTTTTTTACAACAGAACCGTGAGCCTGAAGGCTCAGAGTCTTACCCATGTGCATCATTGAATATATTTTTGTAGTTGTGCTAATACTGCTTTATAGTTTTCCTATGTATTTTATGGATGTGCTGCATGTTGTTCAGCACAATGTCTGATGTTTTTTATGGGGAAAATGCAGGAAAAACCCCAAGAACAAGCCCGCACACATCCACACTGACTGGGGCCCAACTTCAACAATCCTCAAGAAATAATTCAGTTGACAAAAATGGGATGGAAGATCAATGCAAGCCCAAGTTAATTATCCACCCCATCCTCACAAATGAGCCACTAATGATGCCGTCTTACTGAGGAGGACAAGGAATCCCACCGCCAGCTTGGCTGGGTTAATGAGTCAAGAAAAATTGAGAAACAGTGCCCACTGTTGCTGCTCGTGCTGTATTTGTTCTTTCGTATGGGAATATATAGAGTAGCAACTATAGATTGATCTAAAAGTTGTGAATCCTAGCTACTGGCTTCAGAAGACATCAAGTGGACTCAGAAAATGCTCGTAGTGGATGTAAGTTCACGATACATTGCACTGTTTACTGCGGTGCGCCGCACTTGCATTTTGGACTATGCTTTTAATTTCTACCGCCGTAGCCAGGATGGATAGGATTTAAGGTAGCCCACTGCTTGGGGGGGGAAGTGAGAGCCTCTCGATGGCTCTGCCTTGCTCACCGCGATTTGCAACGTCTTTTTCCCATGGTCGAACGTTATCTTCCCCTGGTACATCAACTTGGCGAGCATCATGTCAAAGTTGTACTTACACCGGCACGAAATATATCTACGGAAGCGACAATACAAAATATCATCAAAAGCTGAAAACTGCAATGGGCCCTCCAAAAATATGTGAGTGCAAATAGTGTCCTGCACATAACAAAATCTTTCTTTGAGATGGGAGACTAAAAATGTCAGAAAAAAAGTGTAGCAACTGTAAAGCTGTATTCATGAAGCTCAAAAATGTAACGGGCTCTAAAGGCTAACTTGACGCACATAAACATCACACACCAGGGTGTCCCACTGTAAAACCATACGATGATAACACTGGATTTTGCATTCCAGGATCGGCTTGTGATTTTAGTGAAGTTCATTTACCTAATATTTTGTATTGCTCTTTCTATTTTTATAATACTTAATTATATATTTAGCCTGGTATTAAGTACACGATTTTCATTAAACGAAAAAAAATAAACCATAATACGGTTGTGGGTTAGAAAACGATCTAACCCAAAAAACTGTAGTCAGGATATTGGTCGCAAAAGCCTACGTGTTAAACCAAAAAAAATCTAGATGCAGTCGTGTTAAAACCGGTTTAGACTTTCATGGCTTAACAAATACTGCTGACTAACATTTGTCCAGGTGTGTAGGCTGATAAAAAATGTTCATGTGGAATCTGTTTAATCCAACACAATTAAATGTAATGTACTAAAAAATATAGTAAGGGGCATCTTAATCTTATGTATAAAATATACAATCCAGAAAATAGCTCTTCTCTTGCAGATAAAACACCTTGGCTGTTTTCCAGGCTCTGAAATGTCTGAAGGTTTTTTGCTCACGAAAAAAATATATTTTAAAATCAATAACAGGTGTGCTGTCAGAGGGCTAGAGATTCCACTGTATTAACATAAATGTAGGAGTTATGTTGCAGTGGTGTAACTCCAGTGCTACAATTGTATACCTGACCAGGACTTTAAAACATTTTTTCTCAACATCATTCAAAGTGGTGTTGGACAGCCCAGTAGAGCCAAAATGCTGATCTTCAATCGCTATTTGTCTTACGGATGGCAGTTATATTTGCAGATTAGCACATCAGTGTTTTTACAAATTTGTTTTTGTGAATGGGAGATATATAGCTGTACCATTTGAATTACATTTTCATTGCAATTAAACCCAGGTCACTATGGAAAATGAGACTATTATTGTCGCTGGAGTTCTCACCTAGTTAAACAAAACAAACTCGAACCTGAAACCACTTACATATGGAAAACACTACTGTGGGAGATGACACTCACCTCATGAACTGACTGTAGTTATGTTGTCTCTCATCCATAATTTTATCTAAGACATTAACAAAATACCTAATTGTCTTTAACTGCTTTTTGGAATTTTCATATTTTTTAACAGCATCGTGGTACTCTCTGTGAAAACAAGAGAAACAACATCTAATTAAATAGGAGTCCACCACTCATCATCAATATATTCAGGGCTCACTTTCCAAAGGCTTATAGCAAGACAAATTGTTCCTTATGAATTAGTACACGGTCTGAGAAAATGCATCCTAAAAAATACCGAAATGATACTCGATCCAGCAAAACACACTTGACATGTTGAAGGTTCTTCTAAAAAAATGCATGAAATTAAGTGCATTTAGCATCACAGGGATGTGAAACTATTGTGCTTAGGTTTTTCGAGAATATTTGGGAACATCTTCAACTAATGCAAAAACTTGACAAAGCTGCCCAATCTTCAGGCATACCTGTTAAACTGTTACAGCAACAAGACAGAAACATTGTTATTGAGTAACAATGAAGAACACTCCAGATTTCACCTAACAAACATTCTGCTTGTTGTGGAAGTGTGTTTGCACAATAAAAATCCTCACAAAAAGAAGAAAAACATGTACGCATTCTTTAAACATTCTCAGTAAACTGTATGGAAGTGGAATACTGGTTTGACACGATTGAAAATAATTGGGAGTTAAAATTAAAGGACAATCCAAAATTGCAGATGCATATTAAAATAAATGGTGCAATGCGAAGCAAGGACTTCTTGCAGAGGGTGAGAGTTGTGGTCATGTCTATGTTGGCTTGACACATGCATTTAGCGCCACGAGCCAGGGTTAGCCAACTTTTAAGGTGTGTGCTGTAGTATGCTGCGTGACGCACCGAGTGACGGCCTCAGTGTCTTCAATCACATCCAGCTCCTGATTAACCCTGTCCTGCTTGGTCTTCAACTCCAGGATGATGGCTTTTGTGGTTTTCGTCACTTCCACACGTTGCGGGCAAATCCTCTGTGCCATCTCCACGGCCTCCTGGCTCACAGGAAGACAGATCCAGCTTCATTAACATGTACAGGACAACAATATCTCACCTGAACAAGTGTACAATTAGTTGTGTGTTGGGAACTGTGCATTATAAAAAATAATGGTGAATGAATGATACAGATATCTGGGATGTAATTCATCTTCTAAATGTAAAATGTTATTTTGTCAAAATGTATTGGACAGAATCCAGTTGTAGCTGACAGGTATATTCTCTGGGTGGTCCAGTCTTTCTTCTCTGGAAGGCTTCACCACCTTTTTCCACACCACTAAAATAGGGCAGGGTCTTGCCTTCCATACTTCACATGCAAAGTCAAAATTTTACATCAAATCAACTATGCAATTATCTGCGGTCTAGATGAGAAACCAATTAAATGAACTGTAATTATAACCACAAAGGGCTCCCTTATTAATACATTTTTTGTTCTTGTCCCATGTGTGACTCACAGTGATGGTATGCTCAACTTTGTCCAGCTCTGTCTTCTTTTCTGCAATCTTCCTCAGGTGCTCCCTGCGTTTGGCCTCATAGTGACTTAGGTTGTGACTGTGTTCTTCAACGTCATTGCTGGCTGGAGTCAAATTATGCTAAAGAGGTAGAAGCATAGCACTAGGAGTCAGTGACATCACTGCTACAAAATGAGAAGTTGCAAAAAATTATTTGAGTTTATTTTGTTACATGGATGATCCCATTTAACCAGTTGCCTGGCTAATTTACAAGGCAGATCCTTGGTGCATGAGCACAGCAGCAACAGAAACAACATTGCAGAGAATGAGCGCAGGGTCCTTAAGGAATATTGTACGAGAAACAAACTATTTAATGGTCGTAAATTAAATACACGCAAATCATAAGTGCAAATAAATTAGCAAGAGGTGCCTGAAAAAATTAGGTACAGGTACAAGTAATCTCTATAGTTTAGTCTGTGACATAAAAACGCAATAAAAGAAAATAGAGCGCAAATGCACTCACCCAGTAAATAAACCAGCGAAAGCACAATCATCTACATGACTTTACCGAAAGACCCAAAAAATCTAAAAAGCACAACCAGTTCAGTTGCAAAATGTTTAAGAGAATTCTCAATATACCTTTATGGGTCCAGCCTTTTCCCTCATTGCATCCATTTTGTCTCTGATGTCTTTGTAGGCACTGTTCGCGACCTGCAGCTCGGAGGTGGCCTCCTGGTTCCGAACCAAAGCCTCTTTCAGCGATGCGTCCACGCTCTCCTTGCGCTCAGAATACTCCCGCATCTCCTCCTCCTGATGTCCCATCATACAATGCAGTGCCCTAATTAAGTGGTGACATGGCTCAGCAGTAGTGCATCCGCAGCTTGTTGCAGAAGTTTGCGGTTCTAATCTGGCAGACCGCCTTGGTTATTGCTGCGGATGTATTAACCATAAAGTAAGCGGTATCTGCTTCACAGTGGATACGAAACATCCCCTGATGTCATTCAAACAATAGGACATCGTATACTAGTGTCATGATCAAAATTTTAAAAAATTACCTGCAGATTATTCCATTGCACACGGTAACATTAACACCTACTTGAAACTACTGACATCTGTGAAACATAGTGCCTTTGTGATTAACTTGTGCTTTTAGAATGGCGTGAATACCAAATGTTCTAAATTATTAAGACATCCTACTGAGAATGTTGAGATGCCTTTAATAGAGTCTTTCTTCCCCTGGATATGGAAAAATGCAGGTCTGGTCCGTATTGTAAATATATATTTAAGTTGCACGAATGGAATGCCATGGGGAAAATACTACTGTATGTATATTACGTTAATGCTTGTTTTGCATTACAAAAGAGAAAGTAAGACGATAATTCACCCAATAGCGAACATGCGTGTGTAATAATATAATAAACTTTACATTTACAGCACCATTCATGCAAAACACCCCAAGTACTAAACATACATAAATACAAAAACCATTATATAGGGAAGTAATTACAAAACTACAGATACAAAGCTATATATATATTTTTTTAAAAATTATTCAATGAAAGAAAAACATTAAACGTAGAATTTTCTTGTTGTGGTTTTCACACCTGATGATGAATGTTTGTGTTGCAGTCGAAACGTCGTGATAATTTTATTGTTTAATATATTTTTTATTTTATTGTTTCCCTTCTACGTGACTTTACCGAAAGAACCAAGAATATGAATCCCTGCAGTCACGAAAGCTTTAAATAAAAAATTTAACATACAAGTTCTAATCATGTTAAAAGGCTATTTTATGTTTAAACTGTATTTAAAAACATCCAGTTAAGGAGTACCTCTGATAAAGGTAGGTAGAGAGAGGTGCATGTAATGTCTAGAAAACAATGGAGTATTTATTCCACTGAGATGTAACAAAATCTTACCAAGACACTGATATCCAAGGGAGGAGGCTCTTCCATGTTTTCTATTTGCACGATCTGCACACTGAGTTTATTTATATTTCCCTGTAGAAACACAAACACACACATATTTCAAATATGGAAAACTTGACACTGCCGTGGTGTAGCGGTAAGCACACGCTGGACTTGCAATCCAAAGGTTGCTGGCTCGACTTAATCTCCCGGTGTGGCAGTTCTGAAATATGGGCATGTTATTTAATCCTTCTGCCTGTCCAACCAGCAGTATAAATGGGTACAGCAACCAGTTAGTCGACCAGGAGGTCACATATGGTGATCGTGGAAGAGTAGGCCAAATACCTTCTAGAGGGGGGTCTTGACAGCTTCTCATGAAGGCCCATCTGCCAGCAGTGGCATGAGCAAGCAATTGGAGGACTGTACTTTCCTTTTACCGTTGATAGTAAGTATGCCACCTTTACAACTGGATGTACATACATAAATATAAGCTGATATACATTACCTGAATTATCATTTGTTGTTGAACTTTATTGGTCAGCTGCGTCTCATTTTTGCAGTTCTCTTCCTGGTTGAACTTTATACTCTCTGATGCTTTTTGGAGCTGCACTTGTCTGTTCGCTTTCTCAGTCTGAAGCTGCCTTTGAGCACAAGAAGGATTAAAGAAACAAGTAAGCATGTGACACAGCAGCATACCAACGGCATGTGTCACAACATAGAGACCACTCAAAGCATCCAAAGTAATCTCTATAAAACAGAACATACATCGACGAAGTCAAATACCAAGTGTAAACTATGGTTGTTGCAACATAGCTAGACAAAAATATATCGCACAAAATACAGTCCTCGATAACCGTATTGTCTGTTGAGCAAAATATAGTTATATAGTTCATTTTTTTAATCCTATTTCCTGACTAAATATTTGTTAATTCATGCTATATTACTCATTATACATGCTTGTTTTCTTGCATCACAAATATTTTAGTTTGAAGACGATTTTAGTGATATAATTAATCAATTACTATGTAACGAGCAGCATGTCATGACAAGATTTCACAATTATTTAAAGACTCATTGCAGGCTTAAGTTGAGTAAACTGCAGTTGAACACGTCGGCTTTCGCGACCAATATCATGAATAATATAGGTTTTTTGGGTTAGATCGCGTAAATATATAAATGTGTCATTAAACCCGCCATCAGGCAAAAGCCAGTTTTGGCTGATGCAATTACTGGCGAAGACGCTGTGTGCAGAGTCGCTGTGTGTTCGGAGTCGCTGAGTGCGAAGACGCTGTGTGCGGAGTCGCTGTGTGCAAAGCTGCTGTGTGCGGAGTCGCTGAGTGCGAAGACGCTGTGTGCGGAGTCGCTGAGTGTGAAGACGCTGTGTGCGGAGTCGCTGAGTGCGAAGACGCTGTGTGCGGAGTCGCTGAGTGCGAAGACGCTGTGTGCGGAGTCGCTGAGTGCGAAGACGCTGTGTGCGGAGTCGCTGGGTGCCAAGACACTGTGTGCGGAGTCGCTGAGTGCGATGACGCTGTTTTCGGAGTCGCTGAGTGCGAAGACGCTGTGTGCGGATGTCGCTGAGTGCGGAGACGCTGTGTGTGGAGTCGCTGGGTGCGAAGATGCTGTGTGCGGAGTCGCTGGGTGCGAAGACGCTGTGTGCGGAGTCGCTGGGTGCCAAGACACTGTGTGCGGAGTCGCTGAGTGCGAAGACGCTGTGTGCGGAGTCGCTGGGTGCCAAGACACTGTGTGCGGAGTCGCTGAGTGCGATGACGCTGTTTTCGGAGTCGCTGAGTGCGAAGACGCTGTGTGCGGATGTCGCTGAGTGCGGAGACGCTGTGTGTGGAGTCGCTGGGTGCGAAGACGCTGTGTGTGGAGTCGCTGAGTGCGGAGACACTGTGTGCGGAGTCGCTGGGTGCAAAGCTGCTGTGTGTGGAGTCGCTGAGAGCACAGCTGCTGAGTGCAGGATAAGTGAGGTGCAGAATAGATAATAGCGGGGAGAAGTTAAGTATATATAACCGTACAAATAGTTATAGGAGTGCCTATAACTGGTGCAAGAACAGGTGAATAAAGTGTAAGCAGGTGACTTGTTACAACGTGTCGGTGTGAGTAATTTTTGAAGACACTACAGTTGTAATGACAGTAAAACCTTGGATTACAAGTAACTTGGTCTGCGAGTGTTTTGCAAGACGAGCAAATTTTTAAAATAAGTATTAATTTGATAAACGAGCGAGGTCTTGCAATACGAGTTGTACGTATACGCTTTGTCTGCCGAGCGTCACGTGATCACAACTGATATACGAGTGCTTTGATATACGAGTGCTTTGGATTACAAAACACGTTTCCGGAACGAATTATGCTTGCAATCCAAGGTTTTACTGTACTGGCGAAACGTCGTACTCAGATTGTAAATGTTGTGGTTTTGCTCTCCAACACACTGGTGTGCTGTACAAATAAGGAATTTGCATGTTCTGTTTTTGTGACAAACCTTACCAATTGACTGTCTGATGGTGGCGGGTTTAACAACACCTTTATATATTTATGCGATCTAACCCAAAAAACCTGTATCATGAGTAACCTGCAGTTGAACTTTTAAGTAAATATTTATTCCTACTGGAAGCAAACAGCAAAAATACATTTTTTTTAAATATAACTAAGTTATGGGAAATATATTATAAACATTAATAAAGCATATGGTGAGAGGTGATATCGTAGCAACCCTAGTGGAAACCCTTTGTAGATGGTGTTGTGCAAGCACAAAGAATGCATTCCAAGGATAAACAAATACACTGGCTAGTTTAAATATTTAAAAAAAACATAGCATATTCTTTGGGTCTTTCGTGCTGATGACGATAGCTTGTGTTGCGATCGAAACGTCGTAGCTTTTTGTTATTTTATTTCAACCTAAGTGACTTTACCAAAAGACCCAAAGAATATGAATTCCTGCAGTCACGAAAGCTTTAAGTCAAGATTTAAGCCTAGCATACTTGGTGCCACTGTGCACTCTGCAAGCAATGAAGTGACACTTGGGAAACATTACCCCGACTGCAAGCACACGTACCTGACCTCCTTTTCAATGTCTTCGTGGAGGTATTTTGGATTAAAAAAAGCACACGAGTAGTATCGGTCGGCGAACACCTGGTCACCGTTCTTGGTGAAGGCTTCCCTGCAATTCTTGGGTGGCACATCACTTTGCATCACTTGGCGGGCGGTGGCGTTTTCCTGCAAAGTGGAGAATGTGACTCTACCTGCTATTGCTGTTAATTATGTCATTTACTCAGGTAAGCTTCAATAACATTTTCAGGAAATTGGCTCCTTTCTATAAATGTGTGGTACAGGGGAAGTAACGGAGCAACCGGATAAAATCCACAAGAACGAGGGAATGACACTCAAAAGTCCATAATGAAAGGATCACAAAGCCACTTAATGGCCACCTGAGAGCCAGTGGGCTTTGAAGTCGAAGCAAATTATGAAATGTTTCAGAAATCTTCACGTATGCATGATCACTTCAGGCTGCACTGCACATTTGCTCTGTTCTAAGTCTAAGCCTACATACAGCCAAACACCTCCAGGAAATCGGAACAATTAAATAAGGTGTAAAACATTCTACAAACAGCGATAAAAGTCGAGAATGCAGCCTATTTATTTTAATGAAGCATTTTTCAAATAAACTAAACTACAAACCTTAGGTGGATTAAATATTACTCACACATTGAATTTTAACCTTGAAGCATGTCGGAATGGGTTAGCTGTTCTCCTTAATTTAATAAAGGCATGACGATGTGTTCATTCTTTTCCAAAACTGACGTGTACAAAAGATTCATATGTTCAAAAGAAAAATTATGAAAACATGCTTATTTTAATATTTTAATACACACAATGGACAGGAAGGACACGATCAAAGGGCTCGCATAATGCGAGCCCTTTGATCACCATATCTATGCATCTATATAAGGAACGAAACAGGTTGACTTCTCCACAAATCTAGCTGTCGCCTAATGAAGCTAGCTGGAATTACTGGCGAAACGTTGTACTCATTGTAAATGTTGTGGCTTCGCTCTCCAACACACAGGTGTGCTGTACTAGTGACGAATTGGCATGTTCTGTTTACGTGACAACCCTTACTAGTTGGCTGTGTTGGGTGGTGGCGGGTTTTAACGACACATTTATATATTTATGCGTTCTAAACAAAAAAAACCTCTATTATGGATATTGGTCGTGAAAACCTACATGTTAAAATGCTTAAAATAACTGGTGTATAATAATGTACTCATCAAAAGGGGCTCACATATTTAACTGAGAAAATGGGACTGCAACACACTCCCCAAAGGTTTGAAAAAAGCGATGGTAAAAAAGAGGTAGTGGCGGCCTTCATAGATGCTACTTGCTAACTTCACTTGCCCCTAGTTTGTTAAAGGCTGCAGGGGGATCTGTGTCTTTGGTGCAGTGGTTAGCGAACTGCGCTACGAACCGGGCTGACCTGAGATGAATTCTCCAAAAAATGTAAACTCAATGCATTTGTTAATGATACAAACTGTGTGTGGCCTGAAAATAAAACTATATCAGAGATGTTTTGGGCAGTAGCCCTTTTTCATAGCACACACTAGTGAGGGTTAACCTAAACTAACCTTTTCCAGACGTATAGCTAGAGTTAATCAGCAGTGTTATTATTACATTTTCTATTAAATATGTATGTGAAGAAAGTTTATGTCACGTGATAGGAAATTTCTCAGGAACATAACCTCCCCTATTTACATTGTTTCTTATGGGAAAATCGGTTTCGCTTAATGTTGATCACTTAAAGTCGCATTTTCCAGGAATGCAACCGAAATGTTAAGCCAGGAGTGACTATATAGTAAACATACTTTATACATTGACATTAATTCACTTATAGAATTAATTATTGGCAGGTCTCTAAATTATATTGCCCCAGCTTTACTTGACTCTACAACAGGACAATTTTGAGCAAAGGCAAAGACTTTCAAGAGTACCTGACCATTCTCCACATTTTTAAATGCAGGCCTCTTACCTTTATGAGTAGAATGGACTCGATTCCACGATGGTCTATCAAGATGTTTGCCACGAATGGTTTCTCTATTTCCAGGCTCTCCAACACAGAAGAGTATATGGGATGCCTCACAGCCCTGCGGTAACACCCCACCACATGGGCTTGCATTAAAAGCACAACTGCATGTCACTGGCAAGGATAGTTTGCTGCGGTATAGCGATACAACATATCGTACAATATAAAATCCATGATAATTGTATCATCCGTTTTAAAAATATCGTTAAATGGTGATTTCTGCTCATTTAATGTCTTAAATAAGTTATTGCTGAGTAAAATATTCATGAACTATCAAACTCTGCAATTAAAAGTTAGTGCTTTGCTAAACATTTTTTGGATTAATGAACGGCATTCACAGAGTAAATTTCATCATTTTCACATGTTAGTATAACTGACAGTATGTGTTAAAAGCATTATATATGATAACAATTATAAATAATAATGGCAGGTATATGTTCAGTGAACTGCAGTTGCATAGTTTAGAGTAGTCTATTTGTATTACAAATACAGCAATGCACAACAACAATAAAATGTGGAATACAATTACATGGTTATGTGAAACAGATATCTGTGAAAAGAGCTTTAAAGCTCATCAGATTCTTCCAGTCTAAAACAATATTCTTATTCTGATAGAGAAATAATTGCTATATTGTGAAAATGGATAACGCATTGTGCCATAAAAAGTTAGGTTGCGGCAATCCTAGAGGCAAGCAAGCACCACTAAGCTTGTCTGCCAGCGTGTTTGTGAGAATGGTGGAACGGCACCTGGCTCTGGTGTCATGTAGCTGGTTTTGGAATTTCACGCAGATGATTTGTGGTCGCCAACCCTGGAAGAGGCCTTGCATGAGCTTCTCCAAAATGACCACGTCAGATGAGTGACCGCAGCAGAAGGCCAACAGTAACCCCTTGAGGCAGCTCTCCAAGGCCAGTGCCAGCTCCGGGTCTCGAGCCTTAATAAACGCACCTGTCCCGTGTCGGGCAAAACAAAATAGTGGATCAGGCACTGTACTCTCACCTCTTTCAGGCAGCAGTGGCTGACAGGAATGGGGGACAATGCTTCGGCACAATGAGCGGTGAGATTTCAAGAATGTCAGGGGTAAATTAGCTCGGCTGAAGAGATGAACCAATTTCCAACATCAATATAGGACAGTTTAATTTTAAAACTTCATCATTATGGGCAGGATTGCAAATTTCCACATACATTTTTTTCTTTAAATGCATCGACATGAACAGATAATTGTTCCTGATGAGAAGCCACTCGAATTAACTAAAGTGCAAATAGCAGGTACCAATTGTAGTAGTAAATTCGTTAATTTATCTCGGTTGTAATTTGCAACATACTGGAAGTAGCGAAGCAGAAAAAAAATGCGAGTCAATTACACCCGAGTGTATAAAACAGCTCAACAAAATACATCGGGTGCTTCAGCATTACAATAGCATAAACAACGGTCCACCTCTACAATGTGAACATCCTTCCTGTACTACTCTGTGGCTCAGAGACGTGGTCAACGACAGCATCACTGAACTAGAAACTGGGCCCATTCGACCAGTGGTCCCAGCGACCGATACTCCGCATTCACTTCATCGAGCACATCACCAACGCCGAGGTCTGCCTTTCCACAGGGTGCCCCATCAGTATCTGACACGATCAGACCCAGAAGACTTTGGTTCTTCAGACACACTCAACGGGCGGATGCCTCTGCAGGTCACACCAGAGACCTGCGCACGATCATCGACGGCCCACTACCGAATTGGCGACGACCCACCACCGAATTGGTGACGGCCCACCACGGGATTGAAGACAACCCCGGATGACACGGACACGCACTCCTGAGGTTGATTTTCACCACCATGGCCTTGGCCTGCACTCAGCGTGGTGGCGAACACAGGGTAGGATAACCTGGTGGTATCTCATGGGGGTTGCTATGCCCCAAGGCATTTGCGCCTCATGATGATTAACTCTCCATCATGTGTGAATGCATTCTGCTGGGAGTGGTCTAGTGACAGGCAGTGTGAGGATCACTTGTATATTGCTTACCGATGGGGCCAATGGGTTTTTGATGGAACTTCCCAGCCTGATATGCATTCTCGATCTTTTGTAGCAACTCTGGGAACTTCGTGTTGAAGCGACTGAGGTTCTCTGTGCGACTGGCGGCCAGCTGCTGCAGCCGCTTTTCTGCAGCGTCAACGCTACGCTTTTGGTCCTGGTACTCTCGTCTGTAAATGCACGCAAAAATATTCAGACAATCCCTTTTGCAGCCTACATAGAATGTTCGGGGCAAGTGCTGTATGCAAGCACCTATTAAGGCTGGCACAGTACAGAGGTAATGAGGTGACTCAGTAGTCAGAACGCTGAGCTGCCAGCCCTGAGATCTATGGTTCATATTCAGGAAACCGCACCTGAATAAACTTGGTACTCGGGTTTAGCAAGTCGATGGTTTCAGCTCAATCACCAATGAACTCACGAAATAAACATAGTATCAAAATTGGTTTGGCACTTAATATGGCTAAATCCTAGCTTTGGAAATGTATAATATAGATTTGACCATAATGTAATGGCATTACTGTGGTCTTGGTCACTTTCAATAGCAGTCCTTGGTATACATACTCTTATACGTATTCCAGTCATGTCCCTTCAACAGATTTCTCATTTTGTTTAGCAAACGTGTTCAACGTTAACATTTGTTTGCTACGCCTTTTGGCGTTCTTTGGTATAACACCGTTTGAGACTAGGCTCAAAAGAAAGCTGTTTCTGTTGTGGACCAATCAGTTTCAAAGACAATGCATATTAGAGTATGTTTTTGTTTGCATTCTGACCACAAGTATTGTGGTTAATGCAGACATGATTCCTTGTAAAATATTTCAGTTTGGTATTTTTTACATCTTAACACCTGTTTTGTTGCCAGTAAAAAGGGGAAAACCTATTCTCATTTGTTTTTCTCATTTTTATTTTGAGCTCAATTTTGCAGTAGTCTTTTTTATTATTAAGTTCCTCCAACATTCTCTGTAGGTTTTACCCATAAGGTGTTACAATGACTATGTCTTCAGAAAATCTGAGTTCTTTAAAAACAATTTCTGTCAAGAAACATCGATGTTAACTTCTCCAACATACAGTCTATAAACAATACAAAGCTGCACATGAGCCATTCCCATCTCGCAAGATCCTGCGATGTAACAATCCAACTAGAACCTGTACATGAGCCAAATTGTGATAAAGTATCCATATATGGCATCAACTGAGATGGTGATGAATTCTTTATATAATTACTATAGCAAAAGCAGAGACAAACTGATACAATAACACCAATGCACACACACACAACAACACCAATGGTAATTATTCAGCTAAGCAGGAGAAAATGCAGCGAGTAAGAATCCACTCCCGTTGTATCATGCACGCTATTGTAACAATCCTGCAAACACAACGGTCACCACCGAAGAACCACAGCACTCACCGGAGCTTGTAGGAGTCCTCCTTCTGCTTGTTGATGGCCTGCTTAAAGTGCTCGATTTGCTGGATCAGCGTGTCATCCTGGGCCTTTAAGTCTGTCAGCTCCTCCTTGAGTGATAGCACTCTCCGGGCCCTTTCCGCTCGCTCCGCTTCCGTCAACTGCTGCTCCGTACTGGCAGAGAGAAACATGCACGTCTAACAGCCATGTCTCGACAAGGTGCACTACCATTGTGCCGTCTGCACAATTCAGTTTGTTTTACAAGACAGGTGCTGATATGAATGACCATTTCTAGACATTGACGTTGAACACAACAAAGTCACTGTTTTGTAAGTGCAGTTGATCATCGATTATCTGGCGCGTGATTATACGGCTTCCATCATTATCCGGCGGCCCCGGGCTGATTTGGCGAAACCGGCAAAACCATTCCAAAGGCTTTACCAGTCCGGCGATTGCCACCATGTGCATGACAAAAAAAGTAGCTATGCTTGATTTTAGTGTCAAATATTTTCCACAGAACATTATACACTACATACAACTTAAACAATGAAAATACTGAACGTACATACATTTTTCATGACTAATAACTACAGTAATAAAAACTGAAAATATACAGTGTGATCCGCCGAAAAGTGTGTCATTCGGCATTCGCCGGAGCACTGGTCTAAAGGCTGTATCAGTCCGGCAATCATCAAATACATGTTGTTGAAACAAGAGCGTACGTACATCACCCCATGCAGTCTTAGAGATTGGAGTGGTACGTACAGTAAATACAGTAACTTTTTACAATATATTTATTTTTAGTCTATTTGTATGATTATTTATGCAAATTTCATATAGTAAACAAATGTGAAACACTAAAAAACATAACACCAATGCAAACACACACACAATGATACAATAACGTGCAAAAATAAGGTATTTTAAATAATGTTGTGATTATTCGCCATTTTGGAAAACCTGCCACCCCCTTCCCCTCCCCCGGTTATAATCGATGAGCCACTGTAGTTCTGATTCGGAAAAATTCTGATGGCAGTCGTAAAGCATACTTTTTACTCATGCGTATTTCCAACATACTAGCCTTTTGCCCGTCCAAGGACGGGTGTATTGCAGTAAATCTCAAACTTTTAAACAATAATCAGACCGCGACATGATATTGATTGCATTAATGCATGTGCAATTTGTAAGGGTGCGGTGAAACAGACCTATTTAATTTTAAGGTTATAATCCCTTGTTCATCCATGACGTCCTTTTTTACTTTGATGTCTCAATAGCTTTACAGAGATCGCGTGACGTACGCGTGACGCCTTTGTAGTGAGGGTTGTAAGTTGACGCTGAGGGGGGAGGAGCCTCGACCTTATTATTGAGGGAGGCTGGTCGACGTGGAGTGACGTCACGAGCATTGCACAGACATTCTTGGCTCATTATAGTAGGTAATGGGGGGGTGTCCATTTGGAGGACGTCAGCTGCTCATAATTAAAGGGGCTGTTCGATGTGAAGTGATGTCACTTGCTCATGATTATTAGTGAGGGGGACTGGTCGATGTGGAGTGACGTCACAAGCGTTAAGGACATTCCTGGGTGATTATAGTAGGTATGCGCCACTTTGTGGTTTAACGTCTGCATATACACATGCGTGTTTGCTAGGTCGTGTTTCAAAGCGAGACATTGTTGAGTGGGGTGTATGCAACACATGTCCACCTGTTTTTGAGCTCATCGATGTGCTTGGCCAGTTTGTCACAATCCTTTTCAATAACCCTTAGCTGGTTCTGTAAAGAGTCCACCAATGCCTGAAACATATATGATTTCTCTGCGTCAAACACATGATTCTTAGCACATTGATTTTAGAACATATGCAGGCAACATCACATCAATCAAACAGTTAAGAAAAACAGCTTCGGCAAGGCACATCACAAGGCATGATGGCCGATGGTCAAGGACAGTAATGGAGTGGCTGTTAAGGAATGGAATACGTTCAAGAGGAGCAATTAAATCAGTTGGTGCGTAGATATGAGGTGGATGGGAACAGCTTGGGGAAGCTTTCATCCAGCAGTGATGAAACTAGAAATAAGGGTTTTGTTTATACTCTTTGGGTCTTTTGGTAAAGTCATGTAGATAGAAAAATAATAATAAAAAATTACGTTTCGATCGCAACACAAGCAATCGTCTTCAGGTGAAAAAATACAGTAGGCGAACTGCTGAGGCAGGAGAAATATAGCGGGAGAGCTGCTGCAGCAAGAGGTTATATAGATTTGAGATGGGTGCAACCCAAGGGTAAGTGGACGGGGCTAGATAGAATTTACATGTAAATGTAAGATCGGAGAGCCTGATATACCTCACGACCGCAGTCGTTTACATGCAAATTACAGATTGACATGCTAATCTCAAGCAATACAATGGACGCCTCTTCAGCACCGTAGTGGTGAGGTATATCAGGCTCTCCGATCTTACATTTACATGTAAATTCCATCTCTAGACCCACCCACTTACCCTTGGGTTACACCCATCTCAAACCTATATAACCTGTTGATGCAGAAGCTCTCCCGCTATATTTCTCCTGCCTCAGCAGTTCACCCGAAGACGATTGCTTGTGTTGCGATCGAAACGTCGTGATTTAAAAAAAAAAATTCTATCTACGTGACTTTACCGAAAGACCCAAAGAGTATGAATTCCTGCAGTCACAATAGCTTCAAGTCAAGATTTTGTTTATACCATAAGTAATTATCCAATTAATCTATGAGCATGTACACACAAAAAGTTTGATTGTTATGGTTTGTTCTGGGATGGTATCCAAGGGGTCGATGCCCATTCACCTTCTGTGTTTTCACAGCGCTCTTCTTTGCATCCAGGTTGCGTTTGCCTTCCACATTCTGCTCCATGAACAGTTCAAGATCGTTTTTCAGCTGATTTAGCTGATCTTCAAAGCTTTTGTACTTCAACTCGGCTGCTTGAAGCTTTTTCTGTTGCCACATGAATGGGCAAACACAACAAAAGTGAGAGCGAAGTGAGGACATGCCACGTGGCCAATTGTCTACTTGGAGCCACAGCTGGATCACATAAAGAATCCATTACCTTTCTGACTCTTTAGGCAGTGCACAAAATGTGGATTCTGGACACAAACACAATGGGAATACTTTATTTTACTTGTGTACTACGTGACTTTACCGAAAGAACCAAGAATTTAATGGGAATACTGACAATGTACAATAATTTTCCCACGGAGTAGAATGATGTGCTTTTGTAGCACATTAATTCACATTTTGAAGTTTACACGTGAAGGATTAAAGATTGCTGCACCGTCAACCAGTGCCAGTTACCTGGTGTTCTTCCACATTCTGGTCAAATTTTACGGTTCGATTCTCCTCCATCCTCAGCTGATCCTGCAGAGTCTTCAGGGTAACCTCTTTGTCCCGAACCTGCAAGTCAGAGTGATAATCAGACAGTGTGTACCTTAGACATAATACATTGTGTAGGTTGTTTACAATGGATTCAATTCAAATTAACACATGTCTAAACGCACGTACAAGGTGTAACTCAAGGTCCGCTTGTAACAGGCTATAGCCTGCTTCATGCACTGCATTAAAAATATGCAATGAGTGGGTACAAATAACAATAATTTGCAGGACTGGCCTCAGCCCAGGCAAGTTGATTCTGTAGTTCCATGATGTAACGCTCGAGATCCTGCATGTTGGCAATTCTCTGAAATTTCTTCTGCTTCTCCCTGACCACCTTTGATAGGTCACGTAAGCTCTAGACACCACACAGCAGTCGGAAACATGTCAGCAGATAAGAAAAAAATAACTGTATAGCTTAAGGACATTCATGTTGAAAACTGGCTGAGGGGGCTAATACAGTGTTAAGAGCAGAGCCACCACTGCCGAGATCCTCAAGTCAAATCTGTAATCAAATTGGCATCTTAAGTGTAGCGAGTTAATCTTCTCAGCCTGTTCACTTCGGAATGCACAAAGCACCATATTAAATGTCGCTTTTCACTGAATTTGGAATATTCCGCCTCATAAAGTAGAGATTTGGTTTGATTGCCATGGGATGAACACTTCTGTAGCAAACTATGTTTAAAGGTGCACCACCACCTGTTGTGAATAAGATAAATATTAAGAAACGTCATAATTAGCTCTGTGATGTAATTTTACAATGGTAATTTTCTCAAATAATACAGTTTGCTTTTATGTAGCGCTATGCATGCGGAGCATGGCAGGAGACTTTACAATAAAAACTCAAACTGAAAAATAAAATAACTAAAAAACTTTTAAAATTGTTATTATAAACATTTGATTTTTCTAACATTCCTTTACATAACACAGAAAAGAGTTCTAGAGGTAGTGAGCTAGTTCTAGAAGCCGTTGCCCCTCTGATATTGGGCGAATACTCAGAACTATAAAAAGTTTGGCATTCACTTGAGTGCCATTACAGTTTACTACAAACATTGTGAATGAAAATGTCTTAATATAATGACATAACATTGATAACACAATTGGAATATAATTTAGAAAAACGAAATAAAGCATTCATCTCCACACCACATACATAACCTGTTATTGTGTGCACATTTGTACATGTTAATAGGTAAATGAGGGCATTTGTATAACTGTGTTTATGTGTCGATAAACTTATTTTAATGCATGGGTTTAATGGTTACATACGCCTTCCTGCCGACACAGTTTTTCTTCGGTGATTTTCTTCGTTTCCATGATCTGCTGATAGTCATTTTGCATCTGCTCCAAATGAGTGGCCTTCATAAAAAACTGAAAATATAATTTACAAGGTGCATTAAACCAATTACAGCAATTAGCAACTCCTCGTAATTAAAAATGTGGTTGAATGCAACCATGTTTTTTTACCCATGTGTAACACGATACATGTTTTCCAGCAAAGAAAAACGTTTTGGTGCCAAAAATATCCAGCAGGTAGACTTCAAACACATCCTAATTACCTTGTACTTATCATGTTCATCCTTTGAATGAAGAAATTGCTTGCTCATTTCTTGGTTGAGTATGGAAACAGGATTATCCACCTAAATAAAATAGTTTTTTATTGTCACGGAAAAACCAGACACCAAACATTTTATGCCAATAAATTATTCAAAAGCTATTAAAATTGGAAAATATGGTTGGCTCTTGTCATAAGACGATAATATCCCACAGCCGCTCTTTGTAATGGGAACAATTACAGAATAATACCTGCATTTACTGTTAACAAATTTTATTGTTCATTTTACTGACAAACCTGAATATTGAAATGATCCAAAATAGTGGTAAGTTCTTCTTTTTTTGTGCTCACAATTCTTCCTGCAAAAAAGAATCAAAAGTAAAATACATATTTTGGAGGTTCTGAAACATGTTCAATGATGTCAGTATTAAAATCAAGTTTCATGAAGTTAATGGGGTTTCTCATGATGTTATAATGTGGAGTATAAAATAACATGCCAGCAAAGTAAAAAGAATATGATTTGAAGCTTTCGTAACTGCAGAAATCCATACTCTTTGGTTCTTTCGGTAAAGTCACGTAGGTAGAAATAAAACAAAATAAATCACGACGTTTCAAACGCAATGCAAGCGCCCGTCTGCAGGTGAAAATCACGATAGCCACGATGTCTGCTGCCTTGTGCTGCTCGCAGCAGACATCGCGGCTATCGCGATTTTCACCTGAAGACGGGCGCTTGTGTTGCGTTCGAAACGTGATTTATTGTTTTATTTCTACCTACGTGACTTTACCGAAAGAACCAAAGAGTATAAAAAATATGCCCAATTCTTATCCAGAGGATTAATAATTAATATGCATCCTTCCCAAAGGACAGGATTCAAGTCTGCTTGATGAAGTGAGACAGCTTGCTATAGACACTTCAGAGGGAAGAAATGCATGATGTAAGGAGCGTACCAGATTTGCTCTTCAGTTTGTACCGCTGTCCGTCACAACTTATGTGATTGTCAATGATGATGGAGTCTCCATACTGGTCATGCTTATACGGGTCGTCCCCAACATTCCGCAGTGTTATGGAGATGTCTGCAGAACTGTTTAACATAGAACAAACAAACACAGCTCAACATGAACACGTCAATCCACTGTATAATATAACTGCTTGGACTCACTGCCTTATCTTACAAATAAACTATTCCACTCATAATTGTGAGCTCAACTGAGGCCGGTTTTCACGCTATTTCAACTCAGAGGGAGACACATTTAACCAAGTTTGTCTTTATTGCACACACACATAATTCAGTTCCTTGCCTATTCAATGTTTATTGAGGACTAAAATCTTAAGACACCCCACAACACCCAAAGTGCATTGCATCAAGGCAATACACCACACATGGTTCTCACCCAATCTGTTTATGCTCCAAAACCTGGAATTCCAGTGCTTAAAAAAATATCCTAAGTTACTCTCTCAGATAAATCACGATTGGATGCTAAATTTTCGCTTCTTTATAACTTAATTTGCAATTGCTTTTAACTAGTATATATTCGTCTGTTTAGATATTAATACAATTCACTCTATTACTATTTTATGTTTCTGAAACTTAATTGTAATTGTACTATGACCAGTCTTAAAAGATTTTGCCCAAGCCAAATTATTATTCAACTCTAATTTGGGTGTGCAATATTTTCTATTTCTCACGTGACACCATTGCTTTGGGTCTCATTTCCATTTGCTTTCTTACTGGACTTTCGTCACTTTGGTGACCCCAGTCACCCTTGCAAATGAGGCTTATGTTGGTCTTTTGAGTTCTCACCTGTTAGAACTAATATTCTTGAAACTTGGCACATTGCTGTGCACCTTTTATGCGTTGTCAGCGATTTCCCTCCCCTGTTACTTTTCACCCTAGTCCATACCCATTTCCCCTGTGATTATTGATTGAACTGTTGGAAAAAGCGTAATCACAAACTAATGCTAAACATTCAAGTGCTTGGCTGGAATACCGAAATACAGGCAGAACTTGCTTACTGATACCCCACCGAAGCTCTCATATATTGCTCACATGTAATAAATAATGCCGTCAGGAACGCATCCCCATATAGACAATGGTATAATGACCCCTTTTAGCACCGATTTAATGAGCGCTAACTTCTCCAGGAACACATCTTGAGCACTAAGCGAGGTCTAAGTGTATTTGACTAATTGTTGAAGACTACGTTACATAGTACAATTGTGAAATCAAGGTTTTATTATGGGTTAAGAACCATGTATTTCCATTTTATTGAGGGGGCATGCCAGTGGTGCAAGAGATTATGTATCGGTACCTCTGTCCGTGCTTTATGAAGGTTTTAACGGAGGAACCTCTGCTTGTGAGGAGCGCTTTGCCTCCCAGCCCCACGATAAGTGCTGTGAGTACAGCACTCTTACCACCTAAGGACGTAGAAGTCACAGAGAGCACGTCTTATCAGCACTCACGCTACATCAAACCACTTTGACTTACAATAATAATTATTGGGGAAAAAAAATCACACCAGTAATAATTTCTTACCTTACTCTATTCTATAGCTTTTGACATAATACAGTGAGGGTGATTGATGATCCAGGGATCATTAAATCACTCTAGTCACTCTCACCTTCGGCCAGTCACCTCCTTATGATTCGTTTATCACGACTACCATGGTTTCTGCTCCCATGAATTTCACTCGTTGATTCCTCCACCCGTACTGAATCCTTGGTCTACAAGACTGTTTAATCTCATGCACTGTGTTCAACCACCATAAAACTCAGACACTTTTATTTCTGCTTCTTCCCTCAATTAAAAAAATGTGTTAACTCTTATCTATGACAACTTTGATAGTGCTGTTTGTTGCTGGCTGCTTGCAATGTAGAGAATATTGCAGCAAGATACACTTGAAACATGTGCAAGGCGTCACACGTTATACAAATCTGGTCACACACCCCAAACAGATTTTAACAGACTCCCAACTTGTGTTTTACAATACTGGAAAAAAGTGATTTATTTAATGCGGAGAATACAGTACATATCTGTTCATTTAAAGATATTAAGCTTAAACTGATATTTAAAATATAAAATTTCAGCTTGAATTTAGTGAACTATTAATTGACTGAAACAATCATCCTCTATCACTTGTATTTCAACACAGTGATACTAATTTGTCCTCGTAATAGTTTTAATATTACAAATGTACCTTCTTTCATATAATAGGCCATGCTGCTGGATAACCTCAGCCACAATTACAAATGCTACAGCGAAATTATGTCCAAGGCAGGATATAAATATTACATACATACATCTGACAGGGTTTTTTTTTGTTTTTTATTTGTATTTGAGCACTATTTAATATTTATTCCGTTTGCAGCATTATTTACATGAAACAAATGTCAAAAGTTTTTTCCTCTTGTTTGTTAGCAAATTTCTCCCTACAATGTCCTGTAACTGCCACCACTGCTGACGGTCTAGGGTTGCGGTCATCCTTGTGAAAGAGCTGCTTAACTTAAAAGACTTTACCAGCTGATATTGCCTGATAATTTATCTGCTGGAAATTAAATAATTACATGATACAGATTCACTGAATGTGTGAAAATACTTACTGCCATTATTACCGGTGACAAAATTTAAATTGGGTCCAAATTTGAATGGACCAAGCAATGAATGGCACATGAAGTTCTTAAGCGTTAATGCTTCAATGACACCGCAGTCTGGCTTCACCTGAAAACAAAATCGCCTTCGTTATTAGTTGGACACAAAATGGCACAATTTCTTACACTCTTGACACAAGCATCTATTCTTACTTATGATCAATACAACTCCATTTTAGCAATTAGTCGACAGTTTAGGGTGTAATTTTGCACATCACATTTTTAGTTGTGCAAACACTTCAAGGCTATGAATAATAAAGAGTTTAACAACAGTAAACATCAGACTTCTGCTCATCGTGAATGGTGTTGGACACATCACATTATTTTTCAGTACAATAAAAGCCCTCAAAGTTGGACTTATTTCAGGAACAGCCTTTCTTTTTATGGGGGATGTCTGGCATACTGAAAAATGTACACTATTACAAGTTCATATATCCCTGTCATTCCCAATTCACCATTGAATAAAGGCCTCTCCATGCCATGACAGGTTTACAGTTTAGGCTTTATCATGGGACCTCCTTTGCCAGTACCAAAATATAAGAATAGGTTTTCCCCTTTTTTCGGCAACAAAATAGGTGTTGAAATGTTAAATGCATTCTGACCACAAGTATTGTGGTTAACACAGACATGATTCCTTGTAAAAAGGTTTCAGTTTGGAGGTTTAACATCTCAACACCTGTTTTGTTGCCAGAAAAAAGGGGAAAACCTATTCTCATAGTTTAGGCTTTATGGTCATAGATTAAGGGCTAGCGATGTGATGTTGAGGGCTTAATTGAAAGTTAAGGAATAGGCTTTATACCAAGAACTTTTCGCAACCCACCTGTCACGTTTCATATTACCTTAAACACAATTAATACCATCAGGTGAAATGGACGTTATTAAATTGGATCCAAATATAATCATTTGAGTTAAAAGCCGAAAAAGGCCTTAAGGGCTAGAAACCGATCAATATTGGCATTTAGCATCTAAATATTGCCATATGCAAGCATAAAATAGCATTTAGGGCAATGGTTCCCAACCTATGGTTTGCAGACCACTGGTAGTTGCACAACGCTGTGTGAAGTGGCCCAAAGAACTGTTGCAGATACGATTGTTTTAATTAAAGGAATGTTATTGGATGGCGGCCCAGGAAAATAAACGGAGGGTTGACAGTACTGCGCGATTAAATTTTGATTTAAAGCTTTCGTGACTGCAGTAATTCATATTCTTAGTTTTTTCGGTAAAGTCACGTTGAAGAGAAACAACAAAATAATAAAATATATTTTTTATTGCTTTTATATATTTTATTATTTTGTTGTTTCTCTTCAACGTGACTTTACCGAAAAAACTAAGAATATGAAGTACTGCGCGAGTCAACAAAACTTGGGAACCACTGTTTTAGGTCGCCAGGTTGAGAGATTAATCTTTGGGTTAGAGTTTCAGGCAGTGGTGGCCAATACACCAAGCACGGATTCATTTTTATGGATCTCTACTGGCTACGCGATCCACCTGATTTATGTATGTTAAACTTCTTTTGCACCATACATAGCCAACCGTGCTAATTGGAGGTGCGGGGGAAGAACAAACTAAACGGAAAGCAGTTCTAAAGAAATTCGTTTTCAATCTAGATTTAAAAGTGCATCGCTCCAGTGGCTTCCTAATAAATTACCATCAATTACCCAGATTTAACCCTGTAATTCCCAAGCATTTTTTTGTTATGAGGGAAGCCACTTTATATGTAACTGGATAAAAATGTATATTTTGCAATCCACATATTGGCCACTCCTGGTTTAGGGGTTATGCTTGAAGTTATGGGATGAGGGTTTAAGACCAGTGGTGCCGAGAACAGCTCTTGTCCCACACCTGCGTCTCATTGTGGGAGGGTCCACGTGGCTCGGCTGACTTTCCGTGGCTGACCACCCGCTCTTCGTCGTCTTCTTCGTCTTCCTCCAGCACACGGCGGACCTTTCTGGCCGCATCTCGACGGTCGCTGCTCGTCTTCCGTTTCTGAGACATCGCCCGTCACACCTACGGCCAAGAGCAACGACCAGGACATTACATGTAGTCACGCGGACTAATTCTGTCACGGCGCACATGAATGTGGTGTGGTCAGTGCCCGGCCGCCTTCGTCTCCCCAGCGCACTTGATAAATGGTGAGTCATACTCTTTGGTTTTATTCGGTAAAGTCACGTAGATAAAATAAAGCAAAATAATTTAATTATTTTCTTTTATTTTATCTACGTGACTTTACCGAATAAAACCAAAGCGTATGAATCCTTGCAGTCACGAAAGCTTCAAATCTAGAAATGGTGAGTCGATTGATAGGAGAGGCCCAGGACAGGTGTAATTTACAGCCCTTTGTAAATCAGCTGCCAGATGACGATCTCCTCAAGCTGTGTCAGTCATGGAGGTTGGGTTTTTTTAAATCATACATCACTATGCTGGTCAGTGCGGGATTGTGAAGCGGAAAACCCAGGGCAATTTCAGATATAATTCGCCACTGATGTTAGTCGTGACAGAGAATCGATTTCAGATGCCCGGTGCGCTCACTACACTTTACACACGCACACCAGACGCACATCACCCTCCTGAAAATTAGTCTTAAGACTCCGTGAAGCTTTCCAGGTTAATAAATGATATTGCTGTTCTTAAAAGGGTTATAGAGGACGATACTCAGTTCGATTCCCGCTCACGGTCAATACTGTACCACTCTTTGGTTCTTTCGGTAAAGTCACGTAGGTAAAAATCAGATAAAATAAAACAAAAATGAAAACTAAATCACGTTTCGGGCGCAACACAAGCTGTTCTTAAACATAGTTCAGCGATTGTTTTTTCGCTGTGGTTGTCCCCACCTGATGACGGACGCTTGTGTTGCGCCAGAAACGTCGCGATTTGTTTTATTTTATTGTTTCCCTTCTACGTGACTTTACAAAAAGAACCAAGAATATGAATCCCTGCAGTCACGAAAGCTTTAAATCAAAATGTTTTCATTTTGTTTTATTTGATTAAATTTTCACCTACGTGACTTTACCGAAAGAACCAAAGAGTATGGATCCTTGCAGTCACGAAAAGTTCAAATCTAGAAATACTGTACCAGCGACGATTATCCGAACTGGTCCTGAGTACCTGGTGTAGCGGTGTACAGTAAACATCGCCACTAGGGGAGACAAAGGCGGCCGGGCGTGGTTCTGGCGCTCGCTAACAGCACTTGTACCAACAGTCTGTTCAGGCTATACGGGGGATCTTTGATATGTACTAGACAACGCAGGGTTTGCCTCTCACAAACCATAACACTTGAAGTGTTGTTCTGTTAATATTAACAATTACTGCATAACAAGACAAATGCGCGCGAGTGAGAGAGAGGAAGCAGACGAATCGGGGTTGCGCGCCGCCTCTATCGTACTCAACAAATACCCCACCCCCATAGTCGTTAACACACTGTAGCGGCAAGTGCTGTTAGTGAGCACCTATACACGAGGCGGTCGGTGGCCAGCACCACGGCCGCCTTTGTCTCCCTACTTGCTATAGCACTCATCACCACCACACGCACCTCGCACGCGCGCGCACACACTCCGCACGCAGGCGTTGAAACTTTACCCGCACACCCGATTAGCACGGCCGGCGACGTACGATGCCAAAATAAGTTCGACAGAATACAACCTCGAATAATTAATATGAATTGTGACGAACAATAAAAGGGCGGGAAAGGATAAACCCTCTCGCCGTCACTTCGCGTTCCCTCAGCCTGACGCGGCCGCGCATTCAAACCCACGAACGTTGTTCGTGGGTTTGAATCGTTGGCAGCGATTCCATTTGCTAATTTCACATCGTTTCGATTCCGCGTTGCGCTGTGTCGGTGGGGAATCGCTAAAACGGCCTCCCGCGAAGAATCGAATAAATAATCTAATAAACCGGAGAATCGGGAAATCGGGAAGTGGAAGTTTTGGTCACGTGGGTAGAAATGTGGCGTGCTATTGGCTGTCACGGTAAACCATCACCCCCATGTTTATCATGGTCGCCGCGAAACGATATTAATCACTTATCGCGATATCCCTCACGGCGATACGATATTAATCACTTATCGCGATATCATCCCTCATGGCGATACGATATTAATCACTTATCGCGATATCCCTCACGGCGATACGATATTAATCACTTATCGCGATATCATCCCTCATGGCGATACGAGATTAATCACTTATCGCGATATCATCCCTCATGGCGATACGATATTAATCACTTATCGCGATATCCCTCACGGCGATACGATATTAATCACTTATCGCGATATCCCTCACGGCGATACGATATTAATCACTTATCGCGATATCCCTCACGGCGATACGATATTAATCACTTATCGCGATATCCCTCACGGCCATACGATATTAATCACTTATCGCGATATCCCTCACGGCGATACGATATTAATCACTTATCGCGATATCCCTCACGGCGATACGATATTAATCATTTATCGCGATATCATCCCTCATGGCGATACGATATTAATCACTTATCGCGATATCCCTCACGGCGATACGATATTAATCACTTATCGCGATATCCCTTACGGTGATACGATATTAATCACTTATCGCGATATCTCTTACGGTGATACGATATTAATCACTTGTCACGATATCCCTCACGGCGATACGATATTAATCACTTATCGCGATATCATCCGTCATGGCAATACGATATTAATCACTTATCGCGATATCCCTCACGGTGATACGATATTAATCACTTATCGCGATATACCTCATGGCGATACGATATTAATCACTTATCGCGATATCATCTCTCATGGCGATACGATATTAATCACTTATCGCGATATCATCCCTCATGGCGATACGATATTAATCACTTATCGCGATATCCCTCGCGGCGATACGATATTAATCACTTATCGCGATATCCCTCACGGCGATACGATATTAATCACTTATCGCGATATCATCCCTCATGGCGATACGATATTAATCACTTATCGCGATATCCCTCACGGCGATACGATATTAATCACTTATCGCGATATCCCTCACGGCGATACGATATTAATCACTTATCGCGATATCCCTCACGGCGATACGATATTAATCACTTATCGCGATATCCCTCACGGCGATACGATATTAATCACTTATCGCGATATCATCCCTCATGGCGATACGATATTAATCACTTATCGCGATATCCCTCACGGCGATACGATATTAATCACTTATCGCGATATCCCTTACGGTGATACGATATTAATCACATCGCGATATCCCTTACGGTGATACGATATTAATCACATCGCGATATCCCTTACGGTGATACGATATTAATCACTTGTCGCGATATCCCTCACGGCGATACGATATTAATTACTTATCGCGATATCATCCCTCATGGCAATACGATATTAATCACTTATCGCGATATCATCCCTCACGGTGATACGATATTAATCACTTATCGCGATATACCTCATGGCGATACGATTTTAATCACTTATCGCAATATCATCCCTCATGGCGATACGATATCAATCACTTATCGCGATATCATCCCTCATGGCGATACGATATCAATCACTTATCGCAATATCATCCCTCATGGCGATACGATATTAATCACTTATCGCGATATCCCTCACGGCGATACGATATTAATCACATATCGCGATATCCCTCACGGCGATACGATATCAATCACTTATCGCGATATCATCCCTCATGGCAATACGATATTAATCACTTATCGCGATATCATCCCTCATGGCAATACGATATTAATACCTTATCGCGATATCCCTCACGGTAATACGATATTAATCACTTATCGCGATATCTATTACGGTGATACGATATTAATCACTTATCGCGATATCATCCCTCACGGCAATACGATATTAATCACTTATCGCGATATCCCTCACGGCAATACGATATTAATCACTTATCGCGATATCATCCATCATGGCGATACGAATTAATCACTTATCGCGATATAATCCCTCAAAGTATCAATCACTAATCCTATATTAATCACTTGACAGCGTTCAGTTGAGTGTTGCTGGCTGCACAACACTCGACCGGAGTGTATCCCAGCGGCTGGATGCCGACCCACAGACACACACACAGGGAGGGTTGTTGGTCACTGCGTCGTTGTTTAGCTTTCTTCTTCCTCTTCCTCCTCTTCCTCCTCCTCGCCTTGCTGAGATGAGGTGCCCCACGTCACACCGAGACGCCGTGGCTGGGTTGGTCTTGTGGGCAATCGTCTTCGCACGTTTCGGCAGCCTCCTGTCGAGACTCTCAGCTTCTGAGTTGCTAAGATTGAATCTCATATTGGCCGCGTTGTAGTTGAGGGTGAATCGGCAAATAGACAATGTTGGCCGCGAGGTGGCACTAGTATGAATTATGAATGAGATCTCCTCTTGAGCTCGTCCCGTGCTGCAGGGTGCCTCCACTCTCCTACCTTCTGTTTAAATCGGCTGCACAGTCTTCCGCTTTAACACGTATACCATCCAATAATTTGCATCCACACAGTCCTATTCAACTCTTTAGCGATAGCCGTGAGTGACACCACGAGCTGTTGTCGTTCCATCAATGGGCCGTTTGGAATGCTCCCACGTGCATGGAGTACACTCCGTGACTGTACTCCCTGGTTCTAGTACACTCCGTGACTGTACTCCCTGGTTCTAGTACACTCCGTGACTGTACCCCCTGGTTCTAGTACACTCCGTGACTGTACCCCTTGGTTCTAGTACACTCCGTGACTGTACCCCCTGGTTCTAGTACACTCCGTGACTGTGCTCCTTGGTTCTAGTACACTCCGTGACTGTACCCCCTGGTTCTAGTACACTCCGTGACTGTACCCCCTGGTTCTAGTACACTCCGTGACTGTACTCCCTGGTTCTAGTACACTCCGTGACTGTACCCCCTGGTTCTAGTACACTCCGTGACTTTACTCACTGGTTCTAGTACACTCCGTGACTGTACTCCCTGGTTCTAGTACACTCCGTGACTGTACTCCCTGGTTCTAGTACACTCCGTGACTTTACCCCCTGGTTCTATTACACTCCATGACTTTACCCCCTGGTTCTATTACACTCCGTGACTGTACTCCCTGGTTCTAGTACACTCCGTGACTGTACTCCCTGGTCCTAGTACACTCCGTGACTGTACCCCCTGGTTCTAGTACACTCCGTGACTGTACTCCCTGGTTCTAGTACACTCCGTGACTGTACTCCCTGGTTCTAGTACACTCCGTGACTGTACTCCCTGGTTCTAGTACACTCCGTGACTGTACTCCCTGGTTCTAGTACACTCCGTGACTGTACTCCCTGGTTCTAGTACACTCCGTGACTCTACTCCCTGGTTCTAGTACACTCCGTGACTGTACTCCCTGGTTCTAGTACATTCCGTGACTGTACTCCCTGGTTCTAGTACACTCCGTGACTGTACTCCCTGGTTCTATTACACTACGTGACTGTACTCCCTGGTTCTAGTACACTCCGTGACTGTACTCCTTGGTTCCATTACACTCCGTGACTGTACTCCCTGGTCCTAGTACACTCCGTGACGGTACTCCCTGGTTCTAGTACACTCCGTGACTTTACTCCCTGGTTCTATTACACTCCGTGACGGTACTCCCTGGTTCTAGTACACTCCGTGACTGTACTCCCTGGTTCTAGTACACTCCGTGACTGTACTCCCTGGTTCTATTACACTCCGTGACGGTACTCCCTGGTTCTATTACACTCCGTGACGGTACTCCCTGGTTCTAGTACACTTCGTGACTCTACTCCCTGGTTCTAGTACACTCCGTGACGGTACTCCCTGGTTCTATCACACTCCGTGACTGTACTCACTGGTTCTATTACACTCCGTGACTTTACTCACTGGTTCTAGTACACTCCGTGATTGTACTCCCTGGTTCTATTACACTTCGTGACTCTACTCCCTGGTTCTAGTACACTCCGTGACGGTACTCCCTGGTTCTATCACACTCCGTGACTGTACTCACTGGTTCTATCACACTCCGTGACTGTACTCCCTGGTTCTATTACACTCCGTGACTGTACTCCCTGGTTCTAGTACACTCCGTGACTGTACTCCCTGGTTCTATTACACTCCGTGACTGTACTCCCTGGTTCTATTACACTCCGTGACTGTACCCCCTGGTTCTAGTACACTCCGTGACTTTACCCCCTGGTTCTATTACACTCCGTGACTGTACTCCCTGGTTCTAGTACACCCCGTGACTGTAATCCCTGGTTCTATTACACTCCGTGACTGTACTCCCTGGTTCTATTACACTCCGTGACTGTACTCCCTGGTTCTAGTACACTCCGTGACTGTACTCCCTGGTTCTAGTACACTCCGTGACTGTACTCCCTGGTTCTATTACACTCCGTGACTGTACTCCCTGGTTCTAGTACACTCCGTGACTGTACTCCCTGGTTCTAGTACACTCCGTGACTTTACTCCCTGGTTCTATTACACTCCGTGACTGTACTCCCTGGTTCTAGTACACTCCGTGACTGTACCCCCTGGTTCTATTACACTCCGTGACGGTACTCCCTGGTTCTAGTACACTCCGTGACTGTACTCCCTGGTTCTATTACACTTCGTGACTGTACTCCCTGGTTCTATCACACTCCGTGACTGTACTCCCTGGTTCTAGTACACTCCGTGACTGTACTCCCTGGTTCTAGTACACTCCGTGACTGTACTCCCTGGTTCTAGTACACTCCGTGACTGTACTCCCTGGTTCCAGTACACTCCGTGACTTTACCCCCTGGTTCTATTACACTCCGTGACTTTACCCCCTGGTTCTATTACACTCCGTGACTGTACTCCCTGGTTCTAGTACACTCCGTGACTGTATTCCCTGGTTCTAGTACACTCCGTGACTGTACTCCCTGGTTCTATTACACTCCGTGACTGTACTCCCTGGTTCTAGTACACTCCGTGACTTTACTCCCTGGTTCTGTTACACTCCGTGACTGTACTCCCTGGTTCTAGTACACTCCGTGACTGTACTCCCTGGTTCTAGTACACTCCGTGACTGTACTCCCTGGTTCTAGTACACTCCGTGACGGTACTCCCTGGTTCTAGTACACTCCGTGACTTTACTCCCTGGTTCTATTACACTCCGTGACGGTACTCCCTGGTTCTAGTACACTCCGTGACTGTACTCCCTGGTTCTATTACACTTCGTGACTGTACTCCCTGGTTCTAGTACACTCCGTGACGGTACTCCCTGGTTCTAGTACACTCCGTGACTGTACTCACTGGTTCTATTACACTCCGTGACTGTACCCCCTGGTTCTTGTACACTCCGTGACTGTACTCCCTGGTTCTAGTACACTCCGTGACTGTACTCCCTGGTTCTAGTACACTCCGTGACTGTACTCCCTGGTTCTATTACACTCCGTGACTGTACCCCCTGGTTCTAGTACACTCCGTGACTGTACTCCCTGGTTCTAGTACACTCCGTGACTGTACTCCCTGGTTCTATTACACTCCGTGACTGTACCCCCTGGTTCTATTACACTCCGTGACTGTACCCCCTGGTTCTAGTACACTCCGTGACTGTACTCCCTGGTTCTAGTACACTCCGTGACTGTACTCCCTGGTTCTATTACACTCCGTGACTGTACTCACTGGTTCTATTACACTCCGTGACTGTACCCCCTGGTTCTAGTACACTCCGTGACTGTACTCCCTGGTTCTAGTACACTCCGTGACTGTACCCCCTGGTTCTATTACACTCCGTGACTGTACCCCCTGGTTCTAGTACACTCCGTGAGCCAGCACCAGCTTGACACTGCAGCTGGAACGTCTCACTGAGGACGAGCTGAGGTCGTCCACGTCTGAGAGGCCAGCGCGGGATGTCAAGAGGTCCAAATGAGTGTGAACAAATGAAGCAAGGTGATGCTAACCCCCCATTCACGCCACATTTCAGGAACTCCGACACGATGGGACCCAGCCCGGCAGCTTTTCCATTGCGTAGCCGCTCGATTACTGTCTACCGAAGTCTGGGCAGGTCGTGGCCGGCGGCTCTTTTGTGCTCCGGCTAGCAACTGACTACCTCTTGAGTAGATCACGAGGCTTGGCCATCTGCCTTCCTTATAACATTCCGTGGACCGGTCTTTGCTGATGCCATGGTTTAAATTGTTTAAACATGTTTTATTAGCGCTGTCCTCTGCTCCCATGCGGTGGAACTGAGAGTCGTGGAGTGGCGACGTCGCGAGATGACGTCAGGCGTAATGTCGTCATCAATGGACGTAGCACTGGTTTTGTGTGCAGGTTTTGGGTCCCGTTTTCGTCAATTCTGCCAGTTTATTTTTTTGTTAACCATCTGATCTACCCCTTGACAGCAAGTTTTATTTTGCAAGTCAAAGTGTGGAATATTTTCCGATGCTCGGGGGCCGTCCATAAATGACGTCACGCACCTAGGGGTGGGGGGGGGTCAGACATTTGTGACGATGTGTGACGATGGGATGGGGGGGGTGAGAAATGTGACGTCACATCAAAATGCGCAACTTTAAATAAATATAGACAGCACGTTCTACTTAATAAAAAATACTTTTTAATAAATGTTTTCTCCTACAACATCAGAGTGCAGCGCCACATTAAATACGCACTACATTGACAATAGTTTAAAGCGATTTGAAGCATGTTTTATATATTTTTGGGGGGGGGGCAGAGCTTTGTGACGTCATATTTGAGGGGGGGTCTGACTTTTTGGGACGCCGTGTGACAAAGGGGGGGGGGGTCAAAATCGTCCAAAATCGCGTGACGTCATTTATGGACGGCCCCTCGGCCCCAGACGACTCAAATTTAAATGAAGGCAAGCGTTATGCCTTGTTCATACACTCAATATAGTAAGTGCACTATTACGTACGTATCTTTCTATAACCGTATACTGTATAAATAGTATATTTTTTGTATCTTTATATAGGCGTTATTCCTTGTGTGTGGCAATGTCACTTCATACCCTTGTAAACGATATTTCCCATCTTAGTGCACTATTACGTACGTATCTTTCTATAACCGTATACTGTATAAATGGTATATATTTGCATCTTTATATGGGCGTCATTCCTTGTGTGTGGCAATGTCACTTCATACCCTTGTAAACGATATTTCCCATCTTAAGGGATTATCCAGGTGAAATGTTGAATAACAAAAATAGAATATTACATAACATATATCACCCTCTGAGTGCATCTTCCCACCCATCACACACCCGTCTCCCAGTCCCCTAGAGCGCATTATCCCGATAAACAACAACACCACCACCACTACTCTATGTACGACGTGCAGAAGGGATTACACTCACGCGTGCTCGCCCCGCCCGTTACGCGAACGGGCGGTGCAGCGTGGCTCTGGATTTCACAGATGGCATAGGCAGTAGAAGCAGCAACAGCAACAAACATCCAGCCACCCCTCCCATATCCACACAGCACCGCAGATCGGCGAGAGCCAATGGCACGCGCGGGTGATAGGGAGGGAGGGGGGCTGGAAGGAGGAGGAGGAAGCCCGCGCCGCCTCGATGTGCCCCCGAGAGATGCAAGCTCCTGTGCAATTGGAGCCACCGAGAGAAGAGAGCGCGTGAGCGCATAGGAGAGAGGCAGGAATATCACCAGTGACACACATCATCACAACACGCGGAGCCGTCGAGCGTGCTAGGGAGGGAGGGTTGCGATTACACGCGCCGTGTCAGTGGCGGCAGTAGTCGGACGTGCAAGGGACGACGCGCCGTAGAACAGAGGTCGTCACATTTGTTCGCTGCTGCTGAGAGAGTGGACGCGGCACGCCGCTCCCGTCCGCTCTTTGCGAGGGGCAGCGAGGCGCAGCACAGGCTGAGCGAGGTGAGCGCGTGTTGAGTCACGGCGATGGTGGTGGCGGTCGAGGTGGTGATGATGCTGGTTGTTTTTTAGAGGGAGCAGCGAAGGGAGCGTGTTTCACGCATCGCCAAACGTGATGACCACGGCAGCTCTCGCCGAGCCCACACTTTGGCGGCTGTGGCTTCCCATGTGCGTGATGCTGCTGCGGCTGATGATGATGCCGATGATTTTCGTGGTGGTGGGCTATGCGTGGACAGGTGATGGTGGTGGTGCCGCCTATAGCTAAAAGTAGAAGAGGCTCTGTGAATGGCGGTGATGCTGCATAGCTGGGGGAAAAGGGATGCTGTGCGCGCGTGTGTGTATTCAAATAAGTTCGTGTGTGTGTGTGCTGGGTGTAATGCGAAAATTGTGTTCAGTGTGCGCGCGCGTGTGGTATATGTGTACATGGGTATGTTGAGCGTATGTGTTCATGAATATGTGCGTTCGCGTTGATTGTATACGCATCGATGAGTGTACGTATACGTGTTCAGGCGTATGCATATATGACGGGTGTATGTAGGGTGTGTGTGTCGAGTGAACACAGTGTGTGTGCATTCCTGTGTGTGTGTTGACAACCCATTCTCCTTGGCGCCGTGTGGCTAGGCTCACTCTCGTAACGATTAGCGCTGTAATTATTGATGCTTTCCGACGACGCCTTGCACACACAGCGTGTGGTACGGCACACGTTCACACTCACACGTTGCGTAATCACCAGACCGACGATCCCCACCTCTGACGGTATTCCTTATGCACGTTATCTTGGTAGCCTTCCTGATGCCTTACGATTGCGATCATTTAAATGTAATATAATCGCATGCACATACCAACATGAGCAAAAGGTGCAGCCCTGCAATTGCTCGTTCACGCCACTGCTGGTGCAAGGAGCCTCCACTAGAGGGAGCCCTCGAGAGCAGCCGCACGTCTCTGGAGAGGGGCGGGGTGACCCACGCGGTCGCCTGGCACGAAATCACCCGCAAGGCGCCGCCTCTCGGGAGAAGAAGGTTCCTCAATTCTCGCAAGCCAAGCAGATGTAGGGCCTGGATAGTGCTTGGATTGGCGACCACTGTGCAGCAGCATACGACAGGCGCTGCTGCGACGGGCTTGTGGTCGGCAGAGGGCATTGCAGCACAATCAATTATTGTACTGTACTACTGTGTGCGCCCCATGCCTATTATGCTCCCCGCCTCCACAAACCCACACTGACCAGCCTGGTGAAGTATGGTCAAATAACCCCCGCGCATCCGCACAGCATGGGGAGGCCCTCATCTAGCAGTGGATTGACAAGGAGTTGCTCTTGTGCGTGTGTATACCACGTGTCGAAGACGTGGCTTATCGATCCAGCGCTGGGCAAATTGCTGATGGAATACAATGACCTGCGTTTCACTTCCTCCTCAACCATGGCCGAGAATTTAACTCACGTGTCTGTAATTAAACTCAACCATGGCCGGGAATTTTACTCACGTGTCTGTAATTAATCTCAACCATGGCCGGGACTTTAACTCATGTGTCTGTAATTAAACACGTGTTGATGATGCTGCTGCTGTGTTGGCAGTGGTGCACACGCGCTATTAATAATAACACCCTGACCTTAAAATAAAATATATAAAGGAGACATTTCAGCCCCTTTATTCGGCACACATTCATAACAAATTGCCCGAAACCTCGCCTATTATATATATTTTTATTTAAAAGGCAGTTTAATTGACGAAGATGCAAAATGTTCATGTCTCCGGCTTCATGGCGCAGCAACATGTATAAGCTCTGTTTATGCGTAATAATATTACTTGATGTATGTAAGAGCAATACTAATTATAATGTCCTTTATTTAGCCAAGAAAGCCTCACTGAGTCTCAAGGATGTTTTTTTTCAGGACGGTGCTGCTGTTGCATTGGGATGTTTGGTTAATTCCACCAATGAGAGTTTGGCAACATATGGTAGGAAACTGTATAGCCCGGAGAAACCCAACACGCCTGCAAAGGAATAACGCGTAGCGTAGCACAGATAGATACAATAATCCAGTTATGTACTAACATTCCTAGCCACCTCACATGAGTTCTTGTGTGTTCTGTACTTTATGTGTACCTGTATGTGTGCGTGTGTTTGCGGTAGTGCATTCGTAAGCGCACCTCGCTATGAACCCAGCTACCCGAGTTGGATTCCGCTCACGACCAATCACAGTAACAGTTCATGTTTGAACTGCTCCTGGGTCTCCTCTTGGTCGACTCAGCATTAAAACGAGTGAATGAGTGTAAACATAATTGGAGAGACAAAGGCGGCCGAGCATAGCTCCGGCCACCCATCACCTCGTGTGGCGTTCCGGCGTTCATCGTTGCACGCAAAAAGACTTGCCCCAACGGTCTGTTCAGGCTATACAGGGCTCTTTCTGTATGCATTTGTGTACACCAGTATATGTGAGAAGCGCTAGTACAGTGGTTGGCGTACTTTGCCCTCAATCTGTACCTGGGTGCAGTATTTAAACATAGCACTGGAGAGACAAAGGCGGAAGGGTGTGATCCACGGCACACCACATCCTCATGCGCTGTGTCTACCTTAACAGGTGCTCGCTAATAGCACTTGCCTCAACAGCCTCTGCAGGCTGGATGGGGGATCCTTGGTCGCGTCTAAATCTCTGTGGGAAACGGGGTCTTTATGGGGGCCTTAATCCGTGACATTTCACGGGAATGTTTTGCTCTGCTAAAACATGTTTTCATGCACACTGCGGCACAGCCGTCGTTCATCTGACACCGCGTACACTGCGCTGAACAACGCATATCAAGCGCACTACATGTTTAGCATATTGCACATGCTTTGGATGGCAACACCTGCCATCATCATCAATTTCATCAGCCATGATTAATCTACTGCTGGATGAAGCCCAAAGCCATTGTCATATCATGTTCCTGCGATGTAATAATCCACCTGGCTAGCACCGTCGCACGAGTTGACTTGATCGCTCCATCTCCGTGGTCGACGTCCCTCCCTGGCCTGCCACTCCGTTATTACAGCATTCCTGACCCTGAGCCATCGCGCCTTCCAGCGATGTGTCCTTTCCACGCACCACTCCCTCTCCTTAACCGTTTGAATGTTATATTCTTGGTTCTTTCGGTAAAGTCACGTAGAAGGGAAACAATCAAATAATAACAATATAAAACAATTAAATTCTCACGACGTTTCGACTGATGATGATTGCTTGTGTTGCAGTCGAAACGTCGTGAGAATTTTATTGTTTTATATTTTTATTATTTTATTGTTTCCCTTCTACGTGACTTTACCGAAAGAACCAAGCATATGAATCCCTGCAGTCACGTTTGAATGTTATTAATCTGCGTACGTTCTCTAATCTACGCGTGCATATTCATGTATCTCACTTGTCTATTCATCTTACATTTCTTAGCTTTACCTGCTCTATGTGGTATATGGAAGCAAGGCGAATTCTCAGTGTGTGAATTGGCATTAGACTCATTTAATCGTGACTTGTATATGAACATGCCGTTATCAGTAAAGGCAAGTATACATCTGCACATTGCAAGCTTCTTGTGTTTTATGGGGAGTGACCTTTGCATGGCATTGCAGTGTTTGCTACAGCAGTGATGATTGGAAACATTGCAGACTATTTAGACACGTGGAGGGGGGGAGTGTTTGCAAAGGTAAATGATTAACCTGCTTACCTGTTCAGTGCTTACCTGTTCAGCACCTACCTGTCTCGCGTTCACCTGGTTAGCGTCTGTATATTTAATGAGCATTTACCTGTTTGTGATGCTGGCCAACCCAAGCTCACCCACCTTTGCTTCCACAGTGCAATTTGTTTACTCGTTGCACCAGCTGCTCATTTAAGATTGAGCCAACCTAGGGGAAGCCAAGTATTGGTTCATATATCACTCACCACTGATGTTAGCCATGGCCAGTATTTAAATCCACGTTGGGTTCGTAGTGCAGTGTTCCACCGATGATGCGTCTGAGAATATACCTACTGAGTGTGCCTATCCCTTGCTCGGTGTTCTCCAGTATAGTGTCTGTGTCTGGTGCCCAATGGCGCAGCCTTTGAGTGTGCAGGCGGGGCAACTGCACTGGGGCCCACAGGCCAAAGGGTCTCAGACGTGCGGCTACGGAGAACGAAATTGGATACGGGGGGTAGCGGTGGGGAGGCAATGTCATTCCTTGTACGAGACCTCATGCTGGCCGTGCTACGCCACTGTCCAGCGACTGGCAGTCGAGTGCACGCTGGTCCAGTTCATACTCTCCTAGTGCGTCTCTGTCTGGTCTTCACGTGTCTACCTGTCCTCTGTCTAGCACTTAACAAATGAGTGCCTGCCACATGATAGTTTCTACCTGTCGAGTGCGCACTGATGGCACATGACAGAAGTGGCTATGCTCTACACTAATTGAGAATAATTGCCCACATTGTGACAGTGTCCACCAGTCTCAAACCATGAACTACAGAGCATTGCCACTGCCCACTTCGGTCATTCGCTAGCAGCGTTTCAGATATTCACGAGGCGACCTCTGAAGCCATCCACTGGCTCGCTCACCAACCTACAAGCTAATGTAGAAACTTTGCTCATCTCCACGCTTGACAAAATAGTGTCCATAGGAGTCTTTGAGACTCTATTTGAGTCTACGAGTGTGTATGTGAGTCTTTGGGTGTCTGCATTAATATTTGGGTCTCTGTGGAAGGCTATTAATCTCTGCGTGAATCTATATCTCAAATCACAGACCAAACAGTAACGCCACTGCCAGCTTCAACCATTCGTTGGCAGCGTTCCAGACGGTCACCATGAGGCTACCCCTGAAGCTGTTCACTGTCTTGCTCACGAACCTCGACATCATCGTAAATATGCTGCTGATCAACTTCCCCCCCTTGTACGATTATAGGAGAGCAGACCACATGGAGGAGATTATTACAGGGAGGGTCGCTCACCAAATAAAATTCAACAGGCATGAAATATGCATTGCTTCCATCGGCAGAACATGGCCAAAATGAAACGTGTAGTTTACACTCGGAGACATTCATTAATAAGGGAGATTGCCATTTATCCGCGTTTTTCTGGTTGCGGCTGACACACTCATCCTGCGACAGGCTCTTCCGCATTTTTCACAGAATGAATGGCGTCTTATATTTTGCGCGTTTTGGCCAGTTCCCAACGGGGATGTGTGGGGCACGGAGATAACGCACGCACATCGCAGCCTTGAAGGCTGGGCGGCGGTCGAAAGTTTTTTTTGAGCGGTGAGACATCGCGCTGCGGCATGACGCTGCGGCACTTGTTCTGTGGCTGATGACAGCGAGAGCATCACACGGTGCTGCGCCGTGGTTCACCGTTGCTGTCTGACCCGCTCGGAAACTCAGGTGCCTGCGTGACAAGGTCCGGATATGGGAACACTTTTAAAACATCACGGTTACGCTGTTGTGCCCAAACAGGTTGCCGAGCACTAATAAAGCGACCACTGTCTTAAATATGGGAAGTGCGTGGCTGTGCTTCAGAATCGGGCAGAACGTGTGAGTGGGATTACGGATACATGGCTGTGTGTGAAATAGGATGAATTTGTGGACATCTTTACATAAATGACGGCTGAAACGTGCACAGATACTGCAATGGATGTGGGCGGTTAATTGGTCAGGGCGGATGTGAAGGTCGGATCTACAGCGTACTGTAATTATATAATAGTGCAATGCGAATACATACAAATTCGGCTTGAAAACAATGGCCTCATTGTTTAGGGGTTTTCGTTGTAATGCTGTATCTACGTTACTGTAATTCTAAAAATACTCCCGCTATTTCAGAGTTTATGGAATTCCTCCGCGTCTTGCTTCCAAAGTGAACCTATGTTATCTTTACATATTCAGCGTTCTAGGCGAGCAAAGGTGGCCGTGATTTATTTCTGCGTAGGAGTGTAAGCATCCGGCCTCGTGGTGCTGTGGTTAGTGCACGTGACTCAAGCTTAAAATTGCAAGTTCAAATCCTGGTCATGGTACAAGTCAACCCATCTTGCCACCAGGTCATTCATAGTATCATCGTTCTGTAGGACATCCGCAGTAGACACCGTATGGGCAGACGACTAGTCCTGGATGTGTGTGTGTGCGCGTGCATGCACAGCCCTTTTGCTAATCCACTGCTGGATGAGGGCCTCCGCAGACCATGCTGTGTGGGTCATTGGAGTTGTTTGACCGTACATCGCCACGTTGGTGAGTGCCGGTCGGTTCAGGTGGGAAACGGATGTTAAGCAATGATGTGCAGTACAACAATGAGTCCGAGTCCTCAACATTGGGAGGAGGCATTTAATTCGTGAATGTCATGGCAACAGTAACCATGGTAGCAGAAATAGAAGAGTGAGAAGGATGCGACTGACCGTCAGTGAGCAAGTGACTCGAGTGACTCGGTGAGTGCTGGACCATCGATTAACCCGACTGCTGAACGTTGAATCCTGTCGAGTACAGCGAGATAGGAACTGGATGCACAGTAGGTGTATTTCGATTTAAAGCTTTCGTGACTGCAAGGATTCATCTTCTTTGGTTCTTTCGGTAAAGTCACGTAGAATGAGAATAAAATAATAAATTTATATTATTGTGTTATTTTATTTTATCAATTTATTATTTTATTCTCATTCTACATGACTTTACCGAAAGAACCAAAGAAGTAGGTGTATTGTATTGTGTACGTTGGGCATTTTGAAGTTGCTCGCTACAATGCTGTTAAGTAAGCATGCTCGCCACTCTGCCACGTTTGTATCGAGTGCGTGGTGACTCCATCAGCGTCCTGATAATTTTGTCAGGCAAGTTACCAACGTCTGCTCCGTGTTGCGATGTGGATGTTACAGATGCTATTGGCACTGTTTACAGGAGTAGCCCATTGTGTGGCGGTGTCTTGCCCCAATGCCAAATTTCAAAATGACACGTTCAAGTAAGGAATCACATTGACAATTAGCTCCTGTTATCACAGACCAAACTTTGCATCTGCAGGTGCACGGGAAGTGCAATGCAACCCCCGTGGACTCTGTGCTGTGGCCTAGATTTGACAACGCACTTCTGAAATTGCCGGCAGTTGATAAATTCCTGGTAATTTACGAACAGTAAGAAGCCCCTCTTATTATCCCAGTGAGAAAATGCCAGACGCAAATAATCCGCATTCGCAGGAATTAACTGTGAAGTGGGAAAGAAGCGTTTTGTTTTCAATTCATGCCAAGCAGTTCCAACAAAATCGGAGCACCGCGCAGCCCTGTGTGTAATGCAGCCACTGCCGTTTTACACAATGTCAGCGCGTGCCCTCCGTGGGCTCCTTTACTGTACGCCGCTCCACTGCTTCCGTGAATAAAGAGGCCATCGCTGCTGCGTCGGAGTCGGCGACGGCAGCGGCACGGTCGCGCCGCGTCTGCCCCGTGCAGCTGTGCACACTCACGGCCCTCCCCGGTCTATGTGCACTCTGACTGCAGGAGCAGCAGCAGCAGCGTGGCGGCAGGGCAGCTTTCCCCACTTGTTTTCCCTGCAAACATTTTTACTGCGACGCTTTCAAGCAAATGGACATCGGTTTCCAGTTTCTGGCCGTTGAAGGTTGTAGCCACGGGCGTGGTTTTTTTTCCTCACGTTTTTTTTTTTGCCACAGGCAGCAACAGCAATGGGCAGGAAGCTGAAACAAGGAAATCTCAAAACCCCTCGCGGTTGATGCAGTGCCTGTCACCTCGGTGACATTCCGGTGATCGATTTATGGCCCTGGACTGCGCCGTGGAACTATGGGCACATCCTAGTCCTCCCTGCTCTCTGTCGCCACCATACACTTTGCACGTGGTCAAGGGTGGGCTCACTCACTCATTTACTCACTCATTCACTCACTCATTCATTCACTCACTCATTCACTCACTCATTGCCTCTCCTGCTTGTCAAATTGATGCCTCATGCGGGTGGTAATCCATTCGCTTCGTAAGGCGCAGCACACTGGAGTCATCGCGTCACGAGATGACGAATCCGTTCGGATCTCTCACAGTGCAGTGCAACCATTAATGTTAGAGAACGGCTCGCAGAAGTGGATATCACGGAGCTACCCCTCAAATCCCTTCAAGTGACCTCTGGCCAATAGAGTGGAGGGCTGCACTCTTCCACCGCTCTGCTTCTGAGAGTAACCCGATATATTTAATTCTCAGAGCTCGTATTTACCCAAATTAAGTGCAGACACTAATTTCATGCCATGGTTTTTGTGTGCAGTCCTTCGTAACCGGGCTGAGACCCTCAACTCGCTACACTTGGGAACCCGGTTTAATCTCAGGCGGCCGAAACACATTCAAACCCAGGATCTCAGTCTTGCCAGCTCAGTGCGCTGACCTCTGATCCACACAGCCACCTCTCAGCTTTTAAGGCCATTAGCTCTTCATACTCGCGCAGCCCTTCTTCATTGCTCGGGCGAGGTCTCCATCACCCTTGGCACTGAAGATCAGAAGGAATGCACGAGGAAGGCAAATAAATAATCGGCACGCTTGTCGGCACGTCCGCCGGCCTGGGCTTTCGCGGGGACGAGGGAGGAGCGCGGGGAGGGTTGACGATGATGGAGGTGTGTTGGGAGGGGGCTCCTCGCTGTCGGATTTGGCGGAGGATTACGAAGATGCGGTGCTCACCGACTGCCAGGTGACCGGGCCACTCCTCGGCCGTTATGGCGACGGGGGCCCTGCGGTCCGCTGCACTTGTTGCAGAGCGATAGCGCTGCTGCTGCTGCTGCGGCAGCGCCCCCCCCCCCCCCCTCTCGGGCATGACGCTGCAGATTGTTGTTCCTCGAGCGCCTGCTACGGCACGCCGTAATTGTAATGCGCAAATGGTACGTCGCGAAGCGCAGCAAATACAAAGATGGAACCGCTCCATCTGGGGACCGTCTGTCGGCGGAAAAAAATCGACGTGTTTCTCTTAGGGGCCGCGCGCGTTCCATCTCGCGCTCCAGCGACGAGGCCTAAACGGCGAGGGTCTTTCCTCACCCGTTCCTCGCTCGATGCAGCGGGAGGAATCGGGCGCTTTCATGCCGTCCTTGAAAAGAAAGGTCCGACTGTGATGGGGCACTATTGAACCCGGCGGCAGTCATTTATGCGCTGCGCGTGGTCATCACGCTTTGTCATTTTTCTCACCCAGACGCCGCGGCTAAATCGTGACGCAGAAATAAACATTGCCCGCACACCCTCAGGTGGTGGGGGGAAAAAAAAATCAACGAAAGTCAAATTGTAAAGGAATCCGTGGACACAGCCAGTGCTGCCACAGAGGTTGCTGGTGACTCGGGTGGAATTGCACTTTACGCGTGAGTGGTGGAGGGAGCCTTACTAACGAGTGACAAAAGCCAGGCCTGTTCTTGGGGTCCTTTTTTATGTGAGGAGAGGGGACAATGCCTCCTTTTTCCCTCCCCCACCACCTCTACCTCTGGGCATCCCTGCACATCCGTGATTGTGCAGCCTTTCAAGTAGAAGGGTCCCTTCCGCGTTGCCTGCGTATCGCTACGTTGTCGCGGGGGGCGGAGGAGCGCCGAGGAGCGCCGTCGAGTCCCGTGGGCTCGCCGCGGGAGGGCCGCACTGACGCGGCCGTGCTCCGAGACGCGGGCGTCTAAATGCAGAGACACAGGCCGGGGTGTGAACCCGTCCGCGATTCGTCTGCGGACATTCATGGCAACCTAATGGGGACGACGCGAGACGCCTAACGGCCTCATGTTTTATTTACGCGGAAAAGACGGCGACATCGCTCCGTTAATAGATTCCCCCGGTATTCCCTCGTTTGCCAATTAAAAGCCAAGATGAATGGCTAATTAGTTGAGGCATTTTCCAACTGTCATCAAATGTTATTTCAGCTTCTGAACCCCTGCACATCCCGTCTCTTGTGACACTCGGGGAGGTGATACGGCCAGCTGAGTAAGTTAGTCTTGCGATAGCTCTCCTTCTGCTGGAGGCATCATCATCATAATTTAGCAGCCTTGTTGAATGAAGTCCTGCCCTTGTGTATGGTACTATATTTGGAAAGAGCTGCATAATGTACTGTACTTGTGTGTGAATACATTATTTAAATTATTCGTATGTACGTGTGTATAATATATACACATCTGTTCATTATGTATAATATACTACTATACATTGAATAGTACATTCCAGACCATCTAAGTTCACTGCTGGATGAAGGCATCTCCATGCTGTGTGGGGTTTGTTTGACCATACTTCACCACGCTGGTCGGGGCCAGTTGGTGAAGCAGGCAGAGGTGGTGGGTCCAGGCCTAGTTTATGCTGACTCACCGCTCATGTTAGCTATGGTTGGAAATGGAACTCAGGGCGCTGGGTTCAGACTGCAATGTACGAACCGCCGCTCCACTGTTTCATGACTGAGCTATTAAAACAATGAAGAGGCTCTCAGCCTAACAGCCAAGTTTGTTCCTAGGCCCACGGTGCCAACACCACCAAGGGGGGACCTGTAGTTCGCAGAGCAATGCCATTGCTCCGTTTGCATCGGGTATCTACATTGTGGGGTGGAGCAGTAGTTGCCGAACTTCGCCATTTACCTGGTTACCCGTGTTGGATTCCCTGCCACGGCTGACACCAGCGGCAAGCGATGTCAGAACCGGTCCTGACATCCACCCCTGTTCACTGACCCGCACTGACCAATGTGGTGAAGTATGGTAAAGAAAACCACATCATGATCAACATGGCATGGGGGGGGGTATTGAGAATGGCTGTAAATGCGTTTGTGTTGTAGCGGCACTGCTCGTGATGTTTTCGGCAGATGTGGGAAACCTCGTGGGTGAAATCCGACATACCACAGAGAGTCCTCCTCGTCGCATGATAGCCAAACCAATGTTTAATTCTCTGCTGGAGTTTAGCCAAATTGAGTGCATGACCAAACTAAATGTGACAGCTTTTTCTTTCCTGGGCGGTCGATTCGTGACCGGGGCTGTGACTACCAACTCTCTACACTTGAAAAACCTGGTTTAATCGCGGGTGGTGGCTGCATCTCAAGAGTGGAACCTGGCGATCTCAGCGGTGGCAGCTCAGGGTTTCTGACCTCTGGGCCGTCCCGGGCCACCTCCGCGTCAAACCCCCGGTTGTGGAAATCTCTGCGATGGACGGCGGGCGGCCGCGCCGGCCGTCCGGCGGTCGAAAGCGTCGAAGCGTGGCCATCGACGCGGGGATCGAGGAGCGGGCCCGCGGCGCTCTCGCGATCATTACCGCCCCGCAAGTGGAATGAGGAAGTGCGGGACGGTGGGGGGCGGCCGTGCCCTTTTGCCGCTTCGCTGCGCTCGTGTGCGAGAGGGAGGGTGTGTGTGTGTGCGAGAGGGAGGGGGCGTGTGTGTGTGCGAGAGGGAGGGTGTGTGTGTGTGCGAGAGGGAGGGGGTGTGTGTGTGCGAGAGGGAGGGGGTGTGTGTGCGAGAGGGAGGGGGTATGTGTGTGTGTGTGTGTGCGAGAGGGAGGGGGTGTGTGTGTGTGTGTGTGAGAGGGAGGGTGTGTGTGTGTGTGCGAGAGGGAGGGGGTGTGTGTGTGTGCGAGAGGGAGGGGGTGTGTGTGTGTGCGAGAGGGAGTGTGTGTGTGTGTGTGCGAGAGGGAGGGGGTGTGTGTGTGCGAGAGGGAGGGGGTGTGTGTGTGCGAGAGGGAGGGGGTGTGTGTGTGTGTGCGAGAGGGAGGGTGTGTGTGTGTGTGCGAGAGGGAGGGTGTGTGTGTGTGTGCGAGAGGGAGTGTGTGTGTGTGCGAGAGGGAGGGTGTGTGTGCGAGAGGGAGGGTGTGTGTGCGAGAGGGAGGGTGTGTGTGCGAGAGGGAGTGTGTGTGTGTGAGAGGGAGTGTGTGTGTGTGAGAGGGAGTGTGTGTGTGTGCGCGAGAGGGAGGGTGTGTGTGTGCCGATGACTGGGTGTGCCGCCCCTCCACCGCTCGCTGCATGCCTCGGCAGTTGCACGTGGCCCGCCGACGGCCAACTTTGCAAACGAGCCGTAGAGAAGCAGCCTCGCCCAGCCCCGCTTCCCATGTCGCTCCGACCTCGTCATTGTCGCGCTCAGCGGGGACGCTTCCGTTGACCACGGTGGCTCCCGTCCGTGTGAAATTATCAGAACGTTTCATTGCATGCTCGGCAACTCTTGCGGGCTGTCGTGTGCCAATATTTAAACCCTTTGACCACGTGCGGATTTTCAAACTTTAATTATGGTGCACCACTTTGTACAATGAAGAGAAAATGATTTCACTTGCTCTTTTACTTGGAAAATCGGTACACGGTAATTGTTCGAAGATAGGCAGCCGAATGCTTTGGTCAGCAGGGTTGGCAAGGGCGACATTTGGCCATGTGGACTTTATTCTTTTATTTTGTTAATATCACTACTTCTTGTTGTGCATACGCACTGATTTAATGGACATTGTGATCTTGTAGCGTAGTGGAGTGCATTGTCACTGGATAGCTTTAGTGAAGGATTGCGAGAACGCGTCTTTAGTGTACCCCGTGTCTAGAGATGGCACTTATTTTGGCACAGCGTGATGTTCGTGACACCCAGTGGTGCTGCGATGCAGTTCACACAGAAGTGCAGGAGGTGGGGAGGGGGGACTTTGCTTCTCCGTAACGAGAACACGTGGCCACGGCACTCGGAAGGCCCTCGTCCTTATTAAAAAACTCCCACAAGCCGCGTGTCTCGAGCCATTGACAAGGAGCATCGACTGAACTCTGAGCAACGCGTCATGGCCTTGCGTCTAATCCACGTCGTTGGCAGTTCCAAACACGCTGTGTCTGAGCAGAAACATAAAACACGAGACTGATCAATGCCCAACTGCCATCCGATCCCATCGTAAACTTCCACCGAAGAGGCACTTTCCAGACCACAGAGCACCCTGGCAGGTGGGCACTCGTACGCACAGGTAACAACCACGGAGGCCGGTTCGCACCCCGACTTATCGGAACACGCGTGGTGCGCGATTGAAAACAAAAGCAAAGGTTGCTCTCTCCGTGCGCGATTGCAATTTAGAGCTCCCAACGGCAGCTGAGGCTCGTCAATAAAGCAGCCTGGCGCCACCACGCGATGATTTGTCTCTCCCTGCTTAGGCAAAACGTTTCCGCGAATTGGGCTGCGGGGACGGAGCGAGAACACCGTTCGTCTCCGCCGACGCTTTTGGGCCCTATAAAGATGCAGCGTGTCGCGTGACGCGCCGCGCTCTCCTCGTCGTGACCTGCGAGGTGGCCGGGGCGCTAAGCCGGCACCGTTGAGGTTCCTGGGTTCGAACCCAGGTTTCGGCTGCCTGTGAGTGTAAACCAGGTGTAGCAAGTGGATGGTCACTGCCTGGTCATCAATAATAAAACACATTATTATGCAGTATTTAATTAGGTTCTGAATTTACTCTGACTGAATGCCAGCGCTGAGAATGAAAAGTATCGGCTTGACTGCCATGCGATGGACATTGCTCTGAGTGTCAGCGGGAGTGGGACAGTGCTACCGCCTGATGTGTGGGCCACGGTCACTGGAAGAGATCTCGGATGTAGCTCTGAAATCCGTTTCTGCTCGCAACGCTTCGTGTTGCGAGCATCGCCTCTCCTGGATCGCATGGCTCCTGAACCATTGCAAATGATCCCCATTTCCAGTGTGGGTCGTGTGCTATATATACGTAATAATAAAAAATGGCTCGTACGTGGAGACGCGAAGAGAGGCAAACCGCAGCGCTTGCACGTCTCGCTCGATACGGCTCGCTCTTTAGCCACGACCATTTCTCTTTCGTTCGACAAAGCATCCCCGCGTCGTCTTAACCTGCGCGGTGCAGCGCGGTCAAATTTGCCGCCGGGATCCACGCAACGCGGGGAGGTCCTCATCCAGCAGTGGATTTGGTAGCGGGGCCACGTGCACGCGCCCGCGTGCACGTTTCAGCGTCACGTTTCGGCGTCGCGTCCCGACGCTGGTAAAGCAGCGGCGGCGGCGAGCGTTTGGTGTCGATGCTCTGAGGAATTGGACGGAGGGAGGTGTTGGTCCATTAGAGGCCTCGGTAGGTCATACACACACACAAACATGTTAGACCACTTGAGTGGCCGTGAGCCGCCCAGCCATTTGTATTAGCAGATGTCGGCGTGCGCATTGCTTTAGGGAAATGGCAAGAGAGTCAACAGTGTGCGTGGTTGCTAGGCTACATGACTACATCGCCATACAGCCGCAGCGTAATAATGTCACAGCGTACAGCCTCTGCTCACTGTATGCACGGGGGAAGGGGGCCAGGACCCAGCGCTTGTGGAACACCGCCGCTGCGGTGTGTGATGCCTGCGGTGTGTGATGCCTGCAGCGTGGTGTGTGATGCCTGCACGTTCAAGGGCATGCAGACGCTGGGACGTGACCTCTAACGCCACGCTCGGAGATGTTTCTCGCAGCCTATAAAATACCTCTTCTGAGATGTCTAGCCGGCGTGAAAGAGTCGGCCCAATATACTGTGTGGGGGTGCTCGAGAGCTCCCTCCCAGTGGAGGCATTTTCACCAGTGGTGGCGTGAGCGACCTGTTAGAGGGCTGCACGTTGATTGATTCCTACAATCTTATCAGAAAGGCTTTTAAGTGTGCAAACGTGATGGACAGCATCGGGCACTAAATCACGTGCCCTGGGTTGGTGCGAAGGGCAGAACCTGCGTATGAAATGTCTGTATTTAAATGCCAAAGTTAAATAGATAGCACGGTCCTTAAACATCTGCTGCGTGTCAATTACTGATGTCAGTTATCTATTCAGAAGACTTTGTCAGGAGGGTCCTGGATCGGGACATTCGTCAAATTCAATGAATGAACGGAGGAAACTGGAGGACCCGGTGAAAACCCACCCGCACGAGGCGGACAACATACGGACATAGGGACTCCACAGACAGGCTCAATGCATTCAGTGGACCGAATCTATCTGTAGACCGCATCCATGGCTGTGCTGCCCATTGACTGGGAGCTCGCAGCCCTGGCCAGCTTGTGATTAGAATGCCACTGCGTGGGGTTTCACGGTTGTGCTTCGATGTGTTGAAGAAGCCACTAGTATGTCCAGTGAAACGTCGGGCATCGTGCCAGACAAGACGTGGTTCGGCCCGCTACCGCTTTGCAGAGCTGTCATTATATTACGTAATTAAACTTCTCCGCTCTCAAGCAATTTGCACTTCCATAGGGGACTGGAATATTTAATTGAAAATCCATATTTTAATTCCATTTCAGGTGAAATAAAAATGATTATACTGTACAGCTTGGGCCACTGTGGCATGTAACACCAGAGTACCATCATAGTATCATCATCATAGTGCCATCACCATCAAAGTGCCATCATTATAGTACCGGCATCATTGCTCACGCCACGGCTGGCGGTAGGGCCTCCATAAGCGGAAGCTTGAGAGGGCCCCTCGAGAGGGTGTTTTGGCATACTCCTCCACTCTATAATACCCACACTTTACCCCACCACGCGCGACATGATGATAGACCTAACTGCAGTGAGAACCCATTTGTTTCACTGCTGCTGGGTGGACAGAGGGGATGGGGGTTGAGAAACCTGCGAGGGGATGGGGGTTGAGAAACCTGCAGCATTGCTTCAACTGCTGTGCTGGGAGATGGAATCAAATCCGTTACACCACAGTAGCATCCCTTTATTGATGAGGACTATTAAATCCCTTTATTGATGAGGACTATTAAATACCTTTATTGATGAGGACTATTAAATCCCTTTATTGATGAGGACTATTAAATACCTTTATTGATGAGGACTATTAAATACCTTTATTGATGAGGACTATTAAATACCTTTATTGATGAGGACTATTAAATACCTTTATTGATGAGGACTATTAAATACCTTTATTGATGAGGACTATTAAATACCTTTATTGATGAGGACTATTAAATACCTTTATTGATGATGACTATTAAATACCTTTATTGATGAGGACTATTAAATACCTTTATTGATGAGGACTATTATATACCTTTATTGATGAGGACTATTAAATACCTTTATTGATGAGGACTATTAAATACCTTTATTGATGAGGACTATTAAATACCTTTATTGATGAGGACTATTAAACACCTTTATTGATGAGGACTATTAAATACCTTTATTGATGAGGACTATTAAATACCTTTATTGATGAGGACTATTAAATACCTTTATTGATGAGGACTATTAAATACCTTTATTGATGAGGACTATTAAATACCTTTATTGATGAGGACTATTAAATACCTTTATTGATGATGACTATTAAATACCTTTATTGATGAGGACTATTAAATACCTTTATTGATGAGGACTATTAAATACCTTTATTGATGAGGACTATTAAATACCTTTATTGATGAGGACTATTAAATACCTTTATTGATGAGGACTATTAAATACCTTTATTGATGAGGACTATTAAATACCTTTATTGATGAGGACTATTAAATACCTTTATTGATGAGGACTATTAAATACCTTTATTGATGAGGACTATTAAATACCTTTATTGATGAGGACTATTAAATAACTTTATTGATGAGGACTATTAAATACCTTTATTGATGATGACTATTAAATACCTTTATTGATGAGGACTATTAAATACCTTTATTGATGAGGACTATTAAATACCTTTATTGATGAGGACTAATAAATACCTTTATTGATGAGGACTAATAAATACCTTTATTGATGAGGACTATTAAATACCTTTATTGATGAGGACTATTAAATACCTTTATTGATGAGGACTATTAAATACCTTTATTGATGAGGACTATTAAATACCTTTATTGATGAGGACTATTAACTACCTTTATTGATGAGGACTATTAAATACCTTTATTGATGAGGACTATTAAATAACTTTATTGATGAGGACTATTAAATACCTTTATTGATGAGGACTATTAAATACCTTTATTGATGAGGACTATTAAATACCTTTATTGATGAGGACTATTAAATACCTTTATTGATGAGGACTATTAAATACCTTTATTGATGAGGACTATTAAATACCTTTATTGATGAGGACTATTAAATTATTTTATTGATGAGGACTATTAAATACCTTTATTGATGAGGACTATTAAATACCTTTATTGATGAGGACTATTAAATACCTTTATTGATGAGGACTATTAAATACCTTTATTGATGAGGACTATTAAATACCTTTATTGATGAGGACTATTAAATACCTTTATTGATGAGGACTATTAAATACCTTTATTGATGAGGACTATTAAATACCTTTATTGATGAGGACTATTAAATACCTTTATTGATGAGGACTATTAAATACCTTTATTGATGAGGACTATTAACTACCTTTATTGATGAGGACTATTAAATACCTTTATTGATGAGGACTATTAAATAACTTTATTGATGAGGACTATTAAATACCTTTATTGATGAGGACTATTAAATACCTTTATTTATGAGGACTATTAAATACCTTTATTGATGAGGACTATTAAATACCTTTATTGATGAGGACTATTAAATACCTTTATTGATGAGGACTATTAAATACCTTTATTGATGAGGACTATTAAATTATTTTATTGATGAGGACTATTAAATACCTTTATTGATGAGGACTATTAAATACCTTTATTGATGAGGACTATTAAATACCTTTATTGATGAGGACTATTAAATACCTTTATTGATGAGGACTATTAAATACCTTTATTGATGAGGACTATTAAATACCTTTATTGATGAGGACTATTAAATACCTTTATTGATGAGGACTAATAAATACCTTTATTGATGAGGACTAATAAATACCTTTATTGATGAGGACTATTAAATACCTTTATTGATGAGGACTATTAAATACCTTTATTGATGAGGACTATTAAATACCTTTATTGATGAGGACTATTAAATACCTTTATTGATGAGGACTATTAAATACCTTTATTGATGAGGACTATTAAATACCTTTATTGATGAGGACTATTAAATACCTTTATTGATGAGGACTATTAAATACCTTTATTGATGAGGACTATTAAATACCTTTATTGATGAGGACTATTAAATACCTTTATTGATGAGGACTATTAAATACCTTTATTGATGAGGACTATTAAATACCTTTATTGATGAGGACTATTAAATACCTTTATTGATGAGGACTATTAAATACCTTTATTGATGAGGACTATTAAATACCTTTATTGATGAGGACTAATAAATACCTTTATTGATGAGGACTATTAAATACCTTTATTGATGAGGACTATTAAATACCTTTATTGATGAGGACTATTAAATACCTTTATTGATGAGGACTATTAAATACCTTTATTGATGAGGACTATTAAATACCTTTATTGATGAGGACTATTAAATACCGCTGTGGCACAATGGTCGGAGGGCTTTGTGATACACTCCGTCATTTGCCGATACAGAAACAGCCGCAGTTCTATTCCGGCTCTACATGCTCCCGGCACGTCAAGCGAAACGTTGGACAAACAGCACATAGCGGCACAACTCTGATACACATCGAGAGCTGTGTACGGCTCAAACCGCCAAAATACTGCACAATAGAAATGGCAGCAGTTTAGCATTTGTCACGGGGCATTTTACAGGTCCCCTCAAAGACTCCGCTGCCTGCTGATGATGAGAGGGCCCTTTGTCCAGGTCCCATTCTCGGGTGCCACTCGCCAGACCGGTACCGGCACGCACAGAGTGCACGGAGCGTCGCGCCCCCTTCATACGAGCAGCCTCTCACAGCGGGGTGAGCGGACCGTGTCCGGGCCTGGGCGTGCGTGACGCGCTCCGGGTTCATTGCTGCTGACATGAAACCCTGGCTGCAGCAGCAGCAGCAACGATGACAGCAGAAGAGCATCATCGATGACAGCAGCTGTGTGAAGCTGGGCACCGGCATCTTGGTTCCTTCCCCTGGGCGCCCGGAGAGGCGACGTGGAGGATAAGGGATCCGGCAACTCCTCACATCCATGCTTCCTTCTTCCCCATCGTCAACACTGCACAGCCAGGCGAAGTTGTTTCTATTCTGTTCATGCGAATGGTTAGAAATGCTGCGTCCCAGGTTGAACAAAACGTTGAGATGGAGCGATGAGATTGGCTCGTGTGTCGATGCCAAGTGGATCGTTACGTCACAGGACCCTGAGAGATGGCAGCAGCTTGGGTAGACTTTCATCCAGCAGTCGATTGATCACAGCTGATTTTGATGATGATGAATACTCACAAATACATATGTGACGTACAATTGCACTACAATTAGTAATAATTATTTACAAATCCTTGTCCAATCCACTGCTGAATGAACGCCTTCCCACTGCTGTCGTCCAATGGGGGTTGTTTGACCATACTTCGCCGTACCAGTCAATGCGTGTTGGTGAAGGGGGGCATGGCCGGGGCCGCTTCATAGATGATGCGCTGCTCTTCGACCCCACAAATTGCACAACTCGCTACTGGGAGTGAGCATGCAGAGTGAATAATGTTGATGACAATGTAATTTTGCGTGCGGTTTGATATAAGTGTCTGGGGCTTAGTGTGAGGCTGGGGAATACGTGCGTTTTGTTGTCCAGAGCGTTTTTTAACGCATCAAAGCGCCGCGCGCTCAAAGAATTCGACGGGGCCCGGTAGAACTGAGCCACGCGCCCTGCGCCGTGATGTCGGTGGGAGGCGGCGATGGCTTTGGAGGTCGCCGAGCAGAGCTGGGGGAGCACGGGGATGAGGTCGCGACCCTTCGTCCCGCGCCGTAGCGGAGGAGCCGTCAATGCCAGAGGCCCGGTTACTTCGCCGAGAGGGCGTTCCGTAGCGGCTAATTTATTTGGTGTTGGCGTGACCCCCGGCGTTCGCCGGAGACTGCTGGGAGCTGTGGGGTGGAGTGTTGTGGCCGTGACGGAGCTTCGCTGTGGCTCTGAATTTTATAAAATCGTCTTCTGTCGTACTTGCGCCGAGTGGATCGGTGACGTTTATCCGTTCGTTGAGGCTGCTGAGCGAGCCGGTGGACGATTTCAAGGTGTGGTCGCACGGTGAATTTCTGGAAATGTGAAATGACATTGTCAGGAAACGTTGGGTGCCAAAGCGTGCTGATAATGATTGATAAGCGTAGGATGACAGGACAGTGATGCAGTGTCCTAGACGTAACGTAATTTAAAAATGATCAACCCTTTACTTAGAGATAATACGTGAATATGTACATTAACAGTCCCTTCCTTGAACGGTCTTTGCGCGTGGGAGAGATTTATCTCTTTGTGTCCGTACAAGGTTAAGTAAATGTCGTTGCATGCAGCTGATTCGGGGGGCTACGATGGTGACTCTCATTGCTCACTGTTAATAAAACAGGTGGCGTGCGTGTGATTTATTTGGTACGTGTCAGCTCCTCACTCTCAACGATAATTACGGAGGCAAAGTATTTGCTGCGTACGATTCTTATGAGCGCGGGGTCGACCGTCTCAGCATTTCGCTCCACATGCTGATTAGCACAGTTGGCTACGTACGGTGCGAAGGAAGTTAAACATCCGTACATTTGATACAGGATACGAAATGGGCCGCCCCGTACAATAGACCCCATCTACGTAGCCCGGCGCCTCGGCCACTCCAGCACATGGGCCCCCGTGCAGGTGCACCGCCTGTACACTTCACACCTACGCCGCTGTGCGGTTGGATGCGTTGATAAACTCCCACTGTAAGCTGCGGGAATTTGCCTGATGGTCCAGCACGGCGTGCCATCTCTGTTTTCAGTTTCTCTTTTGGGGTAGTAAGTTGATTTTAGCGTTTACATCTGCACGTAATGGCTCCTCGCTATGACATCGGCGTGAATGAAATAAAAAATTAAATTACGAACGAAATGATAAATTGGCTACGTCGAACCGCCCCGCGGATGTGCCAGCGGTAGCGTGGCAAGGCACGCGCTTGATTTGCACCGCACACGAGCGCCGCTTTCCATTTTTGTTCCGCGAGGCGTCGAAGGAGAGAATGAGTCGCCGCGTGCGCCGCTCATCCGTGCCGCTGTCGGAGAGGGAGGCGGAAGCGGCGCCTCGCAAACTGCGCTGGAAGTGGGCGCTCTGGGATGCAACGAGACCAAACGGACACCACGGTGGCTATGAGATGTTAACTCCTTCGCCTGGTGTGCAGGAGATCGTGGGTTCGATCTCGACTTTGACGCCTATTTGTATATTTTGAGTTTGCGTGTCTCTCTGTCCGTGGCCACGTGGATTTTCCGCCAGGTCCTGCGGTTTTTCTCTCCACATTTAGAATCAACGTTCGTTTGTTGTATTTGGCTACTATAAATTTCCACATGATGATAAGCCACTTCGGTGAGCTATCATATGTGGCCAGGTCGCTTCTGAAAATAACTACATAGCTCAATGGGCCCTACCTGCTAAAATAAAAAAATAATTTAGTCTCAAAGTTGCGACTCTCTGCGTCGTGCATCACAATAGAAACCACGCACTCGGCGACCGTTCAATCAATACGGCTGTCCTTCATGTTGCATAAAACTGCGTGTGCGCCTGTGAGCTGTGGTGCCAGTGAGGTTTATCCGCCTGCCGTGGCCCCGCATGCATTGTGGACACTGACCCGAAGGTTGTTTTGAAATTACAAAATTACCCCGAGCACGCCCGGTCTCGTGAGATGTCTGCCACTGAGTTGGGTTGAGCCTGGTTAGTACTGTCTGGCAGTGCCACGCGTTGTAGGTGTGCGCTGTGCAGTAGCCGAGATGTGGATTCTTTGTGAAATCCCTGGGGCTTTGAGCATTATCCCTTCACGGTTTCTCTGGATGCTCCGGTTTCCTCCCACATTCCAAACGATGATTAATGGAATTGTGCAAACATCTCAACGTAGTGCTGATAATCAGCGAGGCGTTTGTTTCTGGATAAACCAAATAATAATAATTCTTACAAGTCTCACAATGATTTAAACACTGACTTGTTATTAATTCATGTTTCTTTTTGACCAATTGCATACGAACTTGCGATGTTTTGTTGTAAAAAATGTCAGCTGTAACGAAATGGAAACCCTGCGAGACGCGTCCACTCATCAGACCTGCACGTGTCTTCTGCAGCCTCCCGAGTGCCGTGCGGGGGAGCGAGCGATCGGCACGGGCGAGGAAGGCGTGGAGACGGTGGGAACGTGCGGGTAACGTGGCCACGGGTAACCGCGTCGCTTCGCCTGGGTCGCTCCGTATGTCGTGCGGAGATGTTCGCCAAGTCACAATTCGTCGGGAATTGTGACATCGCACTCTGCAAGGAGGAGGGAGTCCTCTTTTGTGATGCCGATAACATTTTCCTTCCCTTGGATCCAGCTCCGTTGTTGGGGACGTCCGGAATGAACTGCGTCCACCGAAGGAACCAAGTCAAGTCCCTGGTATCGGTCCCGTAGCGTGAGTCCTGCTGCAAGCGATGAAATGGGGCCTAGAATGTCCAATTCCCCTACGGGCCGTGTGCCCCGGTGCAGTTACACTGCCTGCGCACTCGCTGGCTACAGAACCGGTAGCACAATGGTCGATGATTCGGCCATTCCAATAAAGCTTCTCATAGACTAAACGCGGTACTAATTGCACGTTTTATAAACTTGCACTGTTAACGATTAAGGCCGGGTATTAGCGAGCTAAGCCACAGCGGCTTGCCGCTGGATTATTTAATAGCGGCTCTGTCTGAGTCACCACACAAGAGGCTGCTTGATGCATGCATTCCTATTCCATCGGCGCGCTTTAATGCACAATGAAGGCATCGCACTCGCTGCGCGCACACAACACGGAGTGTTTGCAGCCTTGTGGGGAGGAGAGCGCGAGCGTGGGGGTGCGGGGAAGCCAAACCGACTGCTGCCCTCCCTGCTGCCGGCATCTTCCATAGACGGCGGGACAGTCGCACGCCGCGCGGCGCACGGGGAACCTTCCTCGCCGACATCTTGCAGGAGAAAAAAACATACAAAAACAAAACGATGGGACTGATAAAATTGTTTAGGCGAGTCGCCTTTGGGAAGGTCTACATCTAGCAGTGGGTTGATCATGGTGGTGGTTAGGGTTGCCACCACGACGGTGGAATATCGCTACAATACGGGAAGAGGAACACACTGTGGCTCAGACGTCATGTTATTTGCACTCGGGCAGATGGGAATTTAAAAAAAATGTTTACGTGATTAATTCCGGCAGTAAAGATTCCTCTGCTTAGTAGGAGAGGGTTAAATCAGGCGGTACAATTATATCTGTGATGTTTAATATTGTTCATGTTTAATTTCGTCGCTCATTCACTTGTTGGAGGTCTTCCAGAAAAATTACGAGATGTGAAATGTGTTTTACACAATGTGAATTGTGCGTGTGTACATACACACAATGTGCATTGTGTGTGTGTACATACATCACTTGCTCGTTGCGTTATTCTGTTGAACTAAAAGTGCAGTGCAAACGCTTTTAGCGGCAACGAGAGATGAAAAAATGGCAACACATTTTGTAATTTTACGTGGAGCCATTGCGATTGGCAACATCATTTTGAGCGTTGTAGGTAAGCAAAATGTTGACAATTGTGTACGAGGTTCCGCTGGAGACGGCACCTAGCAGCCCGGCACTCGCGAGCGCTGCGCTTGAGATTTAAACATTTCTTCTCTGGATCGCTGAAAAACCAAATCAATTTCCATTTTTTACCCACGCGACAATTTTATTTTATTGGCGCTGTTGAGCGGCAGAGGGCAGAGATGAAGACCGGCATGAGACCTGCGCGGCCATCCATGCAAAGGGATCGTGAAATGTGAATCATGACGTTGGGTCGTGAAAGCCTCTGCGTAAGCTTGAGAATTGGCGACTGCCTGTTCACTTGAACGACGTGCCCGCGCTACTTTGAGGCTCCTGGAGCGAAAGAGATTTTACAAACGAGTCAAGAAACAATACAGAGGAGAAACAGTAGAAATTATTTTTTTATTGAATTGCAACCTCGCATCGTTGCAAATCCTTGGATCTCTAAGAGGTCAAATCGTTGAATGTTAATTGCTAGCAAGCGCATACCATTCTCTGTGCCATTAATGAGTCGGGCGACAACAATACCATCAGACGAAGCCTGCGCAGCGCCACGCGTTCCGCCCCATGGTCTAATTCCCTCCCGTCGTCTCTCTTCCCATGTTCTCATCTTAGCCTTGCTTGATTCCACAAATAATCTCTAGCTCTTGCCCCTGATAACTCTCATAACACTGTTTGCTGCTGGCCGTTCGGCGATTTTGGCCCCGGGGCCTGTTGCTAGGAGATGTGAACTCCCTCGCCTGGTATGCAGGAGGTCATGGGTTTGATCCTGACCCTAACACCTGCTGTATATTTGGAGTGTGCACGTTCTCCCCGTGGTTGCTTGGATTTGTCTCCTGGGCCTCCTGTTTTTCCCTCCATATTTAGAAACATGCGTTTGAGAGTATTCATCCTGCTATACATTCCCACGTGATAAGCCACTTCGTTGAGCTATGATTTGTGGCCAGATCACTTCCGAAAAAGAGCTATATAGCTCAGTGGGCCTTACCTGGTTAAATAAAAAAAAGTTTGAATAGTTTAATTAACTTGCCACTGCCATTGATGATCCTCAAGTGGACTGCCCGCTCGTCTCCGCGATCCATCGCGAGCGAGTCGCCACTGTCCCTGTGTTATTGTTGTTTGCTGGGAAGTCGGGGCTCACGGAGCTGCACGACGCAGGAAGCACTGCGGCTTGGATCTCAGCCTCAATAATTAATTAGGGACATTATCGGCCGTGATTTGCTCGTCAGCTTGTTAGGAGAGAGCGGGCGCCATCGTCACGCACGGGCATCGCCGTGCGGCGGCTGTCCTGTAGAGGTGTTCACAACACTTGGTACTGAGACGGAGATAGCCCCCGTTTAGCTGTAGAGAAAGTGCTGTTAGGGAGCACTGACTCGTTCCTGCTACAGGAATGTGGAATTCCCCAGCACTTGCTCAGGACTGTAACCGTGAGATGGCCACCGCCTCGATGGTCATAGAGCAGGAGATCGCTCTCTGGCTGTTGACTTTGACGATTCAAAACGTGCACAGTTCGAGGCGATGAGCGGCTATCGCGTGGGGGAGGCGTTGAATGCCACGCCGCAATCGGTATTGCGGTGCCCGGCTCGGTGGCGGATGGGGCCTCTGGGCTCCCGCGTCCCCTTGCTCTGCACGAGCGCGAGCAGCTGTCGCACGTTGACGGACCGGCGCGGCGCTTCCGTGGCCGACAAGTGGAACGGAGTAACCGTACCCTGCACGCTGCCACAGCGGTGTCGTGGTGAGCCCGTCTGTGCTCACGTCTGTGCTCGATTCAATCTCCCGGCGCGGCAGTTGTGACGACGGTGCGGGCTGCCCAAATGTCGGCCTCCGTCTACCCGGCGGTATCGATCGATGCACCGCGGTTATCGGCAGGTCGCGTGTGGTGGGGTGTTTCAACCTCTTCCAAAATGCGTGGAAGAATCGGGGAAGAGATGCCCTTTAGTGCTCGCGCTTGTGAATGCCCTTCTGCAAGCAGTGGCGTGAGAAAATAATTGCAGGACTGCACCTTTGCCGTGAGCTATCCTAGGGGTGTGCGCGCGGCGGGGGCTGAGTGGTGTGTGGGTGGTCGGTAGCTGCAGCAGCGTCAGTTGTCTTTATAGTTCCCCTGCGCCTATCATCTCGCCGCACAGCAAGTGAGTTACTTCGTAAAATACTTTTATATATATAAAGCATACATCGTGAAGTGTGTTTTTTTTTAATTGCGTGCTTACGTTAGGGCCCACAAGCGAAATGACTGAGGCCATCTCATGGTGATGTTTTGCATGATGAAAGAACCTCCGTGAAGCTGTATCTGGTTATTGAGATTGTAAAAGGAAACATCGTGAAGATTTCTCAATTCCACCGCAATGTGCTGCAATGTGCGACGGTGGGGGGCGACTCTCGCCGCGCCCCGAGTGCGCTTCCTCCCCGCGTTGACATTTGCTGAAAAGACGCTAAACGCCGCGGCTCGTTTGAGCGACGAAGCGTGCCTGATGTGCGCCGACGCGGTTCATCTGGCAGCCCACCCCACGCGTTTCGGTGTTTCTGAAAACCCTCGGCGTCGTCTGTCGAGCGTAAACCTCCTCCTGTGAGCGGATGATCGAAATCAAGAGGTGACCGTGGGGACCGCACCTCGCCAACGCCTTCCACCCTCTGCCCAGTCGACACAAGCTCAGTCGCCCGTCGTCCACCCCGGGGTCTTCCCGCTGGATCTCCGCACTCGTGAAGACGGCTCCATTGCCCGTCCCACCAACCGGCCTCCCGCCATCCCGCATACGCTCCGCCCAGCGCAACCGTCTCTTGCCTGATCCTGTCTGCACCGCTTTGTGGGGAAGTCGACGATGGTTTCCCTTTGGAGGGACTTGCCCCTGGCATAGGAATGTGGAATTTCCACCACTGGCTCAGGACTGTAACCAGGAGATGAGCGCACCGCCTCAAGGCTCATTGGCGCCGGAGATCAGTTTGACTTTTGTTTACCTGCCACGTTCTCCTCCGGCCTTGCGCTTTGCTGAGTGGACGAGCGAGCCCGGGCCAAGTTTCGGGGACCCGGCCGTAGTGGGGAGGGGGCTAAATGCCTCTGTCCCGCAGCTTCGTTTCGACATAAATTGCTTTCCCGTTCCGAGACCCTCCCAGTCCCTCTGTCCTCGCATGTTCCTCAAGCGGCCCCACGGATATCTTGCGACAGCTGATTTGTGAGAATTGACGATTACTCACTTAGGAAGTTCCATATTGTTCTTATTATTACTCTTGTTTATCCATAAAAGCCTCACCGAGTTTTCACAGTAGGGGGCGATGTTGCGGTGCGTGATCACAATTGAGTAAGTTTCAGGTAATGTTTTAGCGTTGGGATTTATGGCCAATACTCGTGACATTGTACGTGTCTTTTCGCTATAGGGGGAACACAGAGAGGGCCAGGAGGAAATCCATGGAGAACATTGGGAGAGAGGGAACATACAAAGGCACCTGAATTGGGAATCAAACCCAGGCTTTCTAGCTGTGAGGCCACGAGTGTTACCACTGCACCTGCTTGCCACCACCCAGAATTGGGACCGCTAGGAGGTTCTAAACGAGGTCTCTGTTTGTCTGAGGCAGGGCGTCCTGGCTTTGCTTCCTCTTTGTGTGCTCACGCCACGAGTGGGTGGCACGGCCAGCGCTTCCAATCCGGAACGGCTCCCATGATGCACGGCAGTTGCATCAACATGTCCCCTGGTAACGATGCTAAACCGGGTAATTTTTTTTCCGCGAGATATGGTAAAATAAAAATATGCTCGAACCTGGTTAAACAAAACTGTTTAATTAATTATTATTTATTGTTCAATTATAACTGCAACATAAGTCAGGCAAGTCAAAATAAAACGTTGAAAATTCACATCAGGCATTGACCTAAATCCACATTTTTAATTAAAAAGGATAATTGCATGGGGATGCCTCTACCTAGGAGTGGATGGACCATGGTGTATGATGTTGGTGATGGTGGCCTAAGGATGACACATTGTGACACGAGCTTTGGTACTAATCCAGCACGAGACTCCGTCTGTGCCCGGCGCTAATCTGCCGGTAATGCTTTTGTCGCGACGAGGGGGATTTTCCGGGCACTGCGCAGGACAGATTTTTTGGCCTCCCCTTCACTCCGGCTCTGGCCGCGGCCGGCCACGTGTCACCACCTACTCGGGTCTCCCAGCCACCCGGAAAATACTTGGTGAGAAATTGAGCCCCGGGTGGGGGCGCGTGAACGTCACCGTTCCCTTCATCGGTGCCCCGCGATCGCTCGCCACTTCCACTGCCGTCTCGTGGGGGGGCGTGGTGACGCAGGGGGAAGATGGTGACGAAGGGGGAAGATGAAGCCACAGGACCACCCCCCGCAATCAATAGGCGGCACGTAACGATACGGGCGCGGTGGATAGAGCGCTGACCTCTGAACCCGGCGACTTGGGTTTGATTCCCGGCCGTAGCTAACGTCGGCGGCGAGCGATGTCTGAACCGGTTCTGGAATATCCCCGCGTTCACCAACCTGCATAGGCCAGCATAGCGCGGTATGGTCAAGCAATCCACATGGCCGGCATGGTGTGTGGAGGGGCAGTCTTCATGCAGCAGTGGGTTGATGGAGGGCTGCAACGTATCCAACTGAAGTAGCAATGCATCGATTCCTTGATTGACATCGATCCTTATGCCGTTGATACATGCGCCGGATTGGATGGTGTAAGAGTCGATCATTCACCGTTGCTGAACTTCGATACGAAAATTATTTTGCTCATGTTACATTTTGGCGAAATCGGTCAAACAAAGACTGCAAATGAGACACAACAATTGAGAATCAATTTGATTCTTGAATCTCGACTCGAATGGAGACCTCGGATCGTGATAATTAAATCACTGTGGGGTGGGGGCGCGTAGGTGGGGGGGGGGGTCGTGAAATGCCTAATGAATAGCTTCCACGGGAAGTTACTAATTAGGGCTTTTTCGGCTTCTTGCGCTCGGAGCTTCAAACCTATTGCCATGAATATTTATTTTAGTGTGTATATGTGATTATGTGTGTATGTATGATTATGTGTGTGTATGTGGGGAGCGGTAGTGGTTAGCGCGCTGCGCTATGAACCTGGCCACCTGGGTTCGATTCCCACTCACGGCCAACACCAGTGACGATTATTTCAATCGGTCCTGGGCCTCCGCTAGGTCGACTCGGCCTCAAATGAGTACCTGATACGGTGTGTAAACATCACCAACCCCCTCGTTTTATGTGCCGGCCTTCATAGGTGCTCGCTAACAGCACTTGCCCCAACAGTCTGTTAAGGCCATACGGGGCATCTTTGTTGTTGTGCACTGCATGGGAGTGTGTGTGTGAATGTCTGAATGTACGTATGTATACGAGTGCGTGTGTGGTGTGTGTATTGATTTTGCATCATTGCATTGCATTGACCTTTAGCGAGAGCTGCTGTGCTGGGCACGCAGTCTGCACTGCACCCGGGCCTAGCGTGCGAGATGGAAGGCGCAGGTTCTGCACACTCTGCTATCTGCGAGTCTCCGTGGAGGGCAGTCGATTGCCGCCAGCTGAGCGGGACTGTGGCCCTTCCGTATGAGCCACGTGGGTGGGGGGTGGCTCTGCAAGCTCCTTTCATGAAGCCCCAAGTCGTGCTCACCCTTGTCTCGAACGAATCCACCCGGAGCCATTTCCGAAAAGATTCACATTCCTGCACGCGGGAGCAGAGAACGCGAATCGAGTGATCTCGAGTGATCTCGAGTGGCCTCAATGCTCAAATGAGCATTGAGGCCACTGGCGCTCATCTCCTGTTCACAGCCTGCTCCTGAGCCCACGGTGGAAATTTCACATGGCGTGGAAATTCCAGTCTATCCAAAGGACAGCCGCTGTTGATTTTACCACAAATAGGCGGCGCTACCTTAATCGACCCCGGACGGATGATGAGCCAAGTAAAATCCCCCCCCCCCACCAACCGGGGTATGAACTCGCGACCTTCCGATGGCGAGCTCTACGGCCGAGCCACCCGGCCGGTAGCCGCCCTCTCATGAACGCACGCAGCCTCCCGACTCTTGAGCGAGGCAGCGCCGCCTGGCCCGGAGGTCTCCATGACTCGAGTTGCGTTGAGGCCGGCGATCGGCGGGGACCGCTGTCGGACTTCGCGGGGGCACGCGTTGCCGGTCACGTGCTCGGCGAGAGACGAGGTAGCACGTGTTCCCTTCTCAAACCCGCGCCCGCACCGACCAGCGCTTTGACGTACGGTGATGGTGGTGTCGGTGTAGCCCTTTACGAAGAGGGGGTTCTCTTAACGGCCGCGAATGCAGCAAACGCCGCTCAGTGTTCGTTGAGAAAATTCTATCGGGCGTCATGCGCACACGCGCACACACGCACACATGCGCACACGCGCTCGCTCGCGCGACCGCAAGCGGCGCGACGGGTGTTCAGGAAATCGAGCAATCTCGCGGCTTCCATGCCAGCTCGTGGACTTGGCGCCCATGTGACCCTGCCGACCGCCTGCGTGCGCCCTCGTCTCAGACGACAAGCGCTGCTTGCTGGGTGTGGCAGTCGTCGCCTTGCCAGCGCTCGGTCGCCTCCCTATCACTCTTCTATGGCTGCCACTGCCGTGGTTACTCTTCACGTGAACATCGCTCATTGGTTCATCCACCCGTGTTGAGGACTCGGTCTAGCGACCAGGCAGGGCGCTTCGTCTCATCTGCACTGTTCGGCCACCACACTGCAGGTCACACCAACGCACTCGCTCACTCGCCCGCTCATTCAAACACCCACTCACCCACACTGCTGTTCACAGGATTCTCTCTCCACTTCTTATCTCGCACGGCTCCACTCTGTAATTCCCTCCCATCGTCTCTTTCATAGCTGTCGTAATAACCTTTGGTCAATTGAAGAAACACGTTGACTCCTAATCTGTAACATCTCTGATAACGCTGTATATTGCTGACCGCTTGATGTGTTTGGCCTTTGGGCCCTGTGCTCTGCAACTGTGATTAAAAAACTGAGAGATGACATCTAACATCGCTCTGGTTGGCTCAGGGTCGTCACTCTCCGCCTTGCGTGAGATTTTAGTTTTACGTGCACGATCCCGTTAGGGGCAAATGACAGGTGCACGTCCACGGCACCTCGGAGGTGAGGTCACGAGGTCGGAAAGCGGTCGGCGCCCGGAATAATTTTAGCGGTGGCAGCTTGGTGAAGCGCGTGACCTGCTGGGTGTCGCGGTTGTTTTGGGGGATTTTTTCCGGGATTTGTGCTGATAGGAGGCCTCGGTTGGGCCTGAAATCGGTCACGCAGAGCGCCGCCGGTGCAACGTGCGAAGGAGTGAAGCTCTCTCGGTGAGCTGTGGAGGAATGTGAGCTGGGTGGGAGCGAGTAAACGTGGTTAAGATGCAAACATTCCTTGAAATCTTATCCGTCTGTAAATGTGTTCCGAAACGGAACGTTTAGGTACGTGATGTTGAACGCACAAACAATGTTTTTCTTTTGACAGGGCTCCATCATTGATATGCACTTGTCAATAGCATATGCTAAATAATCCTGACCGGGTCCAGAGCGTGATCGCGTAAACAGACACCGCTGGGCAAAAATTGTCTGTAAAGAGTCCATAGGCTGATGGATGTAAATGTGGCCCCGCATAATGTAGATCTGCTGGCATACGCCACGGTGTGACAAGCGTTTCGTTTGAAATAACAAAACCACACCTGCCCATGTTTTTTAAAGAAGCTCAGCATCTAAAAGTATGTTGTTAACGGCTACGTTTCTACAATATTTCTGAACTGGACACATATATTTTTTATTCCCGCCATTTCGTGTGGAGGGCCGGCCCTAAACGGCAACTTGGGAAATGTTGTTGCCCTAATCTTGGTCGATCGAGAGGGCTGTATCATGAGGAAGCAGACAGCCGCACACACAAACATGTGCGCTGCGGTTTGACTTTCCTCTTCTACAGAAAATAACGTCAATTACAGCCACTCTCTCAATACACCATTGGATGAAGGCCTCCCCCACACCATGCCAGTCATGGGGATGTTTTTTTGCCATACTTCACCACGCTGGTCAGTGCGAGGTTGGTGAAGGGGGTTAGAGGGCTTAGGACTGGTTCTGATGTCACTCGCCCACTGATGTGGTCACCGGATTCACTGTGGCACTGCTCTATCCTTCGTATGCGTGCTGCCTATCACAAACAAAAATGTAATGTTTTAGTAAAATTTATTTGGAATTTTATTTGATCTTGTGTGACAAGATGACATGCCGGTCACAATGAACCCCTGTAAGTGGGATGAGTATGGATGCGGCGATCCACTCCGTAGGGATGTGGTGATCCACTCCGTAGGGATGCGGTGATCCACTCCGTAGGGATGTGGTGATCCACTCCGTAGGGATGCGGTGATCCACTCCGTAGGAATGCGGTGATCCACTCCGTAGGGATGCGGTGATCCACTCCGTAGGGATGCGGTGATCCACTCCGTAGGGATGCGGCGATCCACTCCGTAGGGATGCGGCGATCCACTCCGTAGGGATGCGGCGATCCACTCCGGATAATTTGTTGTGATTTTAACAATTTATTGCAAATTCTGCATGTTCAGCCAAGACAGGAAATGTGTAGGAGAGAGATCGGCCGCAGAGGAGATGGATCGATGAAATCGCTGCCCGTGCAGGGCTGCCGTTGCATTTTCGGCAGACGGGCGAAGCACACCCGGCGTGTTGCGGCGCGCGTTGGAATGCACTCCGTCCACTTCGGGGTCCTGCGAGCTGCCCGCACCCCTCTCAGTGTGTGCGTGTGTGTGCATTCACGTGTGCGTGTGTGTGCATTCACGTGTGTGTGTGTGCATTCACGTGTGCGTGTGTGTGTGTGTATCGCGGGGAGTGGTCATTTGCGCGCTGCGCCATGAAACTAGCAACCCGAGTTCGATTTCCGCTCTTGGCCAACAACAATTCCCGCTCATGGCACCTCTGATTAGCACGATTGGCTACGTACGGTGTGAAATAAGTTCAACATACATACTTCTGAACCGGTTCTAGGCCTCCCTAGGTCGACTCAGCCTCAAATGAGTACCTGGTGCAGTGTGTAAACATTGCTACGCGGGAGAGAAAGGCGGCTGGGCGTGCTGCTGGCAACCCACGCCCTCGTGTGCCGTGCCGGCCTTTATAAGGTGCCTGCTAACAGCACTTGCCCCCAAAAGTCGATCAAGGATATAGTAAAGGGGATCTTTATCTTTTGTGGGGAGCAGTAGTGGTGGAGCGGTTTGTGCGCTGCACTCCGAGCCCAGCGACTCGAGTTCAATTCCCAGTGACGAATATCTGAGCCGGTCCTGGGCCTCCTTTAGGTCGACATCTTCACTAGGGATACAAAGGCGGCAAGGCGTGGCGTTTGCCACACTCCACCCACTTGTAATGCCTTTCTAGGCTTGATTGATGCTCGCTAACAGCAGATGCCCTGCAGCAGCACTGTGTTTGTTGAATGAAGGATGGATGTTGAACTTCTTTTGCAGTGTGATTGTTCCCCACCACCACCACGGCGCATTTGAATGTGGCAGTGTCTGCGTGCGCTTGTGAATGCGAGTGCCGCGGGGTGTGGGCGTGAGCGTGTGCCCGCCGTCCTTCATACCTGGGCCCTCCACCCCACTCCTGTAATTAAAGCCACCTTTATTCTGCATTATTCACAGGTGTTTTGTTGCCTGCCTTTGTTTGCCATTGTGCCGGTTGCGCCAGCCATTTAGCCTGCGGTGATGTGGGACTCGGGCATTGTCATCAGCGCCTCAGACCGAACGCATGTGCTCATACTGAACCAGTTTCGTCGCTACATTGCAGCATGGCACTTGGATGAAATTGTTCTCACCATGCTGGGTTATAATGTCAGTGCGAGACATTTCACTCTTATGTGTCTGCCCCCTTCATTCTAGGGGTAGCGATCCACAGCTGCTTTTCTTCATAAGCAACACTAATCGTCACTTACTGCCCTTTGTCAATCAACTCGCCATACTTCACCGCGCTGGTCACTGAAACCTTTGTCGGAGGTCACCGTGGATCTCGGCGCGGCTTCGCTCTCTCGCGTGCACTCCCCCCCCCCCCCCCCCCCCCCCCCGATGCCCTCTCCACGCCGTTCCGCTCGCCCCGTGGCCTGCCCTCACCTCCCCACCCCCCACGTCGCATCTCCCGGCCCGCGGTCACGATCCCGCCAGGGTTGTCGCGTCGCCCGCAAGCATTGGTATCGACCCGACGAGGGACGTCCGTTGTTTCCCAACCGCTTATCGCGCGGTGCCTCCACCGTGTTGTAACTCTCCGCGGGGCGGTGAGTTTACACCCCGCGCGCCCACACGGCACGCGGGGTGCCCGGCCAGCGAGCTCGTCGACGGTTTGGGCATTACGTGCGTGTGGTCGGCTTGGCGATGAGTCGGTCTTTGATGATGTTACAAAATGGAGGCATTGCCAAAGTAGAGCGTGATGCCAGCGAGCGGCTGAAGGTTCCTCTTTTGATTGTTATTTACCCCTACCCCCCGCCCCCCACGTTGCCCCGATCGTGCCGCTGGCCTCACGTCGCGAGACGAAGCGTGCGCGCGGTAAACCTCGCTGAGTGGCGCAACCCTTCACGTCGGAAAACGCCCTGTGGAAGTGGATATTGCAGAGCTACCTCTGAGACCGCTGCCAGTGGTGCGCACACCGTGGAGGGCATCGCTGTCCCACCCGCCCTGCGCATGAGAGTGATGTTCGACGCACGGCAGCCAAGCCGGCTTCTTAATTCTCAGAGCAGGAATTTAGCCAAATTTAGTGCAGAACCAATGTAAATACAACGTTTTGATCGCCAACCCCACGTCACGAAATACCCCAGGATCACGTGACGTGACAGCGAGAGTGCACAATTGATAGAACCGGCGCGGAGAGGCCAGCAGCAATGGAAGTCTGCGCTGTCGTGCCGCAGCGCCGACGTTGACGAGAATCGTGGGGGGGGGGGGGGGGTAGGCGGACGTTCGCTTCTCCGCTGTGGCACGGCGCCAGCAAGGTGGCTTTGAAGTGGCGGTGCGCGATGTCGCGAGGTCCCGGAGCTGTGGTAAATCAACGCGCATCATTATCTCGCGTTAATATTTTAACGGCCGCCGCGAGACCTGAGATTGATGGGGACTGCGGGGGCGGCCCACTCAAGGTTTTGCGGGGGGCACCTCTACCACGCGCTAGCGAGACCTCGCGTGCCTCGCGTGCTTTTCAATTGGCGGCGCTCTCCTCAGCCCCTCCCCCCCAGAGGTCTCTCTGTCTCGCGGAGCGCAATCCGTACGGGGGGGGGCGCTGCCCCGCGAGGTCGCCAAACGGGCCCTCGTGCCGCCCCCACGGCCCACAGTGGCGCGTGCCTGCGTCACCTCCTCCGTGGAGCCTACGCCATCTGGTGGAGTTACTGATATCCTGTGGAGTTGCTCACATCTGGTGGAGTTGCCCACATCTGACGGAGTTGCCCACATCTGGTGGAGTTGCTCACATCTGGTGGAGTTGCCCCCGTCTGGTGGAGTTGCCCTCGTCTAGTGGAGTTGCCCCCGTCTGGTGGAGTTGCCCACATCTGGTGGAGTTGCCCACATATGGTGGAGTTGCCCACATCTGGTGTAGTTGTTCGGAGCGTGGTCGCAAGTAACACGATCAGCGTCGGCGGTGTCTCTATTTAACCGACCCTCATACTGAGTACAAAAAAACGAGGACATATGATGGAAAGAAGAACATCTCACTGCACCAGCAGAGATCTGCATTCTCCAGTGGAAGTGCATTATTAGACAACGTACAAAAAACTGCGACTTTTAATGCCCTGGGAAGACTTATAGACTTCCCTTTATCAGAGGTAACCACCACCAGGAGGTTGTCGTGGGAAATATCTCCCAAGCGGCAAACCTTGCCAGGAGGCTCCCACCGCAGCATTCAGGCTGGACACAGGTGGAATCGCCACTCTGCATGAGCAGAACCCCATTCTGTGTCTACACGTGAACACAAATATCTTACAGTCAATCCGCCAATATTGTCCAGCAGCATTTGTTTCATTAAGTAAACTTTGACCCAGTTTCGGCCTTCTGTGTCTCGGCTTCAGAATAAAGCAAATGCTGCAGGGTTAATTCTAAAGATTTGTCTTTGATGAAGCGCCCACTGCTACCCTGGGGCGTATCAGATCACTTCACGTCGCATCTCAACACATTTGAAAGGGCACCCCCAGTGGCAGCTGTCCCAGTGGGCGCATGGTTTGTTATTTGCACCGATGCTCCATCTAAAAAAAGGGGCCCATTTCACCGCAACATCAGAGGCGGTCTACATTACTGCTGCGCGGGATTTTGCGGTTGTGCCGTACGGCTCTCCGACGCGTGTCCAGGTTCTACCGTAGCTGTTCGGCACGACGTCCGACGTTTCGCTCGAGCGGCTCCCGGCACGTGGAGCGAAATGTCGGACGTCGTGTCGGAAAACGCGTCGTACGACTGGAGTTTGTTCGAGGGAGGGACTGCACGGCAGAGGCCCCCACGCCGCTGCCGTCACGGGGGCCGCGCCGCCGAGCGTGGCCAGGAATGACGCGCCACGCGGGAGGAGACTCGCGCCCATCGGTGTGTCGGCGCGTTACAAAGCGGAGGTGCACGGTCGCGCACGCTTCAAGGCATCGTGTGCGCCGGAGTTTATTCCGTGGCTTCGGGAATTAAATTGCGCCGGCTTAATCCGAGTCCCGCAAAACAGAAGGTCAGCGTTACCGCAGAAAGGGGCCACGCGGGCGGCGCCGATGGCGAGGGCTCGCTCCGGGTTCTCGCTGCATGATGGCGCGCCGCGTATATTGTGTCCGGTGCGCAGGAGTGGCGAGCGCGTGTGGAGGCAGTGCCACGCTGTCACGCCGCACGCCCCGAGAGCGCTGCCCGCACACCCCAGGGTGACCCTCCGCTCCCCTCCGTTCACCTCCGCCCTTTTTGCCGCTTGCGACTTCTCTTTCAAATCTACAAAACGAGCGCTTATCGCATCGCCTTCTCTTGCTGAAGAACGACCGTTTTCTAAGACGTTATTTTGCTTTAAAAAAAAAAAACACCCCTAAGTGCAGTTTATAGAAGCGCGCTCGCGATCACGTGCCTGGCGACGCTGCACGCCCAGAATGCGCTCTGTGGGTGCGTCTGGGTGACATTACGTAACGGACGAACTCGGCTGGTGGGCCTTTGGGATGGGCGGGCGGGCGAGCGGCGGTGACCCCACTGAGGTCACGCGGATTCGCCGCTCACCCTCTTTGCTGTAATTTTATGATGAATAATATTGATCGTGAAAGCTTACGTGTTCACCTGCAGCAGACTTGTCACCAATGTCATCTTGCAGTCGCGCTCTCCGAGGCGTTCTCGGGTCACGCCGCGTGTCATTCGGCGCGATGTCCGATCCTTCGGTTCCCGAAGCCCCCAAACACGTGGAGAAAACGTCGGACTTTGTGCGGAACGAATCGTGACAAAAACCCGCGAACGCGTCCGAAGGCCTATCGCCTCATGTCGGCTGTCGTGCGGTTGAGCCTATTATAATTTAATTTTGCTTACTTTACCATAAATGGACAAGCGGTCGAAGCTGCCCCACAAACCGTGAATGGAAAGTGCCAACTGGGAGAGCGTTTGTTGTAGCCCAGCGTGCGAAGACGTGCCCGGGTCGCTCAGCTGCTCACGGCGCGCAGGTGAAGGGAACAGCCCCGAGTGTGAGCAGCCGGTTTCTGGGAACGAGCATGCGAGGGTTTTTGTCGACTTGATTTCCCCTCTCTTGCCACTGCGCGTTTGTCCTCGGGGGAGTTTAATTAGCCACGGTAGCGGCAGCGTTCGTGCCGGGCGTGCAGGAAGCCGCACGGCGCTCGGATAACGGCGGATCTGCCGGAGAGGGCGCGGGAATCTCTTTGATCAACGTGGCCGGTTTTCTCTCGGGCGAGTCCCTGCAGTTGTGATCATCCTGATGAGGGTTCTCATGCCTCCCCCTGACAAACAGAGTTCTTGCATCCATGCTTTCAACCTCAGTTGGAAGGCGTTTACATGTTTTATATATATTTAATGTTTTCCCTTCCCGCCTCCTGCATGTTTGACATTGCAAGTGCAGTATGAAGGATAAGGACAACGCGGCGCCTCGGGGTGCCGTGCACGTTGCCCCATCCGTTCCGAACGCAGGCTTCTGACCGGTGCGCTTATAAGAGCTTGGCGCTGGGTGAAATGCATTTGGCGGCCAGGTGGCAGTAAAGGTTAGAGTGGCAAACTTGCAATCACAAGGTTGCGAGTTTAAGGTCAACTTGGGCCAGAGTTTCTGTAGAGTAGATAACATCGGTACTGCTGAGTGGAAAGCGAGTAGCCGTCGTTCCACATAATAAGCAGCCCTCGTCGTCGGAAGGCTCCTGGCGTGCAGCGCTCGAAATGAAGGATTTTAAGCAGTAGCTGCGCATCACCACCGAGAAAGCATTCCTCAACACTTGGGCACGCGGACTGGTTGACGTTGACAGTGCTACGGAGTCCAGTACAGAGGTGCGTTTGTTTACTGAGGATTTATAAACACCTTTGGCTGGACCACACGCTGTTAACACGCTTGCACCACAGCCTCTTGTGTTCACTGCAATGGCAGAGGTTAGTGGACGCGAGGCTAAAGTTAGAAACACGGCGTGGTTGCCGGGTCGAACTTATTCCCCTCTGGCACCCGATCAGTGCACCTTCGACGCTCGCAGCGACCGACACGGACTGGTCGTCGCGCGGACCGTGGAGACGCGGCAGACCTCGTCTGACCACGTGCCCTGCGAAACGAAGCCACGGGCTGGGGGTTGCCCTCGGGCCGTGGGATGCCCACGCCTGGCTTGGTGGTAACCGAGTCGCGGGCAGCGCGTGCGACGGTGCTTCGTGACGTCCCCGGCCGCGGCGGTTTGTAGCGGGGAGCGCCGTGCGACGCAGCGCGGGAAGCGGCACGGCCCTCCGCTCCACACGCGCGCGCCATGCCGGACTCCGCTTGATTCTTACGTGAAAAGCATTTTCTGATTTGAAAGAGAACAAAGACGGGGCGAGCGCGGTCGTCTTGTGCTGTTTGCTTTGCGCTGCCGCGGTTGAACGACGCGCGATGTTGTGTTGAACGACGCGCGATGTTGTGTTGAATGACGCGCGATGTTGTGTTGAATGACGCGCGATGTTGTGTTGAATGACGCGCACCGTGACTTGCTCTAACCCCCCGCTGAATTTGCGCTAATCGGTGAATGTTTTCTTTTGCATAGGTTGTTGTGGAATGGGTAATCTGCTAAAGGTCCTATCCAAGGATATTGAGAATATTCCACGCTTTTTCTTGGATTTTGAAAGTAAGTTTTTTTTTGCGTCCGGAAACGAGAGAATGATCGCGCGAGGTGGAGGGGGGGGGGGGTGCGTCGCGTGCGCAGAGGACGGTGCCGGTCGGGGAGAGAGGGGGCCCATGCCAGGGCCCGATTTGCACGACGTGAGACCACCGGGGTGTTGGCAAATTTACAGATTGAGCAGAACCGTAGAAATGTACGAGCGCTTGAGAGTCATTCACTGGCACGGTCAAACAACACGCAGGTCAAACCACACGCAGGTCAAACCACACGCAGGTCAAACCACACGCAGGTCAAACCACACGCAGGTCAAACAACACGCACGGCCAAACCAAGGCAGGTCCCTTGCACTGCATCAATTCTACTGCGTGTCAGAATCTGGGTACAAGCACAGTTCTGATAGAAGCAATACATTATTACACTGCTCTGGTGGGGGGGGGGGAAGGGGGTGGGGGTAAAGGCACGTGCCCTGTTCACATCCAGCTTCTGCTGCATTCGTTTTTATGAATATTGATGAAGCATGAAATAGGCTCCATATTTGGGGAAAATAATGCTATTTGTAATGTAAACTCCAAGCAGATTTTCCACTATCGGTATTAATCCTGTATGCGACCTCCAGGCACGTTAAAGATATAAACATTTACCGGCTCCCTCCGCGGTGAGCGGTTAATAATGTCGCGTGCCGAGGGAGCGCCGGGGGGGGGGGGGGTCGCCGTTTTCCAACGCCGAAATTTTTTCCTTCGCAGCGTCGGCACGCGGTCACGCGCTCCGTGGCCGTAGTGCCGGTCATGCGGCCGATGAATTAGCGACGAGTGGACGGTGGAGACGGCGCTTGCGGGCCCCCGTGCGTTTTTTTAGCAGCACTGCCCAATTTAATGACGAGCGGCCGCATTGGTCTGCGTTCCTCCAGCGCCCGATGTCGTGGCTTGGACGCGCGCGTAACGCTCGCGTCGCCGAGAGGTTCACGTGCAGGTCTGCGCTTGTTTGCTGACAGCACTGCAGGTGGAAGGCCCCCCCCTACTCAGGGGATCTTTGGAGGGTGCGCCCCCCCTTCTTCTTATACAAAACCGATGGATTAGGGCCTCCCCCGCACAATGTTTTTTTCCCCCACGAAACTTCACCACGCTGGGCAGTGCGGGCTGGTGAAGGGGAGGAGAAGGGCAGGATCAGTTTTGAATATCACGTGCCACTGATATTAACCGCGGCCCGGAATCACACTCGGGTCGCTACTTTGACAGCGCAGCGCCCTAACAGCACACGGTGTGTCCAACACCGATGCGCACACACCGCCAGGGTAACACGCATTTGGGTCGTAGTCGCGAATTCTCAAGCAACGTATATTTTGAGACGGGGCATCCGGCTAACGATCACACAATGAGGTTTGCTCTCTCTGGGATTAGCAGCACCTTGAGCGGTACAGGCCTCGGCGCCTGCAGTTGGTCCCGGGGCTCGGGGTTGTGCGATTGGCAACGAGCCGAACCCGCCGGCCGGCCAGAGCGGCCGAGCCGTCCTCTCCGCACAGGCGTCACGCCTGCGCCGGTTTGCACAGCGGCCACGCGGATTGCGCCTCCTGCAGCAGCGGCCTCCGCCGACGGCGCGCCCTCGATGTCAATCGCTCGCATTTAAAAAATGTAGCTCGCGTCCCCGATTCGGAAGCGGCCGCGCGTGCGCCGCTCGCCGCACGGTTAGAAACGCGCGACGCAGCAGATAAATGTGAAAAGGCGCAGCCCTGCAATTTCCCGTTCACGCCACTGCTGGCAGAAGCTCCTCGGCTCGGGGGAGCTCTAGAGATCCCCTGAACGGGGGGTATTTGGCCTACTCTTCTGCACACAATGCAGCAGATGTCCTCATAAACGACAAAATAAGCTGCTGCTTCGGACGTCATCCAGTTGCCTTTGCGCCGTACGTAGCGATGTCCGGCGTCGCTGGCTCGCGGCCCTTGTGGCCCCCTCCTTGGCACCGCTTCCGGCGTCTGCCGGGGGTGGGCGGAGATTGTCAACATGGACCCCGTGAACCGCGGCGTTTCCCCAAAAACCCCCAGAGAGCATGCGAGCGAGATCGCCACAGTTGTTGAGTGGCTTTGCTGGCATCTCCCCCCATGCCCCCCACGCCCCCCCCCCCCCGCCGCCGTTCCCCGAGCCCAAGGTTGAGAATCAACGCTGCCGTGCCTCGCTTTGCCGGACTGCACTAAACGCGCCGCCGCTGTGTCTGCTCTGCGCTCTCTGTCCCCCTCTCTCTTCCTCTTCTCCCTCTCCTGCTCTCTCTTTCTCGCCCTCTCGCTATCTGTGCTCGTCTCCCTCCTCCTCCTCCTCTTCTCTCTCTCTCTGTGCCTACAGGTGCCTGATATGGGGAACCTGTTAAAAGTGCTCACTTGCACAGACCTTGAACAGGGGCCAAACTTTTTCCTTGACTTTGAAAGTGAGAGCCGGCCGTCGTCGGTGTGACGCATTTGCTTGTCCTGTCCGCTCCATGACGTCCTCCACTGGGTTTCTCCGCGCTTGCCGTACGACGTTGTGCATAGGCCTGGCGCCATCCAGCAGTGCTTGGAAAGGAAACGTGCACTGCATACCTTCATTGTCGTCCTGACAAATGCTGCGGAGATGCATTTTGCCAAAATAAACCAATTGTATAAGACTTCAAATATGAGATCGGAGCCAGCCTATGTACAACGTTACTTCTGCAGTGTTCCCGAATGCCGTCATGCATGTCGCTGTTACGAGTTTTACTTTTGTTTTTAGTCGCCCGGTTGTTTACGCATGCCGATCATCGCACACACACGCATGTGATAACGCTCCTGCTGGGTAGTGCACGCACGAGAGCCGCCTGCACGGTCATCCATTTATGGATCAAAGTGAGATTCATGCTCGCAGCCTAGGCCGGACAACGGCTGTGGCACACGGCGGAGCATCGCATGGCGCTCTGCAAAGATCCGTTGTCGTCATCCTCGTCATCATTGTCATAATCGTCGTAGACGTCATCGTCGTCATCATCGGCATCATCATTGCCGTTATCGTTGTCATCGTCGTCATCTTCATCATCAGCATCGTCGTCGTCGTCGTCATAAGTCGGTTACGTTAAATTGTTTAATACATTTCAGACTGAGGCTGTGTGTTTCCGTGCAGTGTCGCCCGAGGTCAGCGTTTGTCAGTCGCTAAACGCCACGAGGAAACGTGCATGGGAGCCGTGCACGGCAGCGTCCATCTCCACAACAACACATTTATCAAGCGCATTTCCTTCCCTGTGGCATGGCTGTGGTGGCTGGTGGTGGTTGATGATCGTGGCGGTGGTTGTCGGGTCGGTCGATGGTAATCGGCGGTGGTGGTTTCGGCGTGTACCCCAAGATGCGCAGCCCACCGAGGCGGAGCGGGACTCGTGGCAGCAGGTGAACGGCGTGCTGCAGCAGAGCGAAGGCATCCTCACCGAGCTGCAGGCCTACCGCGGGGCCGGCCAGGAGATCCGAGAGGTGCGCTCACCGCTCACGGCCCGGTCCATGGCGGCAGCGGAGGCCTGGCCGGCACGGGGGGCACGGGGGTCACATGGAGCCACATGCGGGGGGGGGGGGGGCTCGGGGGACACGGTGTCACACGGCACGGAAGCAGTGGGGGGCATCAGGGATGCGGGGGGACATGTCCTCGTCTGTCTAGCTATGCGCTGTTGATTTCTGCCTTCTCCTTTCTGAGGAACCGTCGCCCAAAACGCCGTTTGCATGTTTTCCCATTACAGTCAGCGTCAAGAGCAAACGTGACGAGTTTGTAATTATTTTCACCCTGTTTGTGATGCATGGATGACCGTTTGTGCATGCACACATAAACATGCGCACACACGCATGCACACATGTGCACGCACACGCACACACACACACAAAAGCATGCACAGCCAGGACCGGCTGAGAGTGGGGGAGATGCACGGGATAATCGGCATTCGCGGTTGCAGTCATGTGCATAGCACGCGACATACGCAGCGTTCCCCTCCACACACACGCACGTGCGCGCGTTACAAATTGCAGGTGGCAGCGGTCACTCTGCGGAGCCACCGGGCACGTTTTTCACGGCGTTTATGCCACACGGCGTGGTGGGTCAGTGGAGCCGACAACGCTCGTGACATCTAAAACGATTTCCTTTTTGTTGCGCGTGGCGGTGGTGGCGGCGGTGGCGGCGGTGGCGGCGGTGGCGGCGGTGGCGGCGGTGGCGGTGGCTGTGGTGGCGGTGATGCCGGGCCGCAGGCGATATCCAACTCCAACGACGTCGAGCTGCAGGAGAAGGCGTGGAAGGCCGTGTGTCCACTTGTGGCCAAGCTCAAGCGCTACTACGAGTTCTCCCTCTGCCTGGGTAAGAAGCCAGCCTCCTACTCTCCCAGCTCTTGCCTACAGCAGGGCACGGACGCGCAGCGGTAACATTTGTACCTCTCAGCAGCAACAAGGACCTGAGTTAGGTTCCCGACTCGGCCACCTTACTGTGTGGAGTTTGTTCCCTCCATGTTCTGCGTTGGTTTCCCCCGAGTTCCCCGGTTTCTTAGCGCAGCTAATAAGATCCCTCACACAATGAAACCAAACATCCCAATGCTGAAAAATTGCATGCAAATTGCTCATTTGGGATTTAGCACAACCACAACATAGTTCCCTCCCATTAAATGTGGAACATTGTGCGACAGCACAATGTGGATTCGTATAGTGTCTAAACGATGATAGTGATCATGATGTTGAAGATGGTGATGATGGTGACGATGATGGTGGTGGTGAAGATGGTGACGGTGTTATTGATGGCGGTGGTGACGATGGTGACGGTGATGGTGACGGTGACAGTGTTATTGATGGTGACGGTGGCGGTGACGGTGACGGTGTTATTGGTGGTGACGGTGGCGGTGACGGTGGCGGTGTTATTGATGGTGACGGTGACGGTGACGGTGTTATTGATGGTGACGGTGTTATTGATGGTGACGGTGGCGGTGACGGTGTTATTGATGGTGACGGTGACGGTGGCGGTGACGGTGTTATTGATGGTGACGGTGGCGGTGACGGTGTGTGCGGGGCCCGTGTAGCGGAGGCGCTGCGCAGCCTGCTCACGGCGCTCACCTGCCCGCCCTGCACGCCCACGCAGCACCTGGAGCGTGAGCAGGCGCTCGCCAAGCAGTTCGCCGAGATCCTCCACTTCACGCTGCGCTTCGACGAGCTCAAGGTGCCCGCCGCCGGGGCACGGGGGGCGGGGGGCGTGACGACGACTCCAGCGATGAGCGATCGCTGTTGCCGCCCGGTGCGCGTCGATTCGTCCGTTTATCTCGCTCCTTGAAGCGATGAATCGCACGTGAGGAACGGTCCTCGACGATCGCCCGCTGAGCGTCTTTGGGATCCTCCACGCACTCCCCTACCTCTCTCATCTCACTCTACTCCCCTCACTCTCCTACCTCTCTCATCTCACTCTACTCCCCTCCACGCACTCTCCTACCTCTCTCATCTCACTCTACTCCCCTCCACGCACTCCCCTACCTCTCCCCTCTCATCTCACTCTCCTCCCCTCCACACACTCTGATGTAACAATCACTGAGTACGCTCGGTGTGGATGCTATTGTTCACCATGAAGCAAGGTGCTGCTGTGTTTCACGGACACAGGCTGCCATCGTTTCGCATGAGGGGGCGATGTTGCTAGGCGATGTTGCTTTGTGTTTCCCAATGAAGTAATTTGTAGGCAACTTTTACAATTTGGTAAAATTGGATCGTGACACCAGATCGCAATAGCCTACTGTTTTCTAATGACGTCACGGGTACCTGAATGTCCACTGTGAAACAGACGGTGCGTATTGTATGCAAGCCTCTGCAACAAGCCAATCACACACACACCATCTGATATCATCATCACCGTCGGTGTACATTATCAGCAGTATGATATCTCTGCTTTTACATATGGTTCATCGTCGTCATCGTGCGTAATCTGCATGTTACGGGAGAGTCATGGTCCACGGTGGTTCGTCAATGTCGTGAAATCGTGCCGAGTGTGTTGTACACCGTTTACATGAGGCCACGCGCGCTCGCTCCGGCAGACGAGTTTGTCTCTCTCCATCTCCCACCCGAGAGCGTTTGCCTGATGACGGCATTGCTGCTGCCGCTTTGTGTGCAGATGACGAACCCAGCGATTCAGAACGACTTCAGCTACTACAGGCGCACGCTGAGCCGCAACAGGATAAACAACACCTACGTGCGTGTTACACACCCACACCCCCACGCCCCCCGCCATCAGCACGGCCCAAATAAAAAAAAACGCGCGGCTCGTTACGCACCGCCATCGCGGGACGCCTCCGCCGTTTATAGTTCGCGAGTTGTAAAAATTGGCCCCCATTGGTAACCCTCGAGTAAACAGCAAGAGCATGCTACGGCAAGCGGTTCGGGGTTCGCACGGAGTTGCGACTCTTCCGCGCTGATGCCGCGGATGAGTGTTGGCTCGAGCTTTCTGTGGAGCGTAAAAATCTCGCCAAGCCGTAAAACAAAAAAAAAAAGCGCTTCATTTTGAAAGACAACTTTTTATCTCGCCACACACGAGGCCATCTAATTGGGGCTCTCTTGGCCAGCCACGTTGTATTGTGCCTGCTCCCGCACCTCGTTTCCTCTGACCTTTGGGGGCAACGTGACCGGCGCCCGCTGCGTCTCTCGTCAACACACTCGCGAGTTACGGCTTCGCCGCGTGAGTGTGCGGTAGCGTACGCGCGGAGAGAGACGCGCGCGGCGACGCGGCGCTCTCCGCGCGTGTTTGTATGAATGCGCCGGTGTCGTGGCGGGCGGCGTGCTGCAGCCCAGAGGTCGCCGGTTCGATTTGGTCTCCAATCGAAGATTTGGTCTCCTGGAGGGCACGGCAGTGGACACGACGCGACGGGTTTCTTAAATCCCACGCCCGCGTCCACCCGGCAGCGTTAAATGTATTTCCCGCAGTTAGCCAATCGACAGGTCCCCCCCGTGGTGGGGTAAAGTGTGGGTACTCGACCTCAAAGTCACGCTTGCAAAAGAGGCGATGTTCACGTGTCTCGAAGCGTCTGTATTCATCTCCTGGTTAAATAAAAGACTCTTCCCAGACGCCTGGCCAGCGTGGACGAGTTGGTTACAACTCCGTCCGTATGCCCCTTTAGGGAGGCCCTTCTTCGAATAGTGGCACGAGCAAGCAATTGCAGGGCTGCGCCTTTAACCTTTACCGGACGATCCACAGCAAATCGCGGAGAACGAAGTCAACAACGAGATGGCGAACCGGATGTCCTTGTTCTACGCCGAGGCCACCCCGATGCTGAAGACCCTCAGCGACGTTACCACGAAGTTCGTTTCTGAAGTAGGTCGCCAAACCCCCCACACCTCCCGCCCCGAGAATGTCGCTCGGCAGAGTGAGCGTGCCCCCGGTGCCGTGACGCGGTGCTCGGAACACGTGGCCTGGGCGCCCTCCCCTGGCGCTCCTACCGCCCCGCGGTCGCAAACGTCTGAAGGTCGGCCGAGGTCACCGTGATTAGCGCGAGTTCTGCCCGCCGCAATTAATCGTTGGGTGAAGCGCCGCTGACCTTCGGCGTGCTGCAAGACCCGCTCGCGGCGGAGCGCCGATGGGAGGGACGGTGGGTGATGGCTCTCGGGCTTCCCTCCCGACGGTGCCGTTACTGGCCGCCGTGCGACGTTCATGCGACGTGCCGCGTTGCCGTTCAACGGGAGTGACAACGGAGAGAGGAGTGCGCCATTCTGTCGCTTTGGAAGCTGCTCGGTAATGGCACCTGGGTTCAACTCGCACCTTGTGTTACTTTTACACGATGCCTTTCTGGCACTGATCGGCAGTCGTTGCCGTTGTGGCGACGTTAAGACGTCACGCGGCAGCGCTTGGCGGGCGTCTACGCGCTCGTAGCTTGCGTGCCTGCGTGGGCAGAACACAAATCTGAGACGTTGCGCTGACGATTAGGAGACCCGAGCCTGGGAAGGAAGTGCCGCTCGACTGGACGACGACAGACGGGACTCGCGGGCGCGACCTGGGAGCGCTGGCGTCTCGGCTAAGACTGCGCGAGGTGATGGAGCCAGACTTGTCCTCTCAACACGTGCTTCCGCGCCGTGTGTGTCTCCTCGTGCAGAATAAGACGCTCCCCATCGAGAACACCACCGACTGCCTCAGCACCATGGCCAGCGTCTGCAAGGTCATGCTGGAGACTCCGTGAGTGGCCCCTTCTCTCTCTCTATACTGACCTCAAGGAGGCGGACGCTGGGCGATCGATCGTGCACTCTGCTGCCACGCACAGCCTGTGGAGGAAAGCTGCCATGCCTGTCTACATCAGGAATGGCTCGTCCTGTAGTCTGATTGTATGTTACCTTCAGTTTCAGTTTATTTATTTTGGTATAGCCCTGTGAGCCATTCGGCTCTTGAATCGGGTGCAACCACAACAAACAATAAAAAAAAACACAATCAAGATAAACATCTTAAAGTGACTATGTGACTGTGCATACAGAATATCCATGAAAAAAAACAGCAAAATATTCCTGAAAAAAGCACCGTACACCAATGCTGTGTGCAATAAATCCCAGTGGGATGCAATTAAAACAACAACCACAAGACAACTAAGATTAAGGCCGTCAGTCTAACTCCGTACTACAACAAAACAAACGTCCAAACCAAAAAACTTTTCGAAATCACCAAAAAATAAAGCCATTATTGCAACGTAACAGTGATCACAGGAATTGTGACCGAATTTTTACAATAAACTACATAAATAACATGTAACACCAAATCCTAGAGCCATAGCTGGCTGCATGAGTCACTCCACAAACAACAGGAGTATCAGTCGGAGTATCAAATTTTTCAATGCACCTTTAAGATCAGCACGCTATATCAAAATACAGATAATACTTTGCAGCGTCATCCGGAGCGAAACATTTTAATTTATTTTAGGCCACTGAATAGCAGTGGCAGCTAGGGGTGTACAACTCCTCTAGAGCAGTTTTGAGAGAAGATCTCATTGGTAGCGATTCAAGTTGCAGTGTATTGGCAATAGCATTCCAGACCCTGGGGGCATCAATAGCAAAGGCCCTTCCTCCAGTTTTTGTACGGCAATAGGGAATGTGAAGCTGATAAATGAGCGAAGACCTGAGGTCAAATTTGTTCTTTGAAACAGAGAGGAGATCCAGCAGGTAGTCTGCGAATTTTTTTGTAAGTACATCGTGAATAAATATGATCTGGTGCACAAGCCGTCGAACATTAAGAGATGTTAAGTTTGACCCAATGTAGAGATCATAGTGGTGAGTCCTATATGGGCAGTTCAATGTAAATCTTAAGGCCGAGTGATAGATGGAATCAAGCTTCTTTAGTACAGTACTTGGGGCTGATTTATACACGATGTCACAGTAGTCAAGTAGAGGCAGTATGGTAGCTTTTATCAATTCCAAACGGAACATTGGGGGGAAGCAGTGCTTGTGTTGATACAGAAAACCAATTTTTATTTTTGTCTTTTTACCAATATAATCAATGTGATCTTCAAAATTCAGTTTTGAATCCAGGATGACCCCAAGATACTTATAGATCTTGACTTGCTCTATTTGATAACTATTTAAGGAATGTAATTGGGGAAAAATAACTTCCTGCTTTAGTCTTGGTGAGAAGCATAGTACCTTGATTTTGGAGGTATTCAGGACTAGTTTAAGAGCAACTAGCTGATGTTGTAGTTTGTTGAAATCACGCTGTAGCTTAGCAATCACGTCATCCGGAGAGCGGCCAGCAGTAATCAGTATCGTGTCATCTGCAAAAAGATTTAACCTGGAATGATCCAGGTCAGTGCCCAAGTCATTGACATAAAGAGAGAACAAAAGGGGGCCGAGGATGGAACCCTGTGGAACCCCTTTTGTTATCTTAACACTGTTTGACCTCCAACCATTTGTGAATACAGTTTGGGTGCGAGAAAAGAGGTATGCGAGAAAAGAGGTACTGTAACGGCTGCAATTATTACAGCCGGCTTTTGTCGTAATTGTTAATTCTCTCTTGATTGGGAATGTCATCGTCATTGTTGTTATGGTTATTGTCTTTTACTGGATTTCGATTGGATTGATCTATACTTTTGAAGTGTAGTTTTTTTGACAGTAATGCACTTGGAGATATTTCGATATGAAAGGTCCCTGATAAAATAAAGTGTATTATTATTTATCATGAATAGCAGTGGTTCTAATTGCTTCTGTTGCGTATCGTTGTTAGAATATTTTCCGCTTCGTTGGCCGAGTTGGCGGCACGTGACGAGCGACGTGTGCGTGGCATTCGTGGCCACGCGGTGGCGATGGTGGAGGCTCGGTGTTTGCGCGGCGCTAATGGCGGCAGTGGTGGTGGTGTGCGTAGGGAGTACCGGAGTCGGTTCACCAACGAGGAGACGGTGTCCTTCTGCCTGCGGGTCATGGTGGGCGTCATCATCCTCTACGACCACGTGCACCCGGTGGGCGCGTTCGCTCGCAGCTCCAAGATCGACGTGAGCTCGCCACCGACATTCTGACACCCACGCCCCCGACGGGACACCGCCATGCCGCCCGGTGACCGCGCATCAACGCCGTCGAACGTTTAACCCCAAATCGAATCCCGAGTGTGCTTTTAAGAATCGTCAGGTGAAGAATCCGCTCTGATATATCGTGCAGCCATCTTAGAGATGGGCCCACGGAAGTGGAAATCATAGAGCTACCTCTGAGATCCCTTCAAGTGACCTCCGTACCACACGGTAGGGAGCAGCGTTTTTACTCTCCGACAATGTTAGCCACGGTCGGAATTTAATTTCGGTGTCGCGGTTGGTAGCGCGCTGCGCTAACGGCTGCAACGCCGCTGCCCTCCGGAGTCTGCTCAGGGCACTGAAACTGAGAGGTAACCGAACTTTGTTCATTCTCTGAGTTGGAAGGCTCTGTGCACCGGGTTTGAATGCAGCATTCGCGAGCGTGGATTAACCCGTGATGTCACGATCACCGCGCGGATCTGTGTGGGTTTCTTGCAGATGAAAGGTTGTATAAAGGTGCTCAAAGAACAGCCTCCGAACAGCGTGGAAGGTCTGCTAAATGCACTCAGGTACAAAGGACGCACGCCACATGGACGCTTACATTCACCGGTAGGGAAACGCAATTGTCTGATTCCTCCAAGGTATTATCATGATTAATTACGAGTCATCATCAGCGATGATAAATCCCCTGCTGGATGAAGGCCTCCCCAATCCACCGCCATCGTGAACATATTTCATCGCTTCATCTCTGCATGGATGCGTCCCATCCCTTGGCTGCCACTCCACTATTGTCATTACCAGCTATGTTCCCATTCTCTGGTGAGCTGAGTACTCGACCAAAACGCGGTACACTAACTGATTACTTCTTGAGCTGTGAACTGGGTGACCTGAGTTCGATTCCTGGCCACGGCTAACATCAGTGGCAAGAGCAATCGGAACCAGTCTGGCTGTGTCCCCCTTCACCAATATGCAACCAACCAGTGGTAAAGTAAGGTAAATAAATCCCCATGAACAAAATGGTACGGGGAAGCCTTCATCTACCGCTCCACTTTGGAATTCCCTCCTGTCGTCTCAGGTACCTTGCAGTGCACAGTTTGTATGTTCTCTCCCCCTGTTCTCCAATGGGTTTCCTCTGGGTTTTCCGGTTTCCTCCCATATTTAAAAACACACACATACAGTGAGGGAAAAAATATTTGATCCCCTGCTGATTTTGTACGTTTGCCCACTGACAAAGAAATTATCAGTCTATAATTTTAATGGCAGGTTTATTTGAACAGTGAGAGACAGAATAACAACAAAAAAATCCAGAAAAACGCATGTCAAAAATGTTATAAATTGATTTGCATTTTAATGAGGGATATAAGTATTTGACCCCTCTGCAAAACATGACTTAGTACTTGGTGGCAAAACCCTTGTTGGCAATCACAGAGGTTAGACGTTTCTTGTAGTTTGCCACGAGGTTTGCACACATCTCAGGAGAGATTTTGTCCCACTCCTCTTTGCAGATCTTCTCCAAGTCATTAAGGTTTCGAGGCTGACGTTTGGAAACTCGAACCTTCAGCTCCCTCCACAGATTTTCTTTGGTATTAAGGTCTGGAGACTGGCTAGGCCACTCCAGGACCTTAATGTGCTTCTTCTTGAGCCACTCCTTTGTTGCCTTGGCCGTGTGTTTTGGGTCATTGTTATGCTGGAATACCCATCCACGACGCATTTTCAATGCCCTGGCTGAGGGAAGGAGGTTCTCACCCAAGATTTGACGGTACATGGCCCCGTCCATCGTCCCTTTGATGCAGTGAAGTTGTCCTGTCCCCTTAGCAGAAAAACACCCCCAAAGCATAATGTTTCCACCTCCATGTTTGACGGTGGGGATGGTGTTCTTGGGGTCATAGGCAGCATTCCTCCTCATCCAAACTCGGCGAGTTGAGTTGATGCCAAAGAGCTCTATTTTGGTTTCATCTGACCACAACACTTTCACCCAGTTGTCCTCTGAATCATTCAGATGTTCATTGGCAAACTTCAGACGGGCATGTATATGTGCTTTCTTGAGCAAGGGGGGACCTTGCGGGCGCTGCAGGATTTCAGTCCTTCACGGCGTAGTGTGTTACCAATTGTTTTCTTGGTGACTATGGTCCCAGCTGCCTTGAGATCATTGACAAGATCCTCCCGTGTAGTTCTGGGCTGATTCCTCACCGTTCTCATGATCATTGCAACTCCACGAGGTGAGATCTTGCATGGAGCCCCAGGCCGAGGGAGATTGACAGTTCTTTTGTGTTTCTTCTATTTCCGAATAATCGCACCAACTGTTGTCACCTTCTCACCAAGCTGCTTGGCAATGGTCTTGTAGCCCATTCCAGCCTTGTGTAGGTCTACAATCTTGTCCCTGACATCCTTGGAGACCTCTTTGGTCTTGGCCATGGTGGAGAGTTTGGAATCTGATTGATTGCTTCTTTGGACAGGTGCCTTTTATACAGGTAACAAGCTGAGATTAGGATCATTCCCTTTAAGAGTGTGCTCCTAATCTCAGCTCGTTACCTGTATAAAAGACACCTGGGAGCCAGAAATCTTTCTGATTGAGAGGGGGTCAAATACTTATTTCCCTCATTAGAATGCAAATCAATTTATAACATTTTTGACATGCGTTTTTCTGGATTTTGTTGGTATTCTGTCTCTCACTGTTCAAATAAACCTACCATTAAAATTATAGACTGATCATTTCTTTGTCAGTGGGCAAACGTACAAAATTAGCAGGGGATCAAATACTTTTTTCCCTCACTGTACAAGGTGACTGGTATCGGCTAAAAATTCCAATCCTGGAACATTGTCTGCAAATTACTGCATTGGGACCACGCATCGCAACATCGCCTCCTACATCCTTTGGGACCACGCATAACAACATCACCCCTACATCCGTGGGGACCACGCATAACAACATCACCCCTACATCCGTGGGGACCACGCATAACAACATCACCCCTACATCCTTTGGGACCACGCATTGTAACATCGCCTCCTACATCCGTGGGGACCACGCATAACAACATCACCCCTACATCCGTGGGGACCACGCATAACAACATCGCCCCTACATCCTTTGGGACCACGCATAACAACATCGCCTCCTACATCCGTAGGGACCACGCATAACAACATCACCCCCTCCCCAAAAAGGGTCCTGCGACTTGGCGAGCCTCTCCCGGGCGAGCGAGCGCGAGTAGTCAATCGTGAACCCCTCCCTCCTCGCACCGCAGGTACACGACGCGACACCTGAACGACGAGAACACGTCCAAGCAGGTGAAGAGCATGCTCCAGTAGGGGGGCCGGGGCGGGGGGGCGCGCACGGACGGACGCCGCTCCGCCCGGACGGCGCGACCATCGGTGGCGGTGAGGGCGGCGCGTCGTCCACGTCGTCTGAGTCGTCCGAATCGTCCGAATCGTCCGAGTCGTCTGAGTCGTCCGCATCATCCCGTCCCTGCGGAGGCCTCACCGGACCGGGCGGCCCGGTCGTGGTGCCGCACGTACAACGCTGCCGCCACCGCCGCCTCCGAGATGCTGAGCCCCGTTGCATGGCCGCGTGAATATTCATGTTTCCCCGTGACAGCCCCCTTGTACGAGTAACGGAACACGATCGGATGGCGGAGGGAAGGCAGCTTTAATTGGTCGGTGTAAATATTGGCGCGGAGGGCCCAATTAGTGAATGCACTATCCCGCTCCGTCGCTGGGTGCACGCGTGCCCCATTCCTCGTCGCTCGTCCCTCCGATCCAGCGCTCCGCGGGGGAGGGGGGCGGTAGCGTCTCCTCCAGTTGTAGAGGGATTCGGGAGTCTCCGCTGGACTGAGCGACCAGGACGGAGCATAACCCTCCGGTCGTGCCAACAGGGCCGGATTTAGGAAACCAATCGGGGACATTTTTTTGAGGGCCCAAACTCCAGGGGACCCCATTGGAAGGGAGGGGGGGAATATAAAGTTGGACTTAATTCATCAGGTCGTTCTAATACGAGAATGATGCAAGTCAATAAACCTGCTCTTGCTAAGAGCTTTCCAGTTAGGTTTTGATGTCATCTGTGTCCCCAACCCTCCCGCGTCACGCTCAGCCCCCTCTCCCCCCATAGTGGGGGTTGTGGATTTTGTCCCTGTGTGTGTCTATGTCTATGTGTGTTATGTGTCTTTGCCTCTGTGTGTGGTGTCTTTGGGTGTGTGTGTCTTTATCTGTGTGTTTATGTCTGTCTCTGTGTGCATGTATGTCTTTTTGTCTGTGTGTGTTTCTTTATCTATGTGTATATGTATGTGTTTTTGTGGGAGTGTGTGTGCCTTTCTCTGTGTGTGTATTTGTCTATGTCTGTATGTGTGTGGGTATATGTGTCTTTGTCTTTGCATGTGTGTGTGTGTGCATGTGTCTGTATGTGCGTCTGGGTGTGCGATAATGTAGCGGTTAGCGTGCTGCGCTATGAACTCGGCGACACGGGTTCGCTTCCCGCTCACGGCCAACACCAGTGACGATTATCTGAACCGGTCCCGGGCCTCCCCTAGGTCGACTCAGCCTCAAATGAGTACCTGGTGCGGTGTGTAAACATTGCCACTAGGGAGACAAAGGCGGTCGGGCGTGGTGCTGGCCACCCACCCCCTCGTGTACCGTTCCGGCCTTCATAGGTGCTTGCTAACAACACTTGCCCCTACAGTATGTTAAGGCTATATGGGGGACCTTTGTCTTTGTGTCTTGGTGTGATTGTCGTACGTGAGTGTGTGGAGAGCGGTAGTGTGGCGGTTAGCTCTACGCTGCGCTATGAACCCAGCGACCCGAGTTCAATTCCTGCTCATGGCTAACACCAGTGACAATTATCTGAACTGGTTCTGGGTCTCCTCTAGGTCGACTCGGCCTAAGATCAGTGTCTGCTGTGTGTGTAAACTATAGAGGCAAAGGCGGCTCACTAACAGCTCGCTCACAGAACCTGCCCCAAAAGCCCTTCAAGGCGATGAGGTGGATCTTTGTCTTTGTGTGTGCAGTATTCCCTCGTCATTCGCGAGGGATACATGCTCATGGATAGTGGCCTAGCAAAACCTACCATTTTATTGAATTGCCTTAAATAAATACATACATAAGCTATTAAATGCGTGAATTAGAATAATATCTCTCATCATTTTCTTTCTCTCTCTCACGATGAAGTCGTGTAGACTTGCAAATACGATTCTCAGCCAAAATCATGAATAACAAGTTCGTGTGTATGTGCATGTCTATGTATGTGCGTATGTGTGTGCATGTCTATGTATGTTTGTGTATATGCATGTTTACGTGTGTGTGTATGTGTGTGTATGTGAGGAGGGGGGGGGGCTTTTATTGCTCGTGTCCTGGGGGGCACAGGTCCCTAAATCCGGCCCTGCCTAAGAAGGCATCGTTGAAACTAAATATTAAAATTAAACTAAATATTAAAATTAATGCATTTCCGGACAACAAACAGTCCTGCATCATTAAGATCACAATAGTTTATTTACAAAAAAAAATCTAATCGACACAATACCTTGGCTTTTACTTGTGCATTCATTAATTTGTACCTCTTATTAATTCTGCCCCCTGCGATGTTCGGGGAGGGCGTCGCGAGTGGTGTATTTGCACGCGAGCCCTCTGCTTGCTCTACTGCTGCTGTTGGTGGCTGAATGTCTCTGGGCTAGATCGGCGTGTGCGTGCGATTTATCCCGAATTGCACCGACGACTTGCTTGGGATTACGGTCGGCAGAGATTGGGGCGGGGTGCGTTGGAGGAGGGTGTTCACAACGCAAGCCGGCCGCTGCTTCCCAGCGGACGTGTCGCGCTTCCACCGGCAGGCGTGCCGCGGAAGTGCGGCGCGTCCGTCTCCGGGAAGGTCCGGCCGCCACAATTAATTGAACCGAGCCGCGGCAGTATTTATTGTGAAACGTGCGGCAGCTCGGAGAGAGACCAAAAACACGAAAGCGGGAACCCCGGCGGTCTCCGTGTGTGTCCTGCGAGTGTCTTCGTGCGTCTCACGTGGGTCACGAGTGTCTTCGTGCATCCCACGTGAGTCACGGCCACCAGCGGTGGGGGAAGCCGAGCGCTGTCCACGTTGAGGCTGCGTGCGGCGCTGCCCTCGCCGTGGCGGGTCGACACGTGGTGCCCGCCGGCTCGATCACCGGATCCGTCGGCGAACGATTTGCGGTTTCCTACATCGGTCGATTGTGGTTGATGATGGTGGTGGTGGTGGTGGTCGTGTGGTTCGTCGTGATTAGCGGGCAGTGAACGTTTGCATGTTGTGTCGACGCGCTTCAGTATTTTGTGTTCAGAGTGTTGTGAGCTCCGGTCCCAGTGGCAGGGGAGGGTGGTGGATGTGAAACTTGACTGTGTTTGTTTTCGCGGCTGTGGCTGTGCATCTCTCCGATGCGTTTTTTGGTCGTGCCGTGTGCCATTTTGCACGACGTCCGACGTTTCGCTCCACATGCTTGGAACTTCTCCAGGAACTGAATCGAGCAGCTCACGTTCTCGCTCGTTTATATTCCGCTACCGGCCGCTGTTGGCGCATTTGGGTCCGGCCGACGTTGTTCACCGAGCCTTCCAAGTCGGGCGGCACCACGCGAGAGAGGAGGCGTGATCATGGGAGAGTGAAACGTCGCCGTCGCGCCAACCGTGCAGCGCCACGGCCGCTGACTTTCTGGGCTCACCGACTCTGGGTGGTGGGTGTCCCCACTCCACCTGAGGGTCCCCACTCCCCCTGGTCGTGATGTGAACGTCTTCTTCTCGGCCTTGTCGACCCCGTGCTGGCGTGCGAGCCGACTCATTGGCGGTAAAAGAGGTCAAGTTCAGCTGCCCTATTGCTGTGGTGCGCCAATGGTTGCCACATCGAACTGGTAACCCAGAGGCCACCGGTTCGATTCGATCTCCGGGCGTGGCAGTTGAAAGCGGTGCAAGTGTCTCGAACCTCCCTTCCCCTCTGCCCGCTGGCCCACCGCTGCCTCTGTCTACCCAACGGCATGAATGGGTACAACACAGTCGATTGGCGGACCCTTATGGTGGGATAAAGTGTCGGTACTCCGACCTCACCCAAGACATCTAGCGAAGTTAACCTCTAGAGGGGAGTCTCTAGAGCTCACCTCGAGCGGAGCCTCTGCTGCCAGCAGTGGTGTTGAGCGAGGCAATTGCAGCGCTGCCCCTTGACCTCTCATTGATCCGGCCCCGGCTCCGCCTACTGCCTCCTGGTGGTGCGGGGGCCGCCGCTCGCACCCTGCACCGTGTCCACAAGTCCAGAGAGGTGGCGCAGCTCATCCGGACGTTTGCGGTGAGAGTTGAATCCCAGCACAGGGTGCTACTGAGGTTACTGAAGTAGCAGCAAGCATGTCCTCTGAATGTATTCTCGAGTCAACCCCACAGTGTACCAGTTGCCCATAGGGCCGCTGTGGGGGCTTGTGACTGTTGGTCACTACTGACCCACCTTGCCCCACTTTTCAATTATCGCCAAGAGTTTGGTGACCGCATTTGTCGGCAAAGCACCTTGCCAAGGTTTTGTGGGGGGGGGGGCCTGGTTTCTCAAGTGTTCGGCGTTCGGCCGCACCTGATGGAAGGCCTCAGAGTAGATGGTGGTGGGAGGCCGTCAGGGCGGGTCGCTGCGTGTCGACTGCAGCAGCAGCAGCAGCGGGATTCTGGCGGAGGGGAGAACGCGTTGGCGTGGTGCGGTGGCGTCGACGGCTTTGGCCACGGTGGCCTCTCGAGTGATGAACTTTTGGTCTCTGCGGCGTGCTTCACGGAGGCACCTAAAACAACGGCGAGTCCAGCGTCCCCCTCGTATCGCGATCGCGGGGTGGGGGAGCGACGGTGGCACCGCGCTCGCCCTCGATTCTGCCGACTCGCGCTCGGCGCTTGGCCACCCCTCGCCGCCGCCGCCGCCGCCGCCGCCGCGCTCCGTCCTTGTACTTCTCGTCGTGTCCATCCCCGAGGTGTATATTTTTTTTTTATGAACCAGCAAAAAAAAAACAGTGGTAGTTTAATTCTCCCTGTTTTGTACTCTTTAAATTGTGTGGCGGCGTGCGGCCCGTCGAGTCGATGTGCAGTGGATTCACCGTGACCGCAAAAAAAAGTTTTGTTACGGTGAGCAAACAATTTAAACTTTACATAATCCCTTTTTAAACGAATAAAAAAAATACCGTGAATGTGCATATTACCTTTTTTTTGTAAATGTGTGCTGTAAAGCTGCATCAAACTAACTTCTTCTGGAAGCACAAAATAACTGGATGTACCCGTGCATACGTGTTGGTTGTGAATATTTCAAGCGGCGTGTGCTGTGTGCTCCGTGCACGGAGATTAGTTTCAGTTTTAAAGCCCCTGAATGTGCCAGTGATGGAGGGTTTTCTTGTTTCTTTTTGTAAATCTGATTAACCATTTTCTTTCTACCAACAAATAAATCCTTAGTCCTTGATAATGACACGGGCTACTTTTTTTTTAAACCCCACCCTGCAATGTGAACCGTGGATGTGTGCTGAACGTATTATTGACCTTTCTAAAATAAATGTTGGCCGTTGTAACCCACATTTTAATCTCTGTCGGATGCCACTCTTTTTGCAAATGCTCCGTTCCTGCGAGGCCCAATTGCGGCGTGCCGTGTCGGTGGGGTCGCGCCGAGCACCACACCGTCCTGGCGATGAAGATCGCTGTGGTCTCTTGCATTGCCCGGCGCGGCACTTGAAGCAGTGGTGGACGCGGCAGATGCCACGGCATATCGGGGCGACCACCCCGGGCCCCGTGCTTTGGGGGGCCCAATGAGCTGTTTCGGCTCTTAATTCGATGAGCACCTCCGATTAGCACAGTTGGCTTATTTATGTATTGAGCGAAATGAATTCAATATATGTACATACATTTCGTGGGCGTGCTGGGACAGCACAAGAGATGTTAGTTTTTGATTGGTCAGTGTGGCAGAGGACGCCAACATACCATCTAGAGGGGCGCTCTGGTGGAGGCCTTTCCGCCAGCAGTGACGTGAGCCGGATATTGCATGACTGCACCCTGTAGGACAGGCGATGTGGGCACTCCTCCCACCACCAAATACACTGACCAGCGTGGTGAAGTATGGTCAATATATCCCTCGCGGTCCACACGGCCTCAGAGGCCCTCATCCAGCAGCGGGTTTATGAACACACGCGGGCGGTGTGCGCGGTGCCTTCACCGTTTTTTAGATCGGCAAGTCCAACCTGAGGCAGGCAGCAATTGCTTCACCCACTCATCACCACGCGGGGGCACTGCTGCAGAGGACTCGTGCGACACGGAAAGGCTTTACCCCTACCGGCAACAATATTGCAGGAGGTGTTCAGATGTACAAACGCCAAATAGACACCTATTGCAAGGCGTCAAGCGGACGTTAACTACACATGCTTTGTGGTAAAAACATGCAAATAAATATGCTTTGGTACTGTACGCATTGCCTTTGAAACGGATTCGCCTACACCAGAGAGAGCCTTGTCTCACCACCAGTGTCTCGCCACCAGTGTCTCGCCACCAGTGTCTCACCACCAGAGCAGTGCATTGCAGAGTTGCGTTTTAGATTGTCTGTGCTGCAAGCGATGAACTCAGTAGTTGACAAATTGAGTGAACGGGGACAAGTGTGCTTTGCTGATGAAGGCCCGTCACCTGAAACGTCACCTGTAGAGCATATCGCCGAGATTGGTTAGGCAGCATATTTACTCTAAGATGAATAGTGCGCGTGATTCGGCTTTCATGAGACGGTGGTCGATGGATCACGTAGCGATGTATACAGGTGCTGGAAAGGGAGAGTACAGCAAGTGGGCCCGTGAACCTGTCTGTGCAAGCCCTGGAGCACACCACCACTGCCAGTGTGGAAGACTTGGCACAAAATACCATTTTGAGGGGCTCTCTGGAAATCCCTTCGCAGAGGCCCTTCTATCAGCAGTGGCGTCAACGAGCAATTGCAGGGCTGTACTTTTGCATTTTTGTGACTTGACAATTGATATCAGCCTTGGACGGGGCCTCGTGAATCCCGATGAGGCTGTTGAAGGGGGCTGAGGCGCAGATTGCGCTAAGACAGCGGCGTCACCCCTGCGTCGTGTTCGCAGTTTTCAGGAGTTCACTCTGCGTGGTTGCGCACATCCCCGCTGCGTGTGCACACGAGCATTGCATCAGCGCGACAAGAAAGAGTGGAAAGCACATCAGGTAAGTAATCACTTGCCAGAATGAATCCACTGCTGGATGAAGGGCTCCCCAAGGCCAGTATCAGCCGAGAGATAACAATAATAACCTCTATTTTATAAATATACTTTCATATTGAAGTATCTCAAAGCGCTGTAACATTCATGATTGTATTTCCGCGTTTTGTTTGCCTCTTTGCACTGTTTTTATTGCGTATAATTGACTGAAAGAGAGTTTATGGTAGGGCCACTGTGTAGGGAAACACGATTATTTACATGTCCTACACATGGCGCAATTGACGTGCAGGTTACGTGGCCGCATCAGAGACGCAGACCACCGCTCCCCAACGTGCCCGTGGCTCGAACAGCTGTCGGGATGAGCCGCATGTGACGCCCGTCACGGACAGCTGTGCGCGTCGCTGCACGAACTCACGGCGCCTTATCTGCGTCGTCTCGAGCTCTTCACCGCGTCGCCATCCACCAACGTCAAGCCGCCTGCTCCTACAGCGGCGGCAGCATGACTCGCTTCGTCGGTGTCAACGTCGCCAGCACTTTTATTTTTCTCACTTTAGTCAAAGCCTGAATCTGGTTGACTACAACTTGCGGAGGTTTATTCGAGTCCGAGTCCGTGGATTGCCTTAGTCTCGTCGACCAAAGCAGCGCACATTATAGCAGAGTTGACTTTATAGACATTGTAGTCCATTCCTTGATTAAATGTTCGTGTGAGTGGCACGCAAAATTTTGTACCACACCCATCCAAAAAATATGATCGGCTCTTCACATAAATGTGCACGTCCATCCAATTCCCACGTCCATCCAATTCTCACGTCCATCCAATTCCCACGTCCATCCAATTCTCACGTCCATCCAATTCTCACGTCCATCCAATTCCCACGTCCATCCAATTCTCACGTCCATCCAATTCTCACGTCCATCCAATTCTCACGTCCATCCAATTCCCACGTCCATCCAATTCCCACGTCCATCCAATTCTCACGTCCATCCAATTCCCACGTCCATCCAATTCTCACGTCCATCCAATTCCCACGTCCATCCAATTCCCACGTTCATCCAATTCCCACGTCCATCCAATTCCCGCGTCCATCCAATTCCCACGTCCATCCAATTCCCACGTCCATCCAATTCCCACGTCCATCCAATTCTCACGTCCATCCAATTCCCACGTCCATCCAATTCCCACGTCCATCCAATTCCCACGTCCATCCAATTCTCACGTCCATCCAATTCCCACGTCCATCCAATTCCCACGTCCATCCAATTCTCACGTCCATCCAATTCCCACGTCCATCCAATTCTCACGTCCATCCAATTCCCACGTCCATCCAATTCCCACGTCCATCCAATTCTCACGTCCATCCAATTCCCACGTCCATCCAATTCTCACGTCCATCCAATTCCCACGTCCATCCAATTCTCACGTCCATCCAAATCCCACGTCCATCCAATTCCCACGTCCATCCAATTCCCACGTCCATCCAATTCCCACGTCCATCCAATTCCCACGTCCATCCTTCCCACGTCCATCCAATTCTCACGTCCATCCAATTCCCACGTCCATCCAATTCCCACGTCCATCCAATTCCCACGTCCATCCAATTCCCACGTCCATCCAATTCCCACGTCCATCCAATTGCCACGTCCATCCAATTCCCACGTCCATCCAATTCCCACGCCCTTTCTCCCTCGGTGCACTGCGGTCTCTAATGACTCCTCGACTCGAGTATGGCGGTGCGCCTCTTCGTTCAGACTCGGTCACCTCTTCACGGTCACGCTCGGCTCTCTGGAGCCATCCTCACGCGTGAGGATTTCCATTCTCTCAGTCGTCGTCGATCCATACCCAAACAAATAAAAAGGCTTCGTGATTCGTCACGAATTCGGATAACGTAATACTCGCCGCGGCTTTCACCTCAAACAGCTGCATTCCATTGGAAGTTAATACTATTGTTTCTACTTGCAGTTTAACAAATGCATGCCCTTTGTCTAAGGCCCTCAAATTGAGCACGCATCTCATTTGATTTTCCAAAGGGCAGCGTGTTTACATGTGTGTGGGGAGGAGGTGGTGGCGGCGCTCCGCGCGCTCGAGAGGAGCGGCATTGTCAATGGGCCACGGCCCCTTTCACTAACAAACGGAGTGGCTCGTGAATATTGTAGCGAACGGCTGAGACACGCAGCGGCGGCAGCAGCACTGGAAGCTGCGTTGGCATTGGTGCAAGCTCAAGCTCGGCAATGATACAAACAACTCGGCCTTCAAAGAGCAATACATATATAGACACAAATTATATGAATATTATACATCCTTTTATTGGTTTACTATATGGTATTCATTACATAGTGTAGTGTATACCCAGTTGCTGTTAATAGCTCAGCTTATTGAAGAATATATTGAGGAGATTTATTATATTGATGTAAATTAGACTTAGTTTTTTTTCACATCGGTTTACTGTATGATAGTTGGGTAGTTGCAGCCCCTTTGGCGTCCATGTACTAGGTGCCTCTGTTGATGTGTAAACTTTGACTTTAACATAGCTATTTCTGTGACCAGTCACAAGCTAATCCCTCAGCTATTTCAATGCTAAATTCTCCTGTTTGATATGTAAACTCCTTTGTCAAGGTGCCTCACTTCTCTCACCCAGCTTAAAAGACGCTACGAATCTTAGCAGCGTTCATTGAAGCTCTATCGTCCCGACAGTTTTGTTCCTTCACCTGAAGAAGGCTACTTGTGTTGTGGCCGAAACGTCGTGAGAATTGTATTGTCTTATTTTATTATTTTATTCTCATTCTACGTGACTTGAAACAACAAGAAGTTGTTTCAAACATTTTAGTGTTTCACCAAAGCCCCAAGTGTATATTTGTCTGCGCTGGTTGAAGCAAGACACGTTTTAGCCTTAGCTCTAGAATTTGCATCCTATATTTGTTTATATTTATTTCATTTTAGGCCGCGACGTTACTCACAGATGTGTTGGGTTTTTGTTTAATAGTCGATTGCGAACACGTTGGGCTGCTCATTGTTAACCTGCCCTCCGCATTTGACTTTCAAATTGAATCCCTCAATAAGGTGGCAACCACGTCACATACATCAAAGCCAGTGGGGCAATTATATCAAGGGTAGCTACCACCAAGCACAGCCCGTGCCGAGTACGCGGAATAGGAAGCGTTCTGAGTAAACGGCAGCTATGTAACACGATTTTTGTTCCTGGGTAGTAAGTGTTATTTTCTGATTTCTTATGCCTAAAAAGTATAGAAAAGGCTATTATTCCCCACAAAAATAGCTTTTGTGACCAGGACTTTATGTGAAGGAAAGACACCAATGCACACCACGTTTTCTCATTGAAAATAGTTACATTTCAAAATATAACTGCCCTGGTCACAAAAGCAAAGTTTGTGGGGAATAATAGCCATTTTATGTACTTTTGAGGCATAAGCAATTAGAAAATAACATTTCCTACACAGAAACAAAAGCATTTTTTTGTTAGACTGTAATAGATCCATGATAATAAACCTAATAAAAAAATCTGTATTAAGGATGATATTGGTCGCGAAAGCCTCCTACGTGCTACACTTCATGAACATGAACGTCCATACAGCGGCGCACACAACACCACGCAGATAAGACATTGTATACAAGTAAGTCGAACTTCTTTCGCACCGTACGTAGCCAACCGTGCTCATCGGAGGCGCGGCATCATTGTGATGCGACGCCAGATTGAAAAGGCGTGTGGTGTGGCTGCTGCTGCTGCTGCTGCGTTGACGGGTGCATACTCATGATTAACAAAGACAACCTCTACACATTATTCAATCACACTGCCGAAAGAGATGTATAAAAAAACTAACTATACGTGCTATAAAGAAGGGCCTTTGTCCGAAACGTCTCCAATTATATATGTAAAGGCAATGGTATTGATAAATGTGTTGATATATTTTTTCATATTTAACTTGGTAAGGTCATACAAGGTGGCCCAAAAGTCAGGAGACACAGCGGATTGTTATATTTATATATTTGTAATGTTATATATTAATGTTATTTATGTTAACCAGTCGCACAGAGGGGTGTTCCATTTGTTTTCACAAATGTCCAAACTCTGGCTTCCATTGGCAGCAAAGCGTGAGTCATGAATTCTCTGTTGAAATGAATTTTGGACTTTTTTAAAAGATTAAGATCAACTTTGTTTCGTCTCAAATCATTAAATTTTCTTTCCATTTTTAAATGTTATCTGAGAAGGAAGAAGAAAAAAATAAATTAGTCATTGATACAATATTTACTTACTCAGAGTAAACAATTCAAATTATTTAATTCCAGTATTAAAATAATCAACATACTCCAATGTGTCGTGACTTTTGGGTCACCCTGTATATCACAGTTTGATAACCTACACTTTTCTGAACCATATAGTTTCTGACTGGAGCAGGCTATCTTGGGAACAGGAGGCCGTCCAACAAAGCCCATTGTCTCCCTGCACTCCCCAACCTTCACTGACCAGCGTGGTGAAGTATGGTCAGATAAAACCCCACGGCCTGCACGGCTTGTGTGTGTGCAAGGAAGTCCCTCGTCTCAGCCAGCAGTGCACTGATCAGGCTGTGTGCAACATATAGATCGTTATCGGCATCTGCACAATGATTCGTCCTGTATGTCCATACATCATCATCAGCCACGAGCAACCCACTGCTCGATGAAGTCTTCCCCAAGCTGTCTCCATCTCTCACGGTTACCAATCTCCATGTGCGCAAACACAACTACAGACAACAGACGCATTTCGTTTTGGGCAAAGGCCTGTTAATCTCAGCGAACGTCACCTCTGGCCTACCAAACTAATTTACACACGTATTATTTTCTCAAGGATGATAGGCAAGGCTTGGAGTATTAATTATCAACGAAAAGGCACTACCACAATGAGTAATCGGTACGCCTATCCATAGTAATCCTATATTATTATACACTTATATTCATGTAATCATAGGCGCAGTATTCATGTAATCCTATTAAGAGATGAAGATTGGATGTGGCGTGCCATAATAATTCCCGGAACATTGTACCGGACTTTTCCCGGTTGAAATAAAGGGGGCTGTTTATGGAGAGAGAAATATGGTTATCAGACGGCCCACACGATGCATGGCATGCGTAAAATAACGAGCATTCACGGGTGAGACATTTCTGTAGAGCGGAATTCCCGGCTTCCGGTTCACAAAACGTTCCACATGAACGCGTGGAATTTCCTCACCGTGTTCATCAAATGCAAGCGCGGTCACCACTCGGCGTAGGGAAACGGGGACCCGGGGTTTGTGAGTCATCGATTGGATTCCGAGTTCGTGGGACGCGCGCGTTGCTCCACTCGCTCGCCCACCCATCCCACCACCGGCACCGCGAGGGAGAAAGCACCCCCCAAACCCAACCAACTGGGTAGCGTGTTTTGTGTTTTAGTTTTTTTTTGCATCGGGAAGTCAGCTCCGAAGTGGTCAGTTCCGCACAGTGCTGCTGCTCACAACGCCGCCCTTGAGTCATCGCCGCATTCTGCGCCCCCCACCCCCATGCCCTCAGCTGCTCGTCGGCAGTTCATCTGAACTACAGACACGGGGACACGGTGGGGACGGCGCGGAGAGAGGAGGCGCGGGGAGAGGAGGCAGCAGGCCCCCACGTTGTGAATATGTATTTTGTTAATCTACTGCCGAACAAAGGCCCTCTCGCCACGCGCATGTTTGTTGTCCTTCCTTCGCGCCGTAAGTAGCCTACCGTGCTAATCAGAGGTGCGGGTGAAGGATAACAATACTAAACACAAACATAACTTCTAAAGAAATCAGTTGGTGGAGGTGGAAAGGTATAGACTAGATATAGTTGGTCTCAAATCCACACACAGTATTGGCAGTGGAAACAAACTTCTCGATCGCGAGTGGTCTCTCTCTTATTCCAGAGTCACCCCTGGTAAGAGGGCCCAGGCCGGTGTGGGGATACTCACTAGCCTCCGGCTGGGTGCTGTTCAGCTGGAGATTGTCCCAGTGGATGAGAGGGTCGCCTCAATGAGACTTCGGGTCTCAGGAGGGGAAACTCTGACTGTTGTCTGTGCTTATCCACCAAATAGCAATTCAGAGTATTCGGCATTCTTGGAGACAGTGGGCGCAGTGCTTGACAGAGTGCCGCCTACCGACTCCACAGTCTGACTGGGCGACTTCAATGCTCACGATGGAGATACCTGGAGAGGCGTGATTGGGAGGAATGCCCGCCCCCCCCCCTGATCTGAACCCAAATGGTAAGATGTTATTGGAATTCTGCGCATGTTTCTAAGTGTGGAAGGAAAAAATCGGATGACCCGGAGAAAAATCCACGCGACCACGGGGGGAACATGCAATCTCAACATATACAGGCGTCAGGGTTGGGATCGAACCTACGACCTCCTCCATACCAGGCGAGGGAGTTAACATCTTGTCACAGTGGCGCTCCCAATTGCAGGGCTGCGCCTTGACATTTGCCACGTCCAGACCTGGAAGTAAGTTCGCTCTATGAGGATTGTTCACTTGTAACAGGTTTTACAGTTTTAAACTGGCACATTAAAAAAGAAACACATTAATGCATCGCCATACTTATGCATCTACATGGATGCACATTCCTGTATTGTACTCGTTGGTAAACGTAGTGATACATTTGGCGACTTTGGAAGGTCAACCGAGCGCGACATCTAGCGACTCTAGCGTTGGTGTACGGTGCGACATCTAGCGTTGGTGTACGGTGCTTTTTCAGGAATATTTTGATTTTTTTTTTCCTGGATTTTCTGTTTCCACAGTCACATAGTCACTTTAAGATGTTTTCTTGTTCATGTTTTAGTTTTTTGTTTGTTGCGGTTGCACCCGATTCAAGAGCCGAATGGCTCACAGGGCTATACCAAATAAATGGAACTGAACTGAACTGACTCGTTTGCGTTCGTGGCGACTCCTCAACTTGGCACGCCGCGCCCAGCACCAGTGCGGTTGTTGTTGTTGCTGCTGCTGCGCCAGGCGGCGGCGTGATGCCGGAATCTGGCAGAGCGATCCAATCTCCATGGCTTCGGGAAAGCAAAAAAACCCGAGCGGAACCGGGCGCGGACCATATTAGGGCATGGCCAATGAAACCTCCACAGATATTCCTCGTTTTGCTTTCGAGTAAGAGAAGGAGACTTGAATTTCCAGGACTGGGAAATTTGGTGGGTTGACCCCGCCCCCTCGCAAATCACCCCTTACCCCCCCCCCCCCCCATTGTGCCCCCACCACGGTGGCACAGCCTGAACGAAACTGGTGCCCCCACCGCGTGCACATGCAATGGAAATCGGCGCATGTGCATGCGAATTGCTCGCAGCGCCCTCTACGCAACCTGTGTTGAGATGCTAATCGGGCGATAGAGGAGCAGAAGCAAGCCCCGTTCAGTGACGTTGCCGCGCAGGTTTGAAATCAGCCGCGGGGGTTGGGTGTCGTTTAAATACATAATTACATTTAAATACATTTAAATGAATCGGCTGCGTTGGCAGTCGTGCACAAGTAACATTTTATTTTCTGGGTCTTTCGGTAAATCCACGTAGATAGGTTCAAAGAAATTAACAAAAAATAACAAATTAAAAATGTATTTAATACAACGTAAGTAATTTTCACTATGTGTACGTGTGTTGAACTTCTTTCGCACTGGACCAAATTAGCCACCTTGGAAGATAGACAACAGCATTAAGTGATTGTCCTCGTTCTGTGGTTGCTGCGCTCACACAACACGGTAGCCGTGGAACTGGCTACACAGGATCACCCATCTAACAAACTAAAACAAAACTCAATAATCAGTATCCATAGTTAATTCATAACTGGGTGAAAGCATTTCCAGAAATCGATATACATTACATATATAACATATTATTTTAATCCAATTGGCAACAAGGGAGATTAACTTAATTCCCACTTACAATAACATTAATAATACAATTCCCGGCCACAATCGCTGCGCTAATTTCTGCCCCAACCCTGCCCCACCCCTCCTCCTGCACCACGCGCGCGTACGGGGCGCTGCTGAATATTCACGAGCCAAGGGGGGCGCGCCTCCACACCCTGGTTAAATCCCGCACGCCGGACGCACGCGCAGCGCATTCACGCTCTGCCACCACCACCACCAGCACCACTGTAGTCGACTCTGCAAGCCCCGTCCGCCCTCTGCATATTTCTGTGATCGTGGTCTCGGCGCGATCTCGTGGAATCGGATCGGATCGGATCGCATTGGATCGGGCCAGCATTCTTCGAAGACCCAACTCGGAGCATCGTCAGCTTGCCGTGGGAATTTTTTTGGAGAATTCGTGGCTCGCTGCTGCTACACTCGCCGGTAAGTGATGTGATGGATGTAGTTGCCGATTCTACCGAGGGTTTGATGGCTCCTGAGCCGAGTGATTGTTAAAGGTATGTTCCACGCTGGCCACATGTCTGCAGTGGAAGCGGCGGGCTATGTCCACGGCGAGAGTGAAAGCCCTGCAGCTTCAACGTTGGCATCGCCTGCTGCCGGTGCGTCGGTGTGGAGTGGTGGCACAGTGGTTAACGCACCGCGCTATGAGCTCAGACAGACGACCGATTCCCGGCCACGGTTAACATCACTGGCGAGCGATCGGTCCAAGGTCCCTCACCGCACCCACGGGCATTCTACTACGCACTGACCAGCGTGGTGAAGTATGGTCAAAATATTGAACAATGTTTTACTTCATTACCAGATAAAACTCACTCGGCGAAATCGCTCTTTTTCAGCAGCGACATGGCCACAAATGATAGCTCAACGAAGTGCCTTGTCATGTGGAAATGCATCGTAGTAGCCACATACTCTAAACGCATGGTCATTCTAAATGTGGAGGGGAAAAAGCGGAGGACCCGGAGAAAAAAATCCACGCGACCACGGGTAGAGAGACGCGCGTCAGCGTTTGGCTTTAACCCACGACCTCCCGTATACTGCTGGATGTAATTACCAGCGAAACGTCGTCCTCCAAATTGTAAATGATGTTGATTCACTCTTTAACACACCGGTGGGATAAGGTAGTGAACTATTTGCCTTTTGTAAACGTGAAACATTTTTTACTGTTTGGCCGTGCCGGGTGGTGGAGGGTAACGACACTTTTAAATAACGCGATCTAACCCAAAACCCTTTATTATGCATAATATTGGTCGCGAAAGCCTCCCACGTGTTAAACAGGCGAGGTAGTTGACGTCTCGCCACCGTAACGCCCGAGAGTAGCCGACACGGGGTGGGAAAGATTTTATTATTCATCCAGCAGTGGATTGGCAAAGGCTGCTAATTATTAGTGGACGGTTGCTGCTATTACGGCGCGTTTGAAAATAACGATTTGTCAAACTGTGTATTTACACGGAACGCGTCCTAGAGTTCGTACGCTAAGGAGATGGAGCAATGACATTGGATCACGTGCAGGTGCTGGGTGGGTGGGTTATCGCAGGGCCGTGAGAGGTGGCTGTTGTTTGCACGCATGCTGTATAGTTACGTAACATCAACCATGAGTTATCAACGTGTGGCTCAAGGCCTGCTGCGGAATGTAGCGTGTCTATATCTCTCGCGGTCTCGCAAGGCAACGATCCATCTCGCTCCTGCGCACGATGTGATTTCGTCGCTCCATCTCCGCGGCCGACGGGCGTTGGCTCCGTTAGCTGCCACCCCGCGCTTAGTCTCGACCACGGGGTGGGGGGCATCTTAGCTTCGCCTGCTGCCCCAAACACGCTCCACTTGCTCTGACAATACGACGCCTCGGACTTGCAGAATATGGAAACAAAAATATAGGAAATAACTTTCGAGTTCATTACTTTATATGTAATTCTAGATGTATAAATCGAAGCGGTACCGTCGTCGTGACGAGTGAGAGCAATCTCTGCCAAAGCCACCGGCATGCGTTATTCAGTGGCAACGCATGGCGATGCTGTCCACCAAGCGCCCACTTTTCTCGGCGTGCAATTAAAGTGGGAGTAGAAACATCGGCTAGCGGGTGACGCTTTAAATCCGGCGACCAGGATGGATCTTATGCAATTTGAAGTCTCCGATGAACTCGAATTCCCCCACCACCACCGTCCAGGGGTGCTGGGCGCGAGCGATGGAGCAGGCACTGTCCGCCTAATTGCGTGACGAGCCCCGAATGCCGTGGCGGGGCCTCTGTCACCCTTTGCGCTACTTGGCCCTGGGCCCAGAGGCCTCCAGCGCCCCCTTTTGGGGCGCGCGTCTCTCCTCCACTCTTCTACAAAACTGCGCACCGCTCCCTTCACGGAGCGTTCGCTACATTAAATATCCAGTTGGGATGAGAGATTTTGAGTTAATAATAGTTGGAGACTGCACCAATCTACTATAGGTGCCTGATACAAATTGTAGCGATTTAAGAGCTTTTGTTTCACTGTCAGACGTAAACATTGTATGCAACTTTAAGTCAAGAGTTATCTGGGTGGTCAAAATCTTGTTTTAAATTAAGGGTGTGGGATTTAAAAATGAAAAGTAATTCGCTTCGAAAAATCGATAGAAATTTCGTCTGGATTCTTTCTATGGAATTTCTCCTTGCTCCTTCCCCCATGACCGCTGGGGCATTGAGGAGATTCAGGGATGCACTTTCACTTGGCTCTCAACTTCTGCATTGCGTTCATCTCTAACGTAACTGTCGTTTCTTTCACGTTGTCGTCGCAAGACGCAGATTGCAGCACCGTTCCGCATCCACCCACGGGCCCTGAATCCTCACCCCGCACGGATTTTCCGCCGCCATGGGCTCGGAGCACGTCTATGCTCTGGACCGTGCGCTGGACGTGCAGAAGCTCCTCAACTGTGACGGCGTGGAGCAGGAGGACTGCAGCCTCTACCCCTTCATGGCGCACACCGACACCATCGACACGTGGAAGCGGTTCGAGCTGCTGCCCACACCGCCGCTCTCGCCGGGCTGCACCGACTTCGAGCACGAGCTCGGCTTCCTGTCCACGGACGGCTGGGACCCGGGCTCCGACTTGCTGCCTGGCTCCGACACGCTGGAACTCGTCTCCGAGTTCCTGAGGGAGCAGGAGGAGCAGGAGAGTGCCGAGGACTTCATCAACGACCTGCTCGCGGAAGGGTCCACCGTGGTGCCGGGCCTGCGGCAGGACTGCATGTGGAGCGCGTTCGACGCCAGGGAGCAGGCGGAGAGGGCGACGGCCGCGGCCGTCGAACAGCGGCGGCGGCGGCCGGAGGCGGCACAGCCGCCCAGCCTGGTGCACGAGGAGCCGGCCGTCCCGCCGCCCGACACCGGCCTGGCCGCGCCGGCGACTCCGGCCACGCCGACGACGCCGAGCGGATCCGAGCCGTGCTTCCCCGAGCCGCTGAGCCCCCGCGTGATGGAGCCGCCGATCCCGTCGACGCCGTCGAGGTTCAGCCCCTGCCCAAGCCAGACGGAGACGGAACCCCCCACGGACTCGGGTGAGCACCCCGACGAGGTGCGCGCGGGTTGCCTGAACGATGCGGCGGCGGTGGCGCCAAAGTTGGCTGCGTAGAGGACACGGAGCCTGCGGCAACGCAGAAATGTTTTAAAGATAACACGTTCCAGCCATTCACAACCTGGCGATAATTCAGTTGGTGTCAGTCGTAATGTTATTTTCACCCCGCGGTGGCCAGTGTGGGTTGCTAAAGCGGGGGCGAGTTCTGGTATCACTCATCACCGATGTTAGCGCAGTGGATTAACCGCTCAAATTAACATGAATGTTGTTGTGGTAGAAGCGGCAATGCTCTGCGGTCAGAGACTTTGCCCGGCAGTTTTGTTATTAACTGGCTCCCGTTATCCACTCGGCTATTATCTCGGCAATACCAAACCGGCTGAAATAATTCCTTTGAAGTTGGCTTTGGAGGTTTGCCGTCCCTTGAGCCCCTCCCACCCCCCCCCCGGCGCGGTGAAAACGTAAACTGCTGCCGTCGTTAATTCTGCCGCCGCCGCGGTGGAGGACAAAAGTGCGCAGCAGCCCTTTTACCTAGGGTCGCCGCCACGCGTTGAGGTCATGCGCAGTGCCGCGCTTTACGCCAGCCCTGCGACAGATAAAATGTGGTGCGCGTTCGAGACTGGATGGCAGCCAGAGGGTCCAGCGGGGAGCGCCGAGGGTTCAGCGGCTTGGCCACCGTCCTCTCGCGGACGTCACAGCCCCGGCAATTCCTAGAAAGCAAGGCCTGGCACGGCTTGGTGGGCAGACAAGGGCATGGGTTTTGGGTGTGCCGAGTGGATCCTCCTGGCTGCTGTTGAATCTCGAATACACACTCAAGATTCCACGAGATATTTAGAGAAATTCGTGTGAGGTGCCTGGGGTAATCCGCCAATTATTGTTTACAGCTAAAATTGTACCGGTACGAATCGCAATTCTCTGCTTGGGAATGGTTAACAAAAAGTCCATTAAATTAACGTAGATTTTTCCATTCCGGATTACAAATGTTGCCGAAGCACTTGCCAGACGCGGGCTGGGGCGCCGGCTACACACGAACGCTTGCGTCACGAGGCTCTATAACCGTTTTGGCGGCGCCCTTTTTACATGCGCAGGACACGCTGCTTTACCGCCACACGTGACCGCGCGCCGGCCTCAACCTCCCTCTCTCCGTGGCGCAGAGGAAGAGATCGACGTGGTGACGGTCGACAAGAGGCAGCCCACGCCGTCGAGACGGCGCACGCCGTGCAGCGTCGCCGTCAACACCAACACGGCCGGCACGCGGCCGGCCCGCTGCGAGCCGTGGGGCGCCGTGCGGCACGGCTGCCACATCCCCATCCACCAGCAGCACAACTACGCCGCGCCCAGCCCGCCGAGCCCTCCGCCGGTCAAGCGACCCCGCTGGGGGGCCTCGTCGCCGGCGGCCGCCGCGGCGGCGTCGCGCTTCGCGGCGAAGCCCCGGCCGTCGGCGGAGCGGTGGGGCAGCCGAGGGCCAAGCAGCGCCAGCAGCAGCAGCAGCAGCGGCGGCTCGGACACTGAAGAGAGCGAGCGGCGGCGCACGCACAACATCCTGGAGCGGCAGCGGCGCGACGGCCTGCGCTCGAGCTTCGTCACGCTGCGGGACTCCGTGCCCGAGCTGCGCGCCAACGAGCGCGCTGCCAAGGTGCTCATCCTGCGCAAGGCGGCCGAGCTGGCGCGCTCGCTCGGCACGGACGAGCGGCGGCTGGAGGTGGAGAAGTGCCGGCAGGAAGCGAGGAGGAGGCACCTGCTCTCCATGCTCGACAAGTTGAAGAAGTTCTCCTCGTGATCGTGGCGCACGGACGGTCGGAGAGATGAATGGGATGAACTCTGCAAAAAAATCCCCAATTCTGCGACGCCTTGAGGCGTGCTTGCATTTTCATTTACTTGACCTAAGGTGACAATATTTGCAGGGTGTGTGTACTGCTTTGAGTACGTTTCAATAAGGCCGACGAGTTTAATTTTTTTTTTTTATAATGTATCCTGCACTTTCTTTGTAAGCTGCTGCTTCACACTGATTTCATGCCGGGATACACCTCCGTCGGGGTTGCCTGACATTACATTTTTCACCGATCAAGAGAAGAGGGCGCCCGCCCACCTAGCCGGGCACAGCGCTACGGCGCCGTTGTAACTCCGGCAGGCTGCCCTCCGCACGCTCGCGCCGTGCCCTCGCCTCCGGCAAAACCAAATCCGGTACAGATGCCCTGCTCGCCGTTTTTTTTACCTCTGCACAACTGTCACTTTACACTTTTTTTTTAAATAAACGACAATCATCGGTTTCCTCCTCACTACCCCGCAGCGCAGCCAGCGCAGCGGGACCATCAGGAACTGTTACTGCCTCGGCCGGGCCGCCAACCCGGGCGGGAAAATCAACCCACAATTTTACATTTCCGGTTGCTTTTTTTCACACATTGTTAGGGGTATTTAAAATGCTTTATATTTAAAACAACGTACCAAATGTCGTATGCCGCCTGTATGCTTCATTTGTTTTTATATATAAGAAAAACCTGAGAAATGTACCATTTTTATAGTTCACAAGTTAAAGATTTTTTTTGAGAATTTTTGTTTTTCTTTACTAAACAGCTTTTTTTAAAAAATGACGGGCTGCAGTTTTTGATGAATGAATCCCCCACCCCCCGAAGCGAGGTATGTGGCGTCGCATTGGGCCCGTCTCGTGTGTGCTGTGTACACAATGTATCAATCGCCACTACCACACGGACACTGCCATTTGCATTGTACAATGCAACACAACAATAATAAAACATTTGCTCACATCGAAAGGCAACCGAGAGGAGACGAGCGATGCTCAAATCCACTAAACACCACAGTGCTGCTTTGCCCCCCCCCATCACCTCCGAGAGGCTAGGCTAAATAGGGTCAATGAGCCCCGAAGCCTCACGCACAAGGGGGCCTCGCAACGCGATGTCCTACCCCAGGTTTCTGGGAACCCCTGGGCGGGCCTTGCTTAGATGGCCAGCTGCTGTGGCAACCGCACATTGCTTTCTCGTGAGATCAGCTGCTCCCTTTGCGGCGGCCTGTACACGCTGTGGTGGAACGAGAGGGCGCGGAGAGGGAGAGAGCCGAGGCGGCTCGTTGGTGGCTTGTTGGCACATTGAGCCGATCGCAGGGGAACACTAACTGGTTGTGAAGGTCACTCGTCCGCAAAGCAAGAAAAGTGAGCTGAATAATCGGTGGGCGCGTTGGTAAGACGTGTGGCTTCGTGCGAATACTCAGGGCCAATACTATAGATGCAAGGGCTTCTTTAAGAGCATATTTTATTAAGAACGTATTATGTTTGCAGTTTTATTTTAATAAACCATAAAATCGTCGTTAGATCAATTTGAGCAAACGCACAGTTTTACTTGTCTGTTCATTCACAATTTGCTTCAATAATAATAAAAAAAATTCCTTGTGGCGTGATGAACGTGCTCCCGTGTCGGTTTGCAGTTTGAGAGCGAAACGCGGAAACGGCCGTTTCACGCAGCCACCTCCTTCCCGCCTCATTCCCTTTTTAAGTTGAGTGTTGAAAGGATCCGCATAATCATCGCACACTACAGTACTTGTGCCCAAGTCGTGCAACGCGGAGATCACGTGGCACGCAAGGCTTGACGGGAGTCCTGCTGCTTGAGCAGCACAGCTTCGTGAGTCGTGACATCGACTGCTCCCAGGTCGGGCCACGTCTCGGTGGGATTATTGGCGCGAATACAAAATGCATCTGCATTCCACCTCCTAAAATACGTAACAAATGTATCGGGATGCTTTAAATAGTTTAATTTTTTTCTATAATTCATGCACATTGAGCCCCTTGTTGAGATACAAATCAGTTCTTTTTTCGTGTGGTTTATAAGAGGAACTACTAAAGATTCAGATGTTGTAAGTGATGTCCACTCAATCACAGGCTTTACAGGTGCTAATCGAAGTGTGCGCGTGTTTGGAAAAGACAATGATCCCATGCGCCACCTTCATCATTCCTCCCCCGGCAACACGTGTGGTGTTGCGAGACAGAGGTGTCCTAGGGCTGGTGTGGTTACGCATGGCCAGAACACCACATCCAGTATACCCCTCAATACGACTGTGGCTACTAATTGTATGACACTCAAGTCGAGAAGCGACCCGGGAAATATCCAGTGAGCGCTTTAGCACCGGAGGGCGCACACAGCGACACTGGTTACCACCACTGCCTCACGGACCCGGCTGACCGCGAGTAATATGTGGACCGGTCCTTTACGTCGACTTGTCCTTGAATGATTACCTGGTGCAGTCTGCAAAACCATGAGCACCACTGAGACGCTCCTTGGTCGTTGTCAACACCACTCCCTCTTGCGCTCGCCCCCAACGTTCAATCAAATAAATGCCACACTGGGGGGTAATGTTGTCTCTTGGGCTCCACACAGACTTTTAAACAACTTTTATTGCCGCCAGCAGCAACAGCACTGGAGGCGATTCCGATATAAAATACACGGTCGCCAGCAAATAAATAAACAAACGCTATAAATCCACGCGCTGTGGCGTTAAATACCACGCGCACAACACGAAAAAGAGTCACGTGGTGGTGGTCATCGCGCACGCCACGGTGACGAGCGAGCGCTTCAGAAGGTGAACACGTGGGGACCCACACGGAGGGGAGGGAGACGACGTGAGTTATCATTATTCAAGTGGTGCCACATGCCTGGGATGCACTTCCGTTGTCAAACCGTGCCACCCACCGTTTTCTGATAACAGGTGGGGCTCTTTATTTATTCTCCTCCTGTGGTGTGCGCCTGCTGAAGCTTGCACCGCTGTGAGCGTCAGCCGGAGGTGGCCTCCAATGGGAGAGACCAAAAACACCGACAGCGGCACCCGCTCCTTGGCCGTGCCTCGACACCGCAGTGAAGGCGTCTCGCATTCTTTTCGTTATTTCTTTCACACCCGTTCACTCGTGTGCTGTGTGTGCTGTGCCAAGACGTGGGGGGGGGGGGGGGTGGCTCGTGACTGAGGAGGAGCGTTGTGCCCCGATGGTTCGTGTTCTGCTTCCCCTGTTTGCTGTTTCACATCGGTCATTACTGAAAGTTAAATAACTGCACTCCCTCCCGCATTGCGAAACTGCACGTCTACCGTGCACACGAAACGTTGCCGTTTGTCTACATTCAGCGAATTATTGGTTTTATTATTTTACGACATTACTTTTGCACATCCCGTGCACTTTGTCTGCAACAGCGCAGAAAATTCGATCCTTCTGGATGAGCGACAGAGACAAAGCCCTCCCAGCGGCCCGCTGCCGTCACCCTCGCTCTCGCACACAAAGCGAATCGTCGCTCCCGCACACAAAGCGAATCGTCGCTCCCGCACACAAAGCGAATCGTCGCTCCCGCTCACAAAGCGAATCGTCGCTCTCGCACACAAAGCGAATCGTCGCTCCCGCACACAAAGCGAATCGTCGCTCTCGCACACAAAGCGAATCGTCGCTCCCGCACACAAAGCGAATCGTCGCTCCCGCACACAAAGCGAATCGTCGCTCCACCTCCGCGGTCGCCGTCCGCCCGGACGCTTTCTGCCTCCACGTGCCATCCACGAGGCCACCGGTTCTTCACTTTCACTGTAGCCTGCACCCCTTTGGTTCTTAATCGTAAAAAAAGTATAATATTAACAAATGCATAGGGATTGATGAAACAAAGTAGTTGTACTTGCGTGTCCTTGCTTAATTTGTATTTTCGATTATTTAAAAAACAAAATCTGGAATATCTCGCACCCCCCAAAAGGACGTCTCGCAGCCCCTAGGAGTGCAACGCATCCCAGGTGAAGAAGGGCCACTGCACTCGGGACATTGTCCCCAAGCCCATTTCCTTTTCACGAAGCGATTTACCCATTTACTGATTTCCGCCACGATCGTCACTCGGACATTAAACTCCAAACGTGAACCACTGCGCCCGCCCGCACCGCGCGCGGCTTAGCCGAGTTTTGGGAAAGATCTGCATTGCGTAATCGTTCAAAACGGGAACTGCGCGAGTAAGCTTTAACAGACCTGCCTTTATTAAAATAACCCAAACAATCATCGCCGTATTTCCCCCCGAACGTTGCGTTTTCTTGAGCTGCGCCTTGGCCGAGGGTGTCGTCCACGAGTGGGACGCCGTGCGTCGCTCGACAGGGACGCACGCCGCCTTCGAGTGCTGCCGCTGCGTAGCGGCAGCCCTCTGCGGGGACTTCCTCTCCGCATTTCTCGCCCGCCGCGGTGCCACCTCGGAGCGCCGAAATGGAACCGCCACGGCCCCTTGAGCCGTCGGCTCCAAAAGTTGACCTCTCGGGTACCGCCCCACGGTGGCGAGGCGGACGGCCGGGCAGCGGTGACGCGGCCCGGCGCCGTGGAGGCCACGGCCCTGGTGGATCGCCGATGCCGCGTGCACATTCGGGGCGCTTGCCAGCAGAATGCGGTACAGCAAACGTCAACTCCGTCTGTTACATCTAAACGAGCGAGTGTTGCCCCCATGGCACGTGTGGCTATTCTACCCGCATGCAAAGACTCATTAATCGGCCAAGAACAACTTCCTATGTCGAGGACTGCAGAGCGTTTTGACGGGGAATTGGTGCTCGCTCACAACATGACCGCTGCCTTTCCCACTTTGCGGTTCTCCGTCTGTGAGAGCGAGCGAACACTGCGCGCCACGTGACACGTTGACATGATGGCTCACAAATGATTTTATTGAAACGTTATTTCTCTAGATGACAAACGGTGGTCACCGCCGTAGCCTTTTCTGAGAGTTAAAAAGGATACCGCAGCACTGTGCACTTGGGAGAGAGAACCGTCGGTTTCGAAATTTATTAAGTGAAATGAAACATCTCCAGCACATGCCAAGAAAGAGGAAGTGCGCCTATAAAACAGCTAATATTTACATCCATGGTGAACACTGCCCGTGGTGAACACTGTGAGCCCTGTCCGTGGTGGACGCCGCCAATGCTGGACATCTCACTGCTCACTGTGAAAGCTGCGGAAGGAATTGTCTTCATTTCTTGACAAGTCACCGACAGCGCAAATGGCACACAGTTCGAGGAGAAAATAAAACCATGACGATCGTGTGAATGTAACCTGCAGCATAGACACACATGGGAAACCCTACACCTCATCATGTGCACAGTTGACCTTTGCTTTAATTTCCATGTACGTATTTGAAATCTATAATCCATGTATATTTAACGACACGTCTTTAGAAGCACACATACATGTGTATTTATCTTTACGCGTGCAAACATTTTTAATCACATTCATATCTGACGGAAAAAAATGTATTTATTTCATAGACTAGAACCTGACTTCTAATAAATGTTTATTTTTTGTACCATTCGTGTAAAAGAAAATATGAATAGCCAGTGAACATAACACTGCCCACTGTATTCGTGTGGCAATACAGAAGGCCAGGCAACATACCCTCTGATACTCAATTGGCCTGACCAAGAGGAGGGTTATTATTTTCTTCAGGGATCGTAAAGATTTAGTGTTTACCTGTGGGGTTGGCTATAGAGTATACAAGCAGTGCACCTGCAACACTACTGCGGATAAATGAATTTCTTCAGTAAATGAAGCAGCCAGCAGAGATGGTCCCGAGGTCAGAGCATTGAGCCAGCACCACTGAGATCACGGGTATTGTGTGTACGTACGTTGAACTTCTTTCGCACCGTTCGTAGTCAACCTTGCAAATCGGAGGTGTTGAATCTGGGCAACCACCCCTGACGAAACCGGGTGGCATCTAAGCCCAGTCACCGACGACAAACGAAAACAATCACATTGCATTTGGTTTGGCACTTTATTTGGCTAATTTACAGCTGGTACAAATATATATGTCGGTTTGACTGCCACGTGACAAGCAATTTCACAGCAGAATGTGTGGGAAAGTGCCACCCTGCTTGCGTGGAGGATAAAAAAGTCCCCTTGAAGCAGTGTTCAGAAGTGCTGTGAACATTCTCTTCCATAGCCTCTGAACTGCTCTGTGAGATTTTCAAATATAGATTGTGCGTCTCATGACATGACACAGATAATGCAAATTGGAATACATTGGCGAAAAAAAGAGACCCAGGATGTGAGGCGGACAGCACTGCAACGCGTACTCGAGTGGCTATCGCGTGTGAAGGGCTCTGAGACACTGCGGTTGTGAAGGGCGCCCAATCAGAAAACAAATCATCGCGATTCTTAGATTATTCTCTCGCATTCCTCACCAACACCTCGAAAATGATTCCTATCGTAAGGGTACACATTGACCGCCATTTTATGATTCAATACAAACATTGCATTTTCATTGCTGGGTTTTCCGCACATCGAAATCACAATAAAAGAAAACCTGTCGCGTCATTTGGCGTGGGCCGTTTAAAAAAAAAACGGCCACGCGGTGGCATTTAAAGCGCTGGTGGCGGCGCGCGGTGCCAGGGGACATCCCCCGCCTCCAGGTCGCCGATTAAAGCGCCGGGCGTTTTGTCGCCACGACCCGCACCAGCGGCACAAACGGCAGCGCGCGTTGTGAGTCCGTGCTCTATTATTGACGCGCTCGGCCGGTGCTTCCTGTTGTTACCACCGTGTTCCTGCTTGTTCATGTTCGTGTTGTTGCCACCGATAGGCGAATGTGCGCATTCAGAGCAACGGCCGATTAGTCGCTGCGTCGTAATCTGAGCTCTGCGGTCCCAGTCACTCTCCATGTGGCCATGTACAATGATGATGCGGGCGATGTGGCTATAATCGGCGAGACTAAAAAACAACGCGGTGATCGATAGCGAGATGGGTGCTTTTAGTTCACGTGCAGCGCACGCTAGATGCAGCGGGTAAAGCATTGGGGATGTCGGCAGACAGACGCTCTGTGCGCAAAGTTAAAGGTTTGTAGATTAGATGTTTTTTATTCACTGGTTCGTTAGCAAATAAAATGCGTGAACATTCATCATCCAGCCCAGAAGAATTCCCTCATCAATACACTACACCATAGGGCTCATTGCATCTCCGACCAGCACCACCTAACCAGCGAGCTGGAGCACGTACACCAAGCCCTCAAGGTGAATGGATATTCGGACCGCACAATCCGCAAAGCTGTATCCCCAACCATGGGTAGAGAACCATCTGAGGACCCAATCAAAACCATCACCTTGCCACACATAGCAGGAGTTACCAAAAATATTTCCAAAATCTTGAACAAACACAATATTCAGGTTCGATGCAACACAGTACACAAAATCCGTGACCTAATCCCATCTGTGAAAAATGTGATTCCTGACATGCAGTACCCTGGTGTCTACAAACTAAGTTGTGTCTGCGGTAGCAGTTACATTGGGGAAACGAAACGACATGTCTCGGACCGTGTTTGTGAACACAAGGCAGATTTAAAACATGGCAGAACCAATACCTCTGCCGTGGCTGATCACTGCTTGAACGCGGTGGGCTCGCACGATATTGTTTTTTACGAGACCAAGGTACTCTGCAAACCTTCGGGCTACCATCAAAGATTCGTTCATGAAGCCATCCAGATATATAAACACAGACACAATTTCAACCGAGAAGATGGGTACAAACTGAGCAATCATTGGAATTACGTTATTAACCAGTTTAGGTCATAACTGGCGGTGATGTTCCCTTCCTACCTGCCTATGTAGGTAGTTATTTGCGACTCTGAGTTACATTCACTAACAAAGCGACCGCCGTTGCTTGCTCCGATGTGGCTGTGGTTGTTTCCGAGCTTTTTACGATCTTACATTTACATGCAGTCCTCGATGTGACGGCGCGCTGCGAGCTTACATTGACGTGCTAATCACATTTACACTGTACATTTACATGCAAATTTCTCACTTTAACATCACTTGCCTCCACCCCCCCCACTTTGTTTATGACTCTGGGGCTACGCCAGTCTCTAACCTTTACAAGCAGCCTGCATCAGCAGCTTCCCTCCTGATGAAGATTGCTTGCGTTGCGATCGAAACGTCGTGAACTATGATTTTTTTCTACCTACGTGACTTTACCGAAAGAACCAAAGAGTATGGATTCCTGCAGTCACGAAAGCTTCAAATCAAGAGTCATCAAAGGATTCGCCTGATGGTCGCGTCGTTAATTAACGTGGCCCTGCCAGAAGACGCGGATTGACGTAACTTGCTGCGCTCATCAGACGGAGCGGCAGCTGTCTGTCCCTTTGTATTCAATAAAAATAAATTCACCCGCGCTGAGTGTTCAGCACCCGGTTGCCTTCACGTCACACATCTCACTCTCTTAAACAAAACAAACAAATTTAATTGGCAAGTGAGTGAACGTGGCCCGAGGCTCTTGTCCCAGCAGTGTTGTGGCAGCGCGGGACTCCTCCTTCGCCTCCAGCGCGTATCGTGGCTACCGCTCGCGTCCCCATTTGCAACGTGAGCTCGGCAACCCGCAACTGCTGGCTTGCCCTGATGAAGCTGCTCGCCAGCTGCGCACCACAAGAGTTATAATCTGTGTCTCGCACTCAGCGATGGGGGAGTCTGGTGGAGTTGTCGGTTCAGGCATCGCTTGTGCACAGCCAAGCCGGCGGCGTTGTTTTCCTGCGGTGTGTTACAGACTCGGGGCCAGCAGCCCAGAACTCATTGAACCCTCGCTGCGGAGAGAAGTGGCCCAGTGAAGTGGACTGGAGTTGTTTGTTTCTGTTTTGGTGAAGCTCGCAGCGTGCACGCATTGCTGCGGTTCCTGCAGAGATGTTTGAGGCCGAGTAATTTGATATGAACTTTATGCATTCTCTCGAATAAAATGAGGTGCCAAGACGCCGTATAAGAGCGGAATATTCTCTCGAGCATGCCGGGTGTGTTGACCATGGTGCGCATTGTCACTGCCGTTTGAAGGGCACCTAAAGACGTTCTTGTATCTCGATGATATAGACACGCACACTTTATTGTGCGCTGTATCGTATATACGAGGTTTGTATTCTCGGTTTTGCAGAGTCCTAAGACCTACCGTTTGGAATCCTAAAGTTGACATGTTTCCAATTGTTTCATTGCCTCTCGCATTTTCAGAAATATTTTGGTAGATTGTCAGGATTTCTTGGCAAGTACCCTGTGCATTAAGAGATTACAATGCTGAACCTCTACAAGACCAGCTCGTGTTCTATGTAACATTTCCAAAGCCACGTTTTTGCCCTTGGTAGTTGCAAGCGACTGCATGGTTACTGCACAGTGAATGTCTCCTGCAGCATAATCGCACTTTCGATACTCATTAAGCACTCAGATTTGATGATATAGATCACTTATTGCTACTATTGTTATTTATGACGTTCTATGATCGTCATGCACGGCATAAGTGTTCATTTGTCGGTTCCCTATCCTGTGACTTGTGCCGTTTGTAATGCAACAAACATGATATGTTGATGTATGCTGAACTTAGTTTGCAGCATACGTGGCCAAACGGAGATGAATACAAATGATGGTGTTACCATTGTTACCGAAGATTGTCATTGTGGTGATGAAGGATCCTGATGATGATGTTACCACTCTTATCGAGGATTGTGATGATGAACACAAGGAATGGAGAATGATGATGAAGATTATGCAGTGTCATCAAACTCAGCGGTAAAAGTGGAGTGTTGCCACGTTTCGTTTTAACCTTCGGTACCGCAAGCCAATATTCAAAGTTCGTTATTGTACTTGATACATTTTGTTGGGGCAAAATATAGGATCGTAAACAATTTTTTTTAAAGTTTAGCCGTTATATATATGCGTGTGTTTTAATCAACAGCCTTCCGCTTTAATCGGTAGCGTTGGCAGGTACAATGACGAGGATGATGATGGTGATGACGTGTTAATGGATCGTTTTACTCTCAGGGGAATAACCCCTCACGCCCCCACCTCCTCGGCCTGTTGATGGATTGTTGCTATTGAGAGCTGCGTTTTGACTTAAGATTTATTCACTTCTTGTGTTCTGTTATTCCGGTGAACATGGATTCCCACGCCAGCCGACGCGTGTGTCGTGAGCTTAAATAACATTCATGAATGCATGCCCTGTACCGTGAAATACCCCAAGTGGATGATGCATGCTGCACCCTAAAACAATTGGAAAAAATGCGATACATGTTAATTCGTGTCGTATTAAACGGGCATTCGGGGTGGGAGGGGGGGTACAGTCTCCCGCAGGGCCATCAGGGACGGCGCTTGATCCATCAGCCGTGCACGTCCCCCTCCTGCAGAAGACGCCCCCCGGAGCGGATGGCTATTTCCACTATTTTATTTTTTTCACTTTACCAGGTAAGGCCCCACTGAGCTATACAGCTCTTTTCCAGAAGCGACCTGGCCACAAATGAGAAATCAACCAAGTGACGTATCACGTGGCAATGTAAAGCAGCCAAATCCTCTAAACGCGTTTTGACTCTAAATGTGGAGGGAAAATCAGGAGGGCCCGGAGAAAAATGCACGTGACCACGAGTAGAACATGCAAACTGCAAATATACGGGCGTCAGGGTTGGGATTGAACCTGCGACCGCCTGTATACCAGGCGAGGTAGTTAACATCTCCTAACCACCGTGGATGAGCGAGGAGGCAGCGTCCGCTCCTCACCGTAGACACAGCTCTCGTGTTTTGGCTGTGGCCGGGATGGCTCCACTTGCAGCAGCCGACACTGCCGTCTGGAGGCGGCTCAGGCCTGGCCTACAGATCGCCCGTGGTTCTTCTGGCCCCGAGCGAAGAGTCTCCGCTACTCGAGCTCTCAGCAGTCGCTGATGCCGCTCGCAGTCGTGCGTTGCACAGTTGGAGCCGTGCTCCGAGGAGATGAGCTGAAAGGTTCCCTGGTGGTGAAACTCTGCTGGCCGTAGGCACATGGACGGCTGGGATCTGTGGTCTGGCACGAGCGTTCTGCACAACTCGCCACCATTCATCTGATGTCCCGGGGTGCGATGCCAGCCAAGGGGTAGAGGCTGTCGTTATTGGTTGGGTCGAGACTGCCAGGAATGCCCCTGCAGCATTCGTTTATCACCGCTGGGCCGATCTCTCGTGCACGTATGGATCTCTCCCACGCAGGGCAACGCACATCCCGTGTGCCCTGCGTGGGAGACTTCAGTGTAGCCCAGGACCTGTGCGGTTATCGCTCGCCACTGATGTTCGCCGTGGCCGGGGAGTTGAACCCTTGTCGCCGGATTATTATCTCGGTGCGCTAAACTACAAAGCCACCACTGCCCATACGGTAGGCCAGGCACACCAACACAGCGATCCCACAGACAGTGGCAGAGATGCAGGGGAGGTGGGGGGGGAGTTCTGTCTGCGAGCAGGAACCTTGGGCGGTGAGCAGCACTCTGAGTACGCGAGGATCTGGCGCAATAAAGAACGGACTGCCGCCTTTGTCTCTCCGGTTATGTTTCTAAACACTGCACCAGATAACAATATTTGGCTAAGTCAACCTAGGAGCGACCCAGGCCAGATGTTTATAAACCAGGATTGTGTTGTGAATCCACACACAAGATGTGTGTACGTGGCTGGTATGTGATACTGTATTTCTACAGGCCCTTTAAACACTGCTATCTGTGATATGCACAGCATGGATTGCACTCCAAAGTGTTTTACATAAAACCAAGAGATTGTGTAAACTTTATAGGGTACAGTACATACTTGGGTGTAACATTAGATAAAACAAGTCATGTTCGTCTATGACCTCAGACCTTGCCACTGTGGTAAGGGGAGTGTGGTCCTTGTAAGTCTGACTGTATCGTTAGACGCGCACACACGCACACAGCGCTAAAGCTGTCGTCAGAGGCCTACGTTGACGTTACCCCTTGTTGGTGGGGGAGTTGGTGGACGACGCACATTTGTGAAACCCACAATCTCGCTGGGATGTGAAGTGGCCACGAGAGGACGCTTTAGAAAGTGGATTCTTGATTCCATCTGTGTGGAGATCCCCATGAATGGAATTGGCTAAACATTCAAATGCAAGACCCTGCTGAGAAAGTCCTTGATGAAAATTAATCATTAGTTATTATCATTATAATCAACATCAAATGTGATGAATCCATTATCAGATGTGATGCTGTGTGTGTGTATGCCTCACAGAAGCTGCGTGTCTGATGTCAAAGGTGCCAACGGAATTCAATGTCAGTTGCAGAGCAAACAGAGAGAACATGGGACGTCGACGTGGGTGGCGGTTCGCTGGACAACCATTTGGGTCCACCTCCCCTTGCAGGTGTCGCGTGGATGATGGATCGCTCGCAATGACAACAACAAAATAACCCTCTCGTCATGCCGACTTGTCGCGAGTGGCGTATCGACGCGCACAAAGCTGCCAAGGATCGTTGGCGAGATTTCACATCCATCCCTTTCCTGGGTGACACTGCGCTGTGCTCCCCCCCCCCCTTGCCCCGCTTCTTAAAAGTTTTCACTTTTGGGTGCTTGGCGCACGCAGCTTCGCGTTGCCAATGTGTTGTGCAGATGTTGGGCTCGAGAGAGGATCGGGTGTCTCGGTGGCACTGTGCACGATCGGAAGTGTGTGCCCCGAGGTTCGAGGCTTCTCTTCTGATACTTATTTTCCTCTTTTTCTTCACTGGAAGATGAAAGCTCCAGGCGGCGCACGCATTCTAACATATTAATTTCGGCGTGACCACTTGCTCAACTGATGGTGACGATGAAAATCCCAAACCCAGCTGCAGGTCCCGTCGTGGGATTTCTGCTTTTCAAGCCGTGTTGTTTGTGTTGATCGCCAAGGCAATTGGTTAGAAAGCAGACAGCTGTTTGGAGATATATTTACGCACAGATGCAAATATGTGACCGCAGAAAGTTATTTCTTGACTATGTTTACTCTGCGGGGTAATTTGAGTGTATATATATAAATGTCGTGTTTCATAAGTGGGAGGTTATGAGTAGAGCTGGGATATATGATTATTTAAGTACTTAATTACTTTCACAATTATCAGTTCGAGTACTCAACGAATCGGATAACACGGAAACCGTTTGAGAAGAGTCTCACTACAATTCTCACGTGTGTCGCTGGACGGGAGGTGATGGGCGGGGTTTGGCGACATCATCGGCTTCATTGGCTATGTCACTCTGGGCGTGGCCTGTAGGGGGTTTCCTGCCTTCACGAGGCGGGATGTAAGAGTGGCCACCGTATTGAAAGGACCCAGGGTAATGTACCCTAAAAAGTAGATTATGTTTTATCGATTAATCAAATTGTTTAGATTGTCCCAGCTAGAGTTATTGATTTGAATCTTTAGCGAGATGTCACCCCGGGGCTAGATGCATCCACGTTGAGCTGGTCGACGTTACGAGAGAGGCAAAAGTTATCTGAGACTTGGCAGTGCAAGCAATACCGCACTGTACTTTGCCATATTATTTCACACGTGACCTGCATGTTGGTTTTATTTTATTGGAAATCGGCCCCGAGTGAAACCCTATCTGCAGCAGCAGTGGCGGTTTGACTTTGCGTGCCAATCGCTGCCCCCTCGCCTTCCCGCCACCTCCCGATTGCACAACGGTCAACGGGAGAGCAGCAAGTCAGCACGCGTGACGGGGCAGACGCCACCGTTGCTCTGGTCTGAATGGGTCTTTGAGGCGGCGCGGAACGGCGTTGACACACGCCGGCAGGAACCGCACCGCTGAGATTTCGCTTTGGCGGGGGGAGGGAGAGGGGGGCATCCAAAAATTGACGGCACTCTTTGCACGACGAAGACTTCACGAATTAAACGTTTTTCTTCTGATTTATGGAAGCTGGCATCTTTAAAAGGCCATTTAGAGTTTACGTGAACTCAGTGGCAAGTGCAAAAAAAAGCAGAAACCGGATAATCATCTTGGAAAATTAGTTTCCGGTGGTCTGTTCTGCGAAGGGCTGCACAATTCTACGAAATGCACCGCGTGTGAAGCCGAACGTGGGTGGAACAAGCTTTGCGGAAGTTGTATTGTTCATGGGCTTCTGGGGAGTTCCAAGTGTAGAGAGGGGGCAGTGAGGGAGGTGCAGCTAAAGGCCGGGGGGGGGGTCATGGTTCGCGGTGGGGCCTACACTGCCCCCCCCCAACGCATGCACACCGGGCTGAGCTTACCTGTGATGTAGCGGTCCTTGTGGTAAGAGAGGCACATTGGCACGACACCTGACTCGACTACCCCTGCTCTTTAAAGGGCAGCGGCTTCCAGGTGCCAGCTGAGAACAATTTTCCAATCGCTTTAGGAATTCTATGCGTACGCTAAATTGCAAATGCACGGTTTCAGATTGTGTCAGATTGAAGTGCGCGTGATAATGCATTGAACATATATTTTTTGTCGTTATAAATGGTAAAGGTGCAGCACTGCAATTTCTTACTCACGTCACTGCGGGCAGTAGGGCCTCCACTAGAAGGGAGCTCTGGAAAGCCCATCCAGAAGGTATTGTGACCTACTTTTTCACGCTGGCCTGACGTCTTAGGAGAGGTAGGAGCATCCACATTTTGCTCCCATCGCACGCGACCTGCCGATTGATTGACTGCGGCGAACCCATCTACAGCGCTGGGTGTACAGAGGTGGGATTATTTGATAAATAAATGTGGTGCCTTTGTCTCAACTGCCGTGCTGGGAAAACAAACCGGTGGCCTCTGAGTTCATGACGATAACCATCACACCACGGTAGCATCGAATAATTATTCTTATGATACATTTTACAGCCGGGTAAAATGTTTTAAATGATGTCTTCTTATTTTGCTTATCGCAGCAGTCGCTGTTGTTGGCAAAAACAAAACTGTATCGGTTGTAATAAATACGAACATTTGTTTTATGTTTTCCCATTACAAGAGAAATGCTAAAAGAGTGAGAGCCAATTGTTACATAACCTTGCCTTCTATTTAGCATATTGCCATTGTGCACATGCATGCTGTTTTCCAAAATTCATAGAGATCCTTATTTGTTTTACCGGAGCACAAAGGGCCATTGGCATGTGCGGGCAGACGCCAATGTTTATTGAAAGCACATGATGAGAATTTTCATGGAATAATGCGGTGTTACAATTGGTGATTTAGCACAGCAAAACAGTGAACCCCGCGATGATCCTGCTGTCAGGCGCGTGCCCAATGTCATCGAAATATGGAGGCGCGTGTTTGTACAGCTACTCAGGGCGCACACTGCTCACGGCGATACTAAACATAGCAGCAGCGGCAGAGCACAAGGACGGACAAACACATTGCACAATTAATAGAGGATGCGCGTTGGCATGTTATGAAAATGAACAATAGTTTATTTGTTTGGCAGAGTCAGCCTCTGCCTTGTGACACTGGGGTGTTTGAGTTTATTTGAGTATTTGACGGTTGCTGAGTTCAGGTCCGCAATGCCAGGTGACCAGCATCAAGAGACCCCATTACGGTGTCATAGAAAAGCTTCAATGCGTTGCTTGAGTTGAGCGATGGTATTTTAAGAGCTTGGGAAGAAGAGGTGATGAGAGGGAATTCCAAAGTGGAGCAGTGCGAGGGAAGAAACAGAAGTGTGGTGACATGCAGCGTGGCGAGTGGGTTGGTGAGTGTGTGGAGGAGGTTTGTGAAGGGGGTTCCTGGGCAGTTGGAGACAGTCGCCCTCAAGTAACGATGGAGGGCGGAGCAGAGATGCTCAGAATAACGAGTGGAGTGCTGGGCAGCTAAACACAGCAGGTTGGGAGCACAGGTAGTGCTAGTCACCTCGGTAAGTCAACCCATAACACCTGGGTTTGTCCCGTGAGCTCCTGCAAATGAGCCTTTAAAACTTCACATGACCTCAAAGCGCACCTAGCCTGATACAAGCGTTGTGGCGACGTAACCACCACTTAGTTATGGATGACGGCTTGTTGTTGTTGCGACTTGCAATGTGTGGTGGCAGTTGAACACAGGCGGTGGGGGTGAGACAAAACAGCGAGTCCCGAGACAACGTCTTGTAGATCGAGTCCAGTAGACTAAGTCCTCTAGACTGCCTCCTGTAGACTGAGCCCTGTAGACCGGGTCTTGCAGATCGAGTCTTGTGGACTGTGTTCTTTGGACCGAGTCTTTTAGACCAAGTGCTGTAGAGCAAGACCTGCAGACCGGGTCTTGTAGATCGAGTCTTGCAGACCGGGTCTTGTAGATCGAGTCTTGCAGACCGGGTCTTGTAGATCGAGTCTTGTAGACAGTCCCCCTCATGTCTACCTCGAGTCCTCCTTGTGTCTAACTCGACATTAAAATGGCCGTAATTGATTTGTAAACTGTTACAATCAGCACCGTGGTGTTTACAAATGCGTAAAACCCTCTTCGTCGGACTGTGAAGGCAGAATTCATTGCTTAGGGTCAAGGGTGGCCTCCTGCGGTCTGTGTGTGCGAAACAAATATTCAACAGGCATAAAAAGCTTTTGCTGAAAAGCAATGGCAATCATCTGGAAAGCTGCAGGCAAACTTTAAAAACTTTAACTCTTTCCACCAGATTTGACTTTTACTCGACCATGATGTTGCATTGCAGGGAGGGTTGTCTGGATACGACACTTGTCGGCACTACTGTGTGTTGTCTGGAAGGCTTGCTATCATACTTGGCTGAAAGCGGGATTTTACAGCGTGCATCTCCTTAAAACCTAAAGCGACTTGCAAAGGAGGTTTAAGACAAAAAAATATGGGTGCAGATTTAATCCTCTGTTGACTCGATCTTGCGTAATCAGATGTGCCAATATTTGAGAGGAGCTGTCTTGTGGAAGGACACGTCTTGGTCATGCCAAAGCAAATACACTTTCAGCTAATTATATCCCCTGGAGGGAAGAGGGATGGGCTGTAAATTCTGGTGCCGGTTACATCTTGTTGCCGCTCAGTTCATATGCGTTAAAATTTAATGTCTTCAACCGCATTCAGTGATTAAAGGGTAGACATAAAAAAGCACAAGGGATGGACATAATGTTACATATGATTTAATACGGTAATTTATATGATTATTGCTTTGCTAGATTGTAATACAATTGTTTTGTTATGTTCACTACAGCTGCATTATCATAATTATTACTTGCAGTTCTTTGTCGATTATTTACTGGATGAAGGGCTGCCCTCGCCCTGTCAGTTGTGGCGATTGTTGATGCGACAGCCTGCACTGATCGCTGCTGGCTGTAGGAGGTGGAGGCCCAGGGCCGGTTTGCAGGTCACTCGCCACTCACGTTAGCCCTGGTAGGAAATTGAACTCCGGTTGCCGGATCCACAACAGAGCGCGCTAACTACTTCGCCGCTTCTCCGCTTTCAAATCGGCTTCTGTAACCCCTTCATCTTATAACTCGTGTCGTCGTCGTTATCATCATCAGCAGCAGCCTTGGTCAATGCACTGCCAGATGAAGGCTTCTCGCTACTGCTGCTGCCATCATAATTCAGCGCTGCGGTTGGCTTGGGCCAGGTTGGGCGTGTGACTGACATTGGGTTGGTCGCTTGACACGAGAGCGAGCAGCGGCGGCCGTAGGTAGCGCATGGGACCGCAGATGGATGCGTCATTGATGCATAATTACACCTCAAAATTAAAAAAACTGACGCGCCTTAAACATGCCCAGGCCCGGGCGGCTCCGGTTGCCATCGCTTGCAAAAACCTGTCATTAAAACAGCCTCTTCGGCTCAATTAGCAGCAGCTGACTGCGTTCGTACAACTGGAACACGTGCGTTTACTGTTGCAATTGTGCTCCATCTATTGAGACTTGAAACGGAGTAAGGCGACATAATTACAGCTGTCATTCGCCCTTTTAAAAGGTTGTAATGATCTTTCGTTTCAAATCCGTTACGTACAAGGGTTTGCGCGTGACATGTGAAATATACATAATAAATACAGGTATCAACTGTGTGGGAAACATTTAAAAATGTAAATAAAAAATGCAATATCGTTAATATACTTTTGAGGTTGTATTCGTCTATGGCGAAGGCAGTTCAACAAGTGGACGAATCACCATCTACTTCTATCTGTACAGGGATGGAGTATTGGCCCCTTGCACCTGTGGGGGTATTCTTCTCGTGCCCCGGTTTCCTCCTACGCGGATAATAAACACAAATCATCATTCATCTCTTAAAATAAATAAAACCCAAGTCATGATCCTCCTGAAAAAGTCCTACGACTCGTGGATAAATGCGTGAAAATGTCTTTGTTACAAATTGTTATAACAGTGACGGAAAATGGGAAGCTGTCTTGGTGCTATGCATGGAGGTATTTTCCCCAAACTGTGCGATCATTAAAATCCCAGGGGAAGTCCGTGGGCTGCGCGCGTGGCACCCGCTGGGCCCTCCTCCACCCCGGTGCAGGTGTCCGCTTGGGGCCTCGTGGTGCGGAGTCGCAGGGGTGGGTAAGAGGGCGGAGGGGGGGGCTTTCGAGGGACGTTCGCTGGGGACCCAGGTGGCCTCGCGGTCGCCCAACTCGCCACGCGCGTGTGGAGGTCACCGCTTGATCCCTGCAGCTGCGCCGTGAAGGCGCGCGGCATTGCAGAATTCCCGAAAACGTATTGTTTTAGCCATGTTTGTTGAAGTACAGAGTTAGCTTGATAACTTTAATGTAAATTGTCTTATGGTTGTTATTGTTCGACTTGCATCCCACGGGGATTTTTCCACGCGGCGTTGATGTTGTTTTTTTCCTGCATTTTCTGTTGCGTGTCGTTCTTTGTTCGTTGTTTGTTGCGGTTGCACCCGAATCAAGAACCGCATGGCTCATAGGGCTACACCTCATAAATTAAACTGAAACTGACGTACTACATTTAAAATAATTTTGTTCTAATTCTAGTCGCGTGGTTGGCAAGGGTCCTGGTTGCAAGGCACTGCCCCCCCCCCCTCCTATCCCTGTCCAGTTTCTACCCCGCGCTTTGAAGCGCGGCGCCTGAGCCCCTTCAGCCCATGAGCCACGGTGCAGTTGACCGCCTGCACACTCGATACACTACGCGTCTGTCGTGAATATGCAACCCCGGTTTCTCTTGCAGAACGAAACGACGAATCGCAAGGAACCACAAGGACAGTTCACGCCGAGACGACTGCTGCGAGCAGATCGTGGTCAGGCGCGGCGGAGGGTGAAAAGCGTTGGTAGCGATGAGTCGCAGCAGCGGCGGTGGTGGCGGCGATGGTGGTGGTGGCATCAACGGCTGTCCGCGTTGACGTCTCGATGTCGATTCGCGTCGATGACGCGACTCCTTAGGGACCCATCGACGATAGCCTCGGGCGCAACTGACGCAGCGCTGCACAGCTGTGTGGGTTGGTGCTTACGAGCGTGCCGCTGCATCATACATAAGGCTTCGCTAATCAAAACAATTGAGATGTGTCCAGTGGGCGTACAGTAGGCAAGGTATGTTTTTGCCATGTGGAAGCGTATAGCCGCGCTGCGGGTAACTACAGCAAATGCCAGGGGCGAGGCTCTGCATCTTCTCGTGAGTCGGTATCGCGAGTCAACATTGCAGGAATGACGGCCGCATGATGGAGAAAGCCGCTGACATCACACGCGGAAACGTTTCTGGCCAGGAGCCTCGAGGCGTCTCTCTCCCCGCTGTGTCTTTGGGTCGTGCCACTCGTTTTTCGGCGGGAATGTCCGACGTTTCGCTCCACGTGCTGGAAGGCTCTTATTTAAGTCGGTTGCTGAAGAAGCTCCCCAGCACGTGGAGCGAAACTTCAAGAATTCCCGCCGAACAACACGGGACACAACATGGAAGCGCACCTGAGCGCTGCGGAAGAGCACAATCGCGGACGGCCCTTCTCGACTTACGGGTGGCACCGCTGGGCAGGCGCAGGCTCTGGCATCAATGCCGTGCAGGAGAAATGTTTCAATGTACGAGGCGGCGAAGCGCCCCAATACGCACCATGAAACACAAGCGTGGGGTGGGCGGAGGGGTTGGCAAGGGCGGGGGACGTGGGGACCAGCTGTCTTGATTGGTGGGGGGGGGGGGGTGCCGGGTCATAAAGGTTGAGGAGCACTGCCTTGAGGTGTCGTCGCAAAAAGAGTGGATTGAACTCGCCCGTCTGGATGCAGCTGGCTGGCTCAAGGCATGAATGAGGCCACCTGTCTGCCGCCCCCCTCCACCACGCCGTCGCGCCCTGGAGGCGGCCACTGCTGTGACTCTCACCTGCTGTGACTCTCACCTGCTGTGACTCTCACCTGCTGTGCGCGTCGGCGCCGCGAGGTCCGGACCGTGGGCGGACGCAGCGCACGGCGCGACGCGAGAGATCGCGCCGCTAAGTACCGTACGAGCGTTGCGGTGGCCGCGAGGGTGGCACGGAGGCCATCGATGTCGGCACAGCGCGCGTGGGGCGCTGTGCCGATCGACTCTCTTGTTTTAGAAGTTGCGCCACAAACAAAAATGTAAACTGGACAAAAACCCCGCGCTCTTCCTCATCAGCCCGACCGCATTATAACTGAACGGATTTCACATCCATTAGGATCGTGGTTTGGGAGCGGTGGCGCAGTGGTTTTCACGCCGAGTTGTGAACTCTGCGACTTGAGGCCACGGCTAACATGCGGAGGTAAGCGAAATCTGAACCTATTCTGAGCCCTCCCCCCACTTCGCCAACGAGCACTCGCCAGCGCTGTCAAGTTTGGCCAAACAACTTCCACGACTGACACAGCGTTCATCCAACAGTGTATAGACAAAGGCCTGTAAATTATCATGCACGTAGTTACACACTTAATTATATGTACAATGTGGTGCTGTAAAATGCTGGAAAATGTGTAGTCAAGTGGGCCCATTAGCAGTTTACTGTTGTTAAATATTGAACAGCAAACAATCGTCCTAGAGCCTTTGCCACATGGATTATTTACATTTCGTTTTGCTGTTAAAAGGCACTGTTATCACGTGGAAGGTGGGCTTAGTCAGGCCCTGCGTGTGTACCACCACCAACGCCGTCCCTTAAAACCTCGACTGCTAAACAGATTTTTCCCATTATTAGAGGATGTTTTAAGTTAATTTGGCAAAAGTTGTCCGTGACGGCGGCACACGTGTCCTGCTCGCGATTGTACAGATCTAGCGGCACATCGTCCGGGCCTGCCGCTGTCCCCGAGAGTGACGACGCTAGGGCCTCGCCAAGTTCGTCTAAGTCGCAGTCCGTACGACGCCAAAGGCGTTAACCGGGGCCCACCGCTGGGCACGAACCGCAAACGCGCTGCCGCCCGGCTGCGTAGCGACCGGTCTCAGATGCTGCGAGCGTCTGGGTAGCCGCAGTGACGCCGGCAGTGGCTACCCCCCCCCCACCCCCTCGGGTGTGCGCTACGAGTGAGGAGCGTCGCTGACAGCTCGCGTCAGCTGTATGCAAAACGACGGCAGGAGCAGCAGCAGCAGCAGCACGCGGCCCAGCACACACGTGCTGTTCCGCGCCGAGGAATCTCTCACAATGGGACGCTTGTTCCATTTGCCGGGGCCTTGCACCGCCCCCCCACCCTCCCACTCTTCCCTCTCCCTCCCTACCTCGCTCTCACTCCCCACGATGGCTTCTAACGAAGAGAAAGGTGACGGGGCTGGGGCTTGGTGTTCCTCCCTGCGTGGCGAGGGGAGGGGGCAGGAGGCCGCCCCACGTGGGTGTGCGATGATCTGTCGGGTCGGGTCTGCTGTCGGAACTTGCCCCCGACGTCGGAGGATTAAGTGAGGCGAATGTGAGAGGTTCAAGTTGGTGTCGGCTCGAAATGAAAAGCCGTAGAAAGAAGTGTTTTAGAGGTGCGTCGAAGAGACAGGTCAATGAATAGTGAAACAGCGGCCAGAGCAGGGGTCACCGCCGATGGCGTCATTAAACGTAAAACGAATCAGGCGGACGTGGGGAGAACGAGTCGTGAGAACGGCGGAGTGGAGGCCGGAAGAAAAAGGAAGAGACGGAGATGAAATGAACGATTTCGGAGACCGCTGCTGGACAAGGAGCCACCGGGGAAATGAAGGAATGTTGGGAAATGTGGGAGGCCGTTTTCCCAGGAATTGGAAGTTGCAGACAACGGGAACAACACACTCGAACTCTGTCAACATGGTGCTGCTATAAGCGACGAACGAGGATGAGGCTATTGAGGGCCGGCCGCTAACGCGACGTGGTGGCAGCGCATTACGACGGTCTCTTTTTTTGCTCACCACGCATCCTCACGAAACTCCGCAGCTTCTCCTTCGAGCGTTGTCAGGGTTCACCGATCAATTCTCTTTTTGACATGTGCCGAGCCACATTCAGTTGTCACCGCAAAATGTTCCTGCGCTCGTGCTGTGTAGTTCTCCGATATGGTTATTTGGGTCGTGGAGCTCCCAGCACGTGGAGAGAAACGTCGGAAATCGTGCCGAACAACACGCGGCACACGACCCCGAGAGACGCTGAACGTTTGTTTCAACTGTTGTTTCTGCTTGATGCGGAATGCCAAGTAGACAGAGGTGCCTGCAGGCAATAGAAATCATTAATCTCTCTGGCTTGCACAAACGTTTAAGCAATGTCACCGCCAGCACGTAGCCGGTCGAGTCGGTTCCTTTATCAAGAGCGCCAGCTGAGCATGCATGCCGTTCCGTTTGTTCCGGGGAAGTTTTCGCCTTGCAGTGAGTTCACGAACGGTCTCAATTTCGCCCAGCGATGACCCCGCAGGCAATGAGCGATCTGGATGGAGGTCGTGTGCGAGTGATCCGGACTACGCGGTGAAACGGTCTTTAGTTTTTGTTGTAATCGGACTGATGTTACCCTCGGCGGTCGGTTAATCAGGGCCGCGTTTGATCTGGGTTCGTCCGGATCGGTGGGCAAGCCGGAAAAATATTTCCAAACCCGGCACACCGCATCTGGTATACTTCTCTCGGTGGCTGTGGCTACTACGAGGCAAGTGCCACCTTCTCGGTCTGCCGTTTCTACTCGGCGACCCGGATAAAATTTGGTCATAAATCGCGCCGTGCCGTAAATCAACGGAGTCTCGTGGGCGGGCACGCGGCGCTCGCTGTTCGGGGTTTGCGCCTGGCCAGCGTCGGGCGAATTGCCGGAGGGGGGCGACAACAATGGCAGGAACGCGAACGTGGCTCAGCTGATTTTGTCCGCGCTCGCAGCGTAGAGTTACCTGGAGCAGAGTTACCTGGAGCAAAGTTACTTGCAGCAAAGTTTCCTGGAGCAGAGTTATCTGTAGCATAATTACCTAGAGCAGAATTACCTGGGGCAGAGTTACCTGGAGCAGAGTTACCTGGAGCAGAGTTACCTGGAGCAGAGTTATCTGTAGCATAATTACCTAGAGCAGAGTTACCTGGGGCAGAGTTACCTGGAGCAGAGTTACCTGGGGCAGAGTTTTCTGTAGCATAATTACCTAGAGCAGAGTTAGCTGGAGCAGAGTTACCTGGAGCAGAGTTACCTGGAGCAGAGTTACCTGGAGCAGAGTTACCTGTAGCAGGATTGTTATTTTTATATAAAATAAATAAAAATGCAGTTGTGTGTGTGTCTTATCTGAACCAGTTCAGGGTCTCTCTAGGTCGACTCAGCCCTAAATGAGTACCCGGTGTGATGTGGAAACATCGCTACTAGGAAGATAAAGGCGGCCGGGCGTGGTGCTGGCCATTCACCCCTCGTGTGCTTTTCCGGCCATCGCGGGTGCTCGCTAACAGCACTTGCCCCAACAGTCTGCTAAGGCTATATGGGGGGGGGGGGCGGGGAATCTTTGCCTTTGCGTCTGCCAGGTGATGCGGTACCGTGGCGGGAGCGGCCCCGCCAGGTCCGCACTTGCCGCCGCACGTCCCTGCGTCGCCGCAGGAGTCTTTTAGAAAGCGCGAATCGAACGTGGCCATCGCTCATGGCCGCGGCCGACAGGGGATGACTGATTGCGGTGCCCCGGCTCGTTGCGATGAAAGTGTTTTTTGGCCTCTCCTCGATATGGCAAGCGTCGATAGTGTGCGGACTTGAAGGGCGGCACGGCGATTCTGTGTGCGGTTTGTGATTTGATTTCGCAGCTTGTGTGGAACGGTGGATTGCGCCGCAATGCTATTAATCGTCATGTTTTAACGTTGGCGACAAAGTTTGAAAGCGTTCAAGCTTCAGCTCTGTCCGTCTCCGTAGCAGGGAGGGTACGCTAACTCTGGTAACTATGTTCCAATCATCATCACGAGCCGTGGCCAATTCTGGATGAAGGTCTCCCCCAGCTGCCACCACCTCTCACGATCCTGAAATTTAATAATTCACCTTTCGCTTGTACATCAAACGCTTTGCTCCCTCTATCTCCTCGCATGAAATATGAACGCAATTTTCATGTAAAGTTGTGTTGCCATTGTAAACATACCCTTTTGAAAAACCATCCGAATTAATCAAAGATCTTCAAATCTGGAGAGAAAGAATCAGCGGTAAAAGGCCCTGCGCCTCGGCACGTGGGCCCTGCTGGCCGAGCCGGGCCCTGCTGGCCCAGCCGGGCCCTGCTGGCCCAGCCGGGCCCTGCTGGCCGAGCCGGGCCCTGCTGGCCGAGCCGGGTCCTGCTGGCCGAGCCGGGCCCTCCCGGGTACGGCCGCCCTGCGCCCGTGGTCTCGTCGCGGCCTTGCAGCTTTCCGTGCGCCCGGCGTGAGCGCTCGCTTTCAAGTCGCGAATTAAACACACAGTGGACGAACACGCATGTTGTATGTACGTACTATGTTGTATGTATGTACTATGTTTAACTTATTTCGCACCGTACGTAGCCAACCGTGCTAATGGGAGGTGCGGAAGAAGGACAACAAACTAAACACAATGTTAGAAAGCGTCACATGATGCGCGTGCTTGAGATTGGGTAGCAAGATATGTCTACACTTCGTACATGAGTCTTCACGGCCCACGTGTGTGCGTGTGTCTCTCTCTTTCATTGGTCCCAGGCTCGAGGTGAAAAGTCCACATTATTTTGGGCAGGAGATTTAAATATTTTAAACACACCTGACAATTGTCATTTAACATCCCGTGCTTTTTTAGAAATATGCACTATGTCCTGCATGAGATGGAATCTCAGAGCGGTAATTTATACGTTAGTAAGAAATAATGAATACAATGTAGACCAAAATAGATTTAGTCAAACAATTAAAGTCATTCATAAAGAGAACCTGGCCATGTGCCATTGCCAGAATTGTGACTTATTTCCATTGTGCCAAAGCAAAACCTGAGCGGAACCAACGACCAGGCTTAAGAATGTGAAAGTACAGCATAGTACAATCCAATTTGCATCCTTCAATACGCACGCTCAGAGGGCAAAACACTGAATGTGCTGTAATGCGTCGGCGTGTTGTGGCTTGTAGAAATATATGTGCCCATGTCATCCTCATTACCTTCACCGTGCAAATCCTGCGCCAAGTTAAATACCCGCGGGGCTCTCTGGCTTTGGGCCACGATTGCAAAGCCCGGCAAGGGTTATTTTGGTTTGATGCGGAAAGCGTTAATCGGGGCGAGACGTTACTGGCCGTTGGATTTGTGAATGAGTTTTGCGCTATCCCATCATCTCCATCTGCGCATCCGGCCTATCTGATCGGATGTGATAAGCGCCGGAGGAGGTGCGCGTAACCGCAGCGGGCTGTTCCCCTCTTCCCCATTCATGAGCCGTCTGAGCCACGGGCGCTACACATTTCCGGCTCTCGCTTCACCCTGGGTTCCGACTTCCAGTTTGCGGCATTACCTTTGACGTTTGAACGAAGTGCACCGATCCGCGTGGCTCTGCGTGATGACACCGTGCGAGGTCGCGCCTCCTGTCGTCTACAAATATGACCCCATCATTCTCGCGTCGCTACTTCCACCATGGTTACTGTTGTACAGTCCACTCATTGATTCCTCTGCCCGTGTCCTGGGCTGTGCTGTCGTTAACATTTTGAGTTCAACCATCGAATTGAACATCACGACATCTCTCGCTTTGCGTCTTCCTCTTGCACTGCTCCACTTTGGATTCCCTCCCAGCCCCTCTTGCCCGTAGTTCCTACAACATTGCTCAACTCGAAACACGTGAACTTATATTTATTATACCTGCAAAAGTGCTATTTGTTGCCGGCCGCTTGGTATTCTGGGCCTGTGCTCAGCAACTGTAATTACATACAAACTATTTGTGAAATGTGTTTTATTCAACGCAATGGCTGCTACTGACTCAGTACGTCGCCTGCCACTGTTCGTGAGCTACTGTATATTTAAATATTCTGTCCATCGACATAATCAGCATTTATGTTGCCTTGTTGAAGGAAAATAACGGAGACGTCAAAATGTTGTGGGTGTCTCCCAGCCTCATCTCTGCTATGAAGAACGGCAATTGCCCTAAACGTGGCCCATATTTTATATATATCATTCATTTATGGCCAGAGTGTTATTGACGAACGTGTTGGGTTTTTTATTACTTGTGCACCACTTAAAATGTTGTGGGTGTCTCCGATGAGCACGGTTGTCTACGTACGATGCGAAAGAAATTCAACGTACTGTACGTACTTAATACATACATACGATGAAAAATACCGTGGGGGGGGGGGGGGTGGTGGGGAGGTGTCCGCACCCCCACGACTCGCACCGTTTGGTGCGCCACGCTCACGCACGGCGCGCACTAGGCACGCGAATCCGCCCACAGTGTGGGAAGGGCTCCGTGATAAACCCGCCGACCGCGCAAAAAGCCCCCAAGTTGCTTTAGCTGGCAACCCCCAGTCTCAAACGACATGCAGGCGAAAACCACCTTCGCTGCGCGGGCCCACGGTCAGCGAGACTCTGCGCGTTGCGTCGCCCCGCGTCTCGCGACAAAGTTGGTTCCCTGTGCGTCTCGTCTCCGCGGTGCCGCTGTTTTACTTTGAGCGGCTTGTCCTGAGCGCCCAGTTTCACATTCGGCTGGCGTTTGTGCACGGCCCGTTTCCTGGGTGTGAGTATTTGTGTTTTAACTCAACGAGCTGAGAAGAATGAAGCACTACAACAAGCTAATCTCTTAAACTAATTAATTAAACTAATTAATGTAACTGTAACATCCAAAGAAGCAATGGGAGTGGAAGATTGAAGGACAGAAGCATCTAGTAACAATCTAACTTGTACACTGACAAATCAACATTCCAGTGGTATTATTATAGTGTGAGTCTGTTAAAAATAAGCCCAGCCGATCACAATTATTGGGGCATTTTATCTGCGCGGGATATTTGAGTGTGGTTCGTGTGCTGGAAGGGGATTTTTCGCGTGTGTGTCACCACCTCATTCCTCCCCACCCCCTCCTCCCTCTCCTCATTTGTATTTTACTGCCATCGCCGCGAGCCCCTTCTCTACCCGGCAAGCCCTACTCGACATCTGTGAACCTGACTCACTCAGAGCTGCGTGTGGGACTCACTCAGAGCTGAGTGTGGGACTTACTCAGAGCTGAGTGTGGGACTCACTCAGAGCTGCGTGTGGGACTCACTCAGAGCTGAGTGTGGGACTCACTCAGCTCTGAGAGTGGGACTCACTCAGAGCTGAGTGTGGGACTCACTCAGAGCTGTGTGTGGGACTCACTCAGAGCTGAGTGTGGGACTCACTCAGAGCTGCGTGTGGGACTCACTCAGAGCTGAGTGTGGGACTCACTCAGAGCTGCGTGTGGGACTCACTCAGAGCTGCGTGTGGGACTCACTCAGAGCTGAGTGTGGGACTCACTCAGAGCCGCGTGTTGGACTCACTCAGAGCTGCGTGTGGGACTCACTCAGAGCCGAGTGTGGGACTCACTCAGAGCCGAGTGTGGGACTCACTCAGAGCCGAGTGTGGGACTCACTCAGAGCCGAGTGTGGGACTCACTCAGAGCCGAGTGTGGGACTCACTCAGAGCCGAGTGTGGGACTCACTCAGAGCCGAGTGTGGGACTCACTCAGAGCCGAGTGTGGGACTCACTCAGAGCCGAGTGTGGGACTCACTCAGAGCCGAGTGTGAGACTCGCTCAGAGCCGAGTGTAGGACTCACTCAGAGCCGAGTGTGGGACTCACTCAGAGCTGCGTGTGGGACTCACTCAGAGCTGCGTGTGGGACTCACTCAGAGCTGAGTGTGGGACTCACTCAGAGCTGAGTGTGGGACTCACTCAGAGCTGAGTGTGGGACTCACTCAGAGCCGAGTGTGGGACTCACTCAGAGCCGAGTGTGGGACTCACTCAGAGCTGCGTGTGGGACTCACTCAGAGCTGCGTGTGGGACTCACTCAGAGCTGAGTGTAGGACTCACTTAGAGCCGAGTGTGGGACTCACTCAGAGCTGAGTGTGGGACTCACTCAGAGCTGCGTTTGGGACTTACTCAGAGCTGAGTGTGGGACTTACTCAGAGCTGCGTGTGGGACTCACTCAGAGCTGAGTGTGGGACTCACTCAGAGCTGAGTGTGGGACTCACTCAGAGCTGCGTGCGGACTTTTCTAACGCTTCGGCCCTACCCTGCTCCACGGCTGCCTGCGCTCCCGTCCAGCCCAGCAGCGGCAGAGCCCGACACAACAACAAGCAGCTCGTCCCCGGGGAGTGCTCGCCCGCCCTTCGCACGCTCAGCAAGCTCCCCCGGTGGCTCTTGGCGATGCCCCACGTGTGGGGGGGGGGGGGGGGGGTGCAGATGGTGCATGCGTAATTGAGTGTAGGGGAATACGCATGAAAATGAGTAATTGGGTTTAATGAAGTGATTAAACGATTTGAAAATTATTTTTTTGTAATTACTTGACTGCCGGGTATGATCAAACCACTCTTTTGTTCCAGCAGCGGCAGCAGCGGATTGATTATGGCTGCTTATTATGATGAAGAATATAATGGAGGTGTGTGCGCGCGTGTGTACACGTTTAGTACATGCATGCAAAGACTAAATATTGAATTCAAAGCAGAAGTTTTGGAGAGAAAACAACCCCGTTACAGCATTACTCATAATTAGGTTAAACTAAGAACCGTATTGCACTGGCACTTTGAGGTTAGGAAGTAAGTGTGGCAAGAGAAAGGGGTGAGCAGAGAAGATTGCGAGTGACTGGGGAGGTGAAACTGAGATGAATCTCACGAATAACCCCCAGACCATGAGCACGCGTGGACATCCCTCAGTCGATTTCCTTCCCGGCACGAACGTTAAAGACACCCGGCCAGCTGGGCCAGCGGTCGGGCACGCGGCTCGCAATCAGAAGGTTTACGAGTTTAAATCCTAGTTGGGGGAATGCTTCGGCACATCATCCTACTGGGGCCGATATAATTAGTACAATTTTGTGGAGAAGTCAACAGTCGATTTCCTTCCCGGCACGAACGTTAAAGACACCCGGCCAGCTGGGCCAGCAGTCGGGCACGCGGCTCGCAATCAGAAGGTTTACGAGTTTAAATCCTAGTTGGGGGAATGCTTCGGCACATCATCCTACTGGGGCCGATATAATTAGCACAATTTTGTGGAGAAGTCAACAGTGGTTGTTCTATGGAGCGGCTCACTACTGCCATAGGAACGTGAAATTCCCCCCACTGGGCATTAATAGGGGATGAACACCAACCTCAGTGTTAATTGGAGCAGGAAGTCGCTTTACCCGAGTATTGTTAAAAAGCGAATGTTGAAGAGGATGTGAGAACTGCCGCATGCTGTCCATGTGTCGGGGCACGTGCACGTGGAGGTTAAACTGTCACGCAAAAGGACGCAGTTGTCTGTCGGCAAGCCATCTGTGATGCGCCATGGGTGTGCCGCTCTTTGGGTTAACGATTTAGCTCCGAGAGAAGGTCCCCAGTGCCACTCTGCCCTTGTTGTTGTGTCATCAAATCTCGTCGCAGCACCTCATTGATTCCTTCTCGCTAATCACGAGCTCTGCACACACACGCGCGCGCACGCGCCCTGTCGAGTGCTAATTGGACCCAGCCCCGTGGGGACTTGTTTCAGAGCCATCGTTTAAGATGGGCGTCAGCAAAACGACCACTTTTCTTTGTCTCCCCCCGCCCCCCCATTCGAATTCCGCTGTGGGCTGTCGACGCCGCGTCACGAGACGAGCGGTCCCATTCTGATCTTTAGCAGAAGAGCCTTCAAAGTGACTATGGTCCATGCACTATATGGGACAGTACTTTCCCAGCCGTGCTGCCGCAGAGAGTAGTATTTGTTGCATGATGATGATGATGATAAAAGTGGCATTCCTAATTCTCATTGCATGACCCAATGCAACATGACAACATTTGTTTGCAGAGTCATTTTGGATCTTTGAATCTCGAGCTGTATCTACGGGTCTCGGTGTGAGTCCCCAATGGCCGCATCCGCTCCCTACAGGCGGCTTGAACCTTGGATTTTTTATTTATTATGGGCCAGCGGTGCCAGGTCGGCGCTCTGACCTCCGTGCCATCGGGCTGCTCTGGCAAAAACAGGTCACTTCCAGAGGTATACAAGCATCTGTCCCAGTGCGAATGTCAATCCACGCGCTGGAGCTCCCCTGAGCCCGTGTGCTCACATCGGGACTCCGGCAAGCGCTCATTTCCCACCTGACTTCAAAACCACAACGGAGTTCGTTCGGCCTTCGCCTCGCCCTCAGAGCGCCAGGCTACGGGCAAAGGCGTTGTGCTTCACAGACCAGCCTCAACTTCCAGCAGGGGCGCGATGTTGCCTCGTGGTTCTACCAAACCAAATACGTTTCCGGCACACAATGGCCGAAGATGGCTTTTTTTTATCTTGACTTAAAGCTTTCGTGACTACAGGAATTCATATTTTTTTCGGTAAAGTCACGTAGATAGGTTTAAATGAATTAAATAAAAATAAACTATGACGTTTCGATCACAACACAAGCGATCGTCATCAGGAGGAAAAAGGGGGGGGGGGAGCTGCTGAAGGCAGACTTTTAAAGGTTTGAAATGGGTGTAGCCCAAGGGTCATAAACGACGTGGGCGGGTTAGCGATGTTAATGTGAGAAATGAGCATGTAAATGTGAGAGATTAGCATGTTAATGTGAGAGATTTGCATGTTAATGTGAGAGATTTGCATGTTAATGTGAAAGATTTGCATGTTAATGGGAGATCGGAGAGCGGCCTCTACGTGGAGGTCGGCGCGTGGAGGTGGCTGTGTTGGTGTGATAAAAAATTTTTTGTTACCTGTTAATGTAAAATCGGAGAGCCGAAGTCACGGAGAAAATAACAATTAACATCGGAAGGTGTCTGGATGAGAACATCACAGCCAGTTATGACTTAAACTGGTTGATGACGGCCATGGAGGCCGCTCTCCGATCTCACATTAACATGATAATCTCTCACATTAACATGATAATATCTCACATTAACACGCTAATATCTCACATTAACATGCTAATATTTCACATTAACATGCTAATCTCTCACATTAACATGCTAATATCTCACATTAACATGCTAATCTCTCACATTAACATGCTAATCTCTCACATTAACATGCTAATCTCTCACGTTAACATGCTAATCTCACACATTAACATGCTAATCTCTCACGTTAACATGATAATATCTCACATTAACATGCTAATCTCTCACATTAACATGATAATCTCTCACATTAACATGTTAATCTCTCACGTTAACATGCTAATCTCTCACGTTAACATGCTAATCTCTCACATTAACATGCTAATCCCTCACGGTAACATGATAATATCTCACATTAACATGCTCATCTCTCACGTTAACATGCTAATCTCTCACGTTAACATGCTAATCTCTCACATTAACATGATAATCTCTCACGTTAACATGCTAATCTCTCACGTTAACATGCTAATCTCTCACATTAACATGATAATCTCTCACGTTAACATGCTAATCTCTCACTTTAACATGCTAATCTCTCACGTTAACATCGCTAGCCCCGCCCACTTCGTTTATGACCCTTGGGCTACACCCATTTTAAACCTTTAAAACAGTCTGCCTCAGCAGCTTTGCCCTCTTTTTTCCTCCTGATGACGATCGCTTGTGTTGTGATCGAAACGTCGTAGTATTTTGTTTATTTTATTTTTATTAATTTGAACCTATCTAGGTGACTTCACCGAAAGACCCAAAGAATATGACTTCTTTTACGTTTCGAAATTTCCCCTCTTTACTGTCTCGAAGCCATTGTAGGAGGAGGATATGTTTTTACGCTTTCTCTTTTTCATTAAGTCATCGTTCTTTGACTTGACACGATGTCCCAGAGATCTTCTTCGGATCGCCTTCTGCTAAGTACTCATTCCATGCTGGAATGAGCGGCTTTTGCCAGTGCAGATCCCAAGTTTTGGAACGCTTTGCCTTTGCTTATAAGATAAATAATCGGAATTGGTGGATATATTTAAGTTTGTCGTGAAAACTCACCTCTTTAAACTGTATTTTACCCGCTAGTTTTGGCTGTTTATCCCGGATCTATGGATAAAATGTGCTTTACAAAGCGTTAATTATGATGGTTATTAAGGTGGGTTAATTAGGAATGTTTATCTCCCCTTGCGGTTGATAAAGATAAGTCGGCGTAATTTGGTAGAGCGAACGTGAACCGTGTTCGCTGCGGCCTCGGTGGGGGGGGGGGGGGGGGGGGGGGGTGTGGAGGGATCGGCGCCTGGGAACGAGAGCCGGGGGCGGGCAGCGCGATCGTTCGGTGGCCTCGTTGCCGAGTGGGACCGGGGGCGGTGGGAGGTGTTTCCTGCGCCCCGTGTGTGCGGTGGGCGTGCGTGATTGCCACCGCCACTTCACTTGGCATGGCGCAACGATGTCGCGCGGTAATTCGAGAAGTTCATAAAATAATAAGAATGAAAATCCCTCAATTGGGTGCGCAATTATCTCTGCGACGGGCGAAACGGTCGCAAAGAACGCCACCGCAAACGTCGACGACGCGCAATGCAACTCTTGTAGTCCCACCCACAATTGTTTTCATTGAAGCCTCTGCCGCCCCAATTCTCCTGTCGTGAGACCTGGCAAGCCCTGCAGCCCGACTCTTTTTTCTTCTTTTATTTCACCGCTCTTGCTGAGCACGGGCCAAGATGCCTAAAACGCCAAGGTGGCAGAAATAGAAGGCACTACTTTATCCAAGTTATCATAGATTTTTGATTTAAAGCTTTCGTGACTGCAGTGATTCATATTCTTGGTTCTTTCGGTAAAGTCACGTTGAAGGGAAACAATAAAATAATAAAATATATAAAACAATAGAATTCTCACGACGTTTCGACTGCAACACATGCAGTCATCATCAGGTGTGAAAACCAACGGCAAGAACATTTGAAAGAAGTGGCGGTTTGTATTTATTTATTTTTAAACGTTAGCGCCACGGATAGCGATTTGACAGTTTGTTTAGATGGACGAGTCCATCTATGTTCGGAAAAGAGGAGGGGAGAGACGAAAAATTAATGTATGCTGTCTGAAAGCCACCGTAAGCATGAACAATCAATTAAGACCCGGAATGGTTTATCAAATCCTTCCAATGATTGCTAAGCCATAATCCATCTTCTCGGTTGAAATTGTCTCTGTGTTTGTATGACACAAGGTGAACTCTAGCCGGCATCAGGCCCCACAAGGCTCGTGACACAGCCAACACCCCCCTCCCACCGCTAGCGGTTCGAAAGTAGAGCCCCCCCCCACTGCACCCCCAACCCCTCCCCCATCAACGTTTTCAAACGCTTGTGACCGCGACAGCATCGCATTCAGGAGGGAGGCTGAGCTTTCAACAGGGGTGACCAGGGGAGCTCTCTACCCCCCCTCCCTCCTCCGACCCCTGTAACTCTGCGGGGCGGTGGCATTCCGAAAAATCTGGCAGGGCGCTGGGAGCGGCGCTGCGGTGAGCCGCCTCCCACGCCGTGGCGGCGTGCGCGGACTTGAGCCACCCTCGCGATCGCCGCGTTTCGGTTCCGACGAGCGCCGCCACTCCCTGAGCCGCGGCGCGAGACGAGCGGCGCAGCCGCGAAGTCGGCGGAGCGCCGCTCCTGCGACCCCGAGGGCGCCGGGTTCGATCCGACCACCCCGGCGTGACGGTCGAAACATCTGTCGGTCAATCCTCGCTGCTCTCTTGCTCTTTGTGTCATGGGGTTGCCGTTCAGTGCATTCGCCTATCGCATGCAGCACGTGTGTGTTTACTTTAAGGCAAATGTTAATGGTGTGGTGCCGTTGTGTAATGGTTGGGCAATACTCGTCATGACGATGGGGGGACACTTCTCAGACCTCCCCCAGCCGCATCTGCCCACCGAGCCGTACACATCGGGTTCACGGCAGAGAGCCAATGGGCAGGTCGCGTGTAGTGGGGTAAAGTGTGGGTAAGCCCGTCTCTTCCGAGATGCTTGGCTGGCGTGAAAGAGTCAAACATGGCACAAATCGTCACTGATGTCATCATCGACGTGACAGACCGCCACTCATTATCACCACCACTGTTGTTGAAGACTGCTCATAGTCTTGGTGCAGCAGAAGCCGAGCAGAGCCCTTGGCAGCAGGCTCTGCTGTGTTATTTCCGAAGTAGTAGCGTGCTTCGATGAGGATCTGTCCTTTGCTTTCCCCACCAGTGCCATCGAGAACTGTGCTTTTACAAGGTGTGATCATACTCGCTTCCACTGTTTTAGCAAAAATCGGTGGACGTTACAAGCCGCTGCTTTCAATCGCGATGGGCTGCTATTCAGGCTGCACGCTGGGCTTGAATTACACAACAAAAGCCATTCGATTTGCTTTTTTTTCAATTCACTTTCATGTCTACTTAAGTTGACTAAAACTTTGGACTTGACGGAGCAGAGCCCTTGGCAGTGCAAGTGCACTTGCCACACAAGCACAAAGTTCCACACCGCGACGCCAACTGCTTAACTCAACCTTGGCATGGCACCCCGACATAGCGCGCGTGCCAGGTGCCCGCTCCCAGCAGTCGCGGTCCTGTTGCCCTTTTTTGTTTTTCGATCCACAAGGAGGAACGAATTTCCGTGAAACGGGGAGCGATGCCGCGAAGGTGTCGAGATTACGCGAGTCGTTATCGGGGCATCGTATAGCGGCTAATCAACGCCTCGCTCCGTGTCTCGTTACCGGAGTTTGCGGGATGCGAGTCCCGCGACCGCCCTGGTTAATACTGCGTACGGACGCGTCAACCGTGACATTTTCACGGCGGACGTTACAGCTCTCGATTCCACGCGTGCTGGCATCACGGTTACAATTGCCAACATTTTTATATTGATAGCAAATTATATCATTAAGTAACACCCGCAGAACAACATCGCGATGGAAGTTTATACTCGTCTGTGAAGCCCATCACCCTCCTGGTAGCCTCGCGCTATGAGAGTGCCGCGAATGGCAAACGTACTCAGTGATAGTAGTAATTTCAGCTTCAGTTTATTTATTTTGGTATAGACCTGTGAGCCATTCGGCTCTTGAATCAAAGTAATAGTTAAGGCAGGCGAGTCCCGGTGCGAACACGACTGCACACGCGAATAGAATCACTCTTGCGCAGAGTGAACTATTACTGCTGGAATTTGACACTTTCGCATGCACGGACAATAGCACTGAGTGACTCACATTCTGCTCAAAATATTGGTGGGGTGGTGGGGTGGATAGGTTCAGGTGGGGCCGCTCAGCGTGTGTGGGCGGCTTCGAACGAAGGACGCTCATTCAGGGAATGTATCAATCAGGTTGCCCCATTTTCATCATCATGGAGGCCTCCACAAATCACCACCTTTCACGATCCAGAGATGTAGCACAGCTCTCCACTATCACCCGAACACGAGCTACTTTTATCACTCGCGGCTATCTTTTAGCAGAAGACACACGCGGTCGTGCCCTGGCTGTCTTTAGCCGGGGCGGGGGGGGGACTGAATGCAAAAGTAGGTTACAAGGTGCAGAAACACCGCTTGGTGATCACCTTTACCGGCAGTCACCTACACGTTGATCGTGTCGGAAACCTACGTCCCAAATTGTGGAGCTGCCCAGTGGGAAAATTCAGTTTCCTTCGGGCCGATGTGGCGACGATGTCGATGGAGCGCCCAGCTGGGGGTCTGCATTTCCATGTGATGAACACGCAACCTGTCCATTGACACTGCTCGAGTGGGACAGCCCCTGTCGAACAGAGTCGGGGGGGGGGCGGGGGCCATATTTCGGAGAAAATATTAAAACTCAAAGATGTACCCGTTGCAGAATCCTGCCGTCATTGTGCACGATGGTTATTTCATTCAAATCAGAGGATGAAGTCATTCCTATCCGGGGCCACACGCGCAGCAGCTTAGCGCGCGGCACCGTGAACATAGAGCACTTGGCTGAGAGCGGTCGCCAAAATCTGCGTCGCGCGTCTGCACGCGCTGTCGCGCCGCTGAAACTTGGCTGCGATCCGGCAGCAGGTGTGCGTCCTGGCGACCCACGTCTTTGCGGTGCGCCGATATATTCGCAGCTGCTCCCGTAATCGACACAAATATTCATCAGTGAAAAAAGGGTTGTTGTGGTTTCTTTTTGTCGCACGCGCCCGGCAGTGACGCTTGCGGCCGCCGCAGCAGCGCGCATCGGCATCAGCAGCTGAACGCGACGTCGACCTCGTCGCACTGAAGAAGCGACGGATGGGTCGGGACCTCTCGCTCAGGTGACGCCGACGCGGGAGCCGCGCCACGGCGTGCCGACGCGTCTGTGCATTTACGCTAGCGCCCACTTTGCAGCCGGGCGTCGGTGGCTCTGTACGTGTGGCCTCGAATACAACACGACGCAGGCAGCTAGGTCTGATGACGACGATGATGGTGATTAGGGTGTTCCAATGGCGAGGACATTTGCAAATGCAATTCCTGATGTTTTGCTGAAAATCGCCTCCCCCCCCCCACCTCTCCCCCCAACTCCACCCTGTGGAATCGTGAAGTGAGATTGCGTCGGAGGGCATGAGTCACGGAGCTCTCATCTTACATGCATCGCGAAAGGCTGGTCCTGGCCTCCTGCCATTGGCAACATTCTCTGACATAATCGATGGCTCCGGATACCCAGAGACACGGGCTGTTTATTTAAGATTGGCACCGATGCTCAGTCAAGCAGGTGGCGGCGGTTGTTTTGTTTTTGCGTGGGATGAATGAAGAAGGAAGTGTGTCGTCGCACGTCCGGCTCTCTGGCGATTGACGAGGAACATCCACGGAGAGTGACTTTCCGATTTCAACTTCAATGTGTGCACTTAACGTTACGCGGTGATAGAACGGGACTGCTGATATGTCACGTGGCCCTCATGGCCCCAAGGGCTGATTCATTAAAATGTCAACATTGAGGAACAATAATAGGGATTAATATAAGCGAGAAAAAGACGGACGCAGCTGACAATAGGCAGCAGCAGCAACACATCTGATGAGTGTGGCCTCATCACGTCCACACCGTCCTCCATAACTTGCTGGCACTTTTGCTTGCAGAAGGCGTCCATTTGGAAACAATATTGTACTGGGATGAGACCTGACTCGGGCCTGTGATCGATGTATCCCACTCTGAACCACGCGCACTTCATGTCTTCACAGAGGAGCCGAGAATACTTGCTGTGCGTGAGGGACTGGAACATCCAGACATTGTCCACCCGTTGCAAGAGACTGACTTCCCGGTGATCCAAAACAACGCGATCTGATGCTACTTTCTGGACGAATTCTTTCCACATGTGAAAGTAGTAAACACCCAATGGCTGAGACCTTGGCTTCTGATGGCGCTGATGTGGTCGTCCAATGTGTAAATTCGCCATCCAAAAGCGTCATCTCGTTGTTGAGGGGGTTGGTCACCGTGGTAAATCGAACAACGCCGGTTCCACAACGCGTGGTGGGGTGTTGCGGCTTGAGGGGTGATTCCTCTCTCGCTGTACCTGACAGAGGCCACGAGGGCCACGTGACATCTCACCTGTCCTGCTCTATCGCCCGGCACCGTCCACATGCACATTTGACTTGAAATCGAAGCGCCACGCTCCGTGAATGTTCCTTGGGAGACGTAGGCGGATATGTGAAATGGTCGGATATGTGAACAAGAAATACATACAATGGCAGTTTTGCCATCATGCACAAATGCTGCACTGGGTGTGAAAGGTTAATTGGTCGGGGCAGATATGCGACGGGCCGATATGTGACATTGTACTGTGTACTGTGGTCAGGGCTGTCCATAGGGGGGTGGGGGCCCGGATAATATCACGCCGCGTGGGCCCCCTGTAAGTATTACATTGGACACCGTGACGTCGACGCGCGGCCCCCCCAAAGCGCGGAGCCCGGGGCAATCGCTCCGATTCTCCGTGCCCTAGGAACGTGTGTGACTGTGCTTTGGATAGGATCGCCATGACACATTTTGCACATTTATTTTGTTTAAAAAAAAAAGTTGGATCTCAGTTTCCCTGCTGATGATTTACTTTTGGAATGCGGGGCGTTGTACTGCGTGAGAGATGGGAAGTTATGCCGCAGCCTTTGTCCGTTGAGTTTTTCTCATGTGATACCATAATAATCACTCACGCTTTCTCCGTGAGCAATCACGGCCACTGTAGCCACTGAATAACAAGGGCATTCTACATTGCTCTCTTTGTAAAGGACACAGCTTTCATATGGAGGAATGTCCCGTTCCCTATTCAGTCGTGGACATTGTCACAACACAGTGTTATGCGAGTGTTACAAAGCAGCTGGGAGCTTTGCAATTTTCATTTCACTGGACGAACAGAAAGGAAGGTCAGCGCGCCGCTCGATTCCAATGGGACTGGAGCAGTGATCACCTCCGAGCAGTGGTGGCGCAGATCACGTGGAGGACATTCCACATTCCTGTGGCGGGGACAATGTATCGCTCGCACCATGCCTGGACACCTCCACCCCGTGCTGATGTTTACAAACACCATCAGGTACTCATTTAAGGCTTAGTGAACCTAGGGGACGGGGGTGGCCAGGACCAGTTCATGCATTCACCGTTCAATGAGCTTCCTTATTGCCCCTGCGGCTGAACACTCGCACATGCTCCGAACTCGTTTCAACTGCCGCTGTGCATTAATGTGATGTCCCAGTCTCTTATTGCTCATCAAAGCTGGTTTGTGATGGCCATATAAAGAGGGCTGGCTCCTTGCCCTGTGCGAGGAATTCTGGGTCGACCACAACCTGCTGTGTGAATATGGCAAGGCTCATGGGAATTGCGAAACAGGTCCCCTCAAGTCAATCCATTGCTGCTGCTCGCGCTCTGCGGGTGCACGCGAGCAACGAACCTCCGACTGCCCGCGTCAATAAACGGAGAAAAGGCAAAAGTGCAGCCCTGCAATTGCTCACTCGCGCCGCTGCATGCGGAACAGGAGAGAGCTCTAGAGCCCTTCCAGAGGGTATTTGGCCTACTCTTAAATGCTGGTCAGTCATCTTGGAAGAGGCGTTAATACTCACACTCTACCCCACCACACACGACTTGTCAATCGACTAAATGTGCTGCACCCATTTATACAGCTGGGGTGGACGCAGGCGATGGTGGGGGGGGGGGGACAACCTGCACGGTCCATACAACAGAGGTGCTGGAGATGGAATTGAACCCGTGACCTCTGGATTCAAAGTCCAGCGTGCTGACCATTACACACCACTGTGGCAGCATCTCTCCGCCATCGCATCGGGCGGTTATTTCCCCCTGTGTTTAAAACGTTGGAACATTTGCTTCAACCGTCACCCTGAGTCTTGTGTTTGAGGAAGCGCGTGACTCGGAGCGCGCCACGCAGCCTTGATGCGAGCCTGCGAGCCTCTCGCGACGCGTCGCTCGCGCGTGCTGCGGCTGCTGAGTGCGCGGTGGCAGGGCACGGGAAGCCGCGCTCCGTGTGCTGCGCGCACGCGCTCAGCTGCAGGCGCATTGCGGCTCCTGCGCGCGACGGCTTCGCACTATCGGGGGGAGTGACGAGAGAGTAGAATTATTACGTCGTCAGTCACTACCGCCACCACCGCCACCCCCCCCCTCCTCCTCCAGCCACGCCGTGTCGTGTAGAGGGTTGAAAACAGCAGGTGCTCCGCTTGTTTGTTTTGTGTTTGCCGCTCTCTCTCTCTCTCTCCGTCCCTCTCCGACGACGAGAGCGCACGCTGCTGCGCCGTGATGGCGCGGGTCACCAATTAGAGGACACGTGTTGGGGCAAATGGACAGCGTGCTGGCCAGGTCTGGGGTGGCTGTTAAGTGCATTTGCCAGATTGGGCAAGAGAGAGACAGAAATAGATTTAAACATCTATGATTCGTTTCTGATTTTAAACAATACAGAGATGAACAAAACAGTCTAAAACGGTGATCGTAATGACGCAAGCACTGTTAGAACTGCAGCGTGTTCCCCAGCGGTGATGTAGGAAGATGAGAAAAGGCAAAAGGGGGTGAGAGAGAAAAGAGGAAGAACAAGACGGGATAGAACAATTGGTGGAAGGAGGGGTGTCGGTGATGAGGAAGGAGTCTGACCATATACGAATATACAAGGTGCGACCAAGCCTTCCCATCTACCACTAAAGCAAGAGCGATAGGACCCAGAGGAGATCATGTGATTGTAAAACCCATAATATAGAGCATAAATAAGAAGTCCTGCAAGCGGGGTGTTCATATTGTTATTGAAATCAGTTTCGAAAACTATTCATTAACACAGCGTTTTTATTTGAGCCAACAATGATTGGGACGATGACAATCCTCGCGTGTGACGATGGCTCCCCTTGCTACTCCGGAGAGCCGAGCGTGACCGTGACGAGGTGACCGAGTCTGAACGAAGACGCGCACAGCCATACTCGAGTCGCGTCATTAGAGAACCGCAGAGCAGCGAGGGAGACCGGACATGGGAATTGGTTCGACGTGCAAATGTTGTGAAGAGATTCACTGAGCCCATTCACTGGCTGGGCCGGTCATATTTTTTTTGGGTTGGTGGGGTGCAAAATAGCGTGCCACTCACACGAACATTCAACAAAGGAGTGGACTACAATGTCTATGAAGTCCACGGTCCACTGCTCTATAATGTCCACTGCTCATGTAGATAATGACTGCGTGGAATCCACAGCGCTCGGACTCGATTCAGATTCCACTGATTGCAGTTGAGCTCACTAAGATTACGACTAAACTTAAACAATAAATGAGCACTGCTGATAAAGAAGAAGAAGACTAGTTGTGTTTCTAGAGTCTTAAACACATCCATTGCGAAATGCCACAATTCCGCGTGCGCTGTAGCGTGTAACTGCATCCATGGCATGCCATTGACTGCTGTGTTCACACGCCAACTCCCTAGCAGCGCTCGCTCTCTGCTCTGCTGGGCGATATCACGATCCACGCGAGGCACCGTGGATTAGCGGTGCCCTTTGCTTAGATTACAGGGGGCCCTTTGCGTCGCCGCTGTTGCTGCTGCTGCAGTTCCTTACAAACAAAGATACATTCTCTTGTGCTTCTTGTTTTTTTTTTTCGGTGGCCTCACGAAAGAAAATGTTGCCGTTTCAACAGCAGCGGCGTTGTTATAGTATCTGCAGCGGGTTTTTATTGTGGCCCTCACAGTGTGACGCCCCGTCACGCACACTTCTCGGTGGCCGTGCGACACGTGGGGCCTGCGAAACGGATGTGCGATGAGTGCCACGGCCAATGTTGGCAACAACAAAAAAAATGTTCCCGCGATTGTGCAACTCATCTCTCGCGCCGCACGAAAGCCTCGTGCCCAACCCAGCTCGATGATTAACATCTCTCTGTTTGCTCTGCGAGCCTTCCCTGTAAGCTGTGCGCACATTCCGCGCTCTCGCCCGTGGAGGAATGTAGCCCGAGAGATCGGAAATGTTACGCAGATTAAAGCGAATGGAAATTACAACATAGTAAGACAGTGTATATATATGCTGTATATATTCCTCATCATCATCATCAGTCGTGATCAATGAAGGGCTGAATGAAGTGCGTCACCACCGCTCGCAGGCTGCATGGTGGATGTAGTCTCGGGCGCCGTCCGTCCGAGCGACGTGTGTTGCCCAGGCGCGCTGTGCTTGTCTTGACAGCCGACGGGATGTGTCTCACTTGCGTTTGTTCTTCAATGCATGAGAGGCATATGGAGCGGAAACACAATGGTTGACAGAGCACATGGAACGACAGCTGAAGAGTGCACGAGATGCATGAAGAGTTGCATGCTGGGACTGCACGTAGAGTACAGCTAAGGAAACAACCAAGGTTGTTTGGAGCTTTGGTATTTTCTGACCCGCTTTCAAAAGCTCGCTGCTTGTTCATTATTGCAGAACTATTATTTTGAGTCTTCTTGTTCATCACTTTGACAACTGTTTGACTGGTGGCATCTGATTGCGGTCGGTGTTAAATACATAAATTATCTCCGTGAACGAATTCGTACAAAGCGCTGGATTCACGATCGGTGCATCCGCACCAACTGCGGGTTGTGTTGTAACGCCGGGCTAGGGCCTCACATCGCCGTCGTACCAATTGCACGGGGGGAGGGGGGGGAGCCTTGAAAATTGATGAAGATGGCAGCTCTCATCATCAGCAGCAGCAGGCGGCATCGTGGGCGAAGCTCCGCTGGGTCGACGGCTTCCTTCTCTGCCACACCGCGAGCCCGGCGCTGGCAAGTGGCCGCGCCTCAATTCAGAGGCACCGTGTGGGTTTAGCGACGATTGGCTCTTCAATACTCTCCGTTTCACTTCATGACAGATCAGCAGAAGGATTATAATCCCCAGTGAGAGGGCAGATTACTTTTCTGTTGATGGGTGGGGGTAGCTGACACTGGGAGTCGGTGCAGGAGTTAATGACATCGCTGTGACCTTGCAGGGGGGGGGGGGGGGGGCAGGAATTGGATGAAGCCTGCAAAGCAGCCTCCGTACCGGAGAATATAGGTTGCATGCGATACGGTGGCATGCAACTGAATTATTTCTATGTTGACGTCTCTCCAACCAGTTGCGAGCAGTTGCGCAAGCGGTTGCGATCAGTCGAGAACGGACTGCGCTCAAGCATCGCGACGCGTTTCATCACCATGCATGTTTGAGGACTGTGGTTTAATTCCCCCCGTCGCGCAACTGCTCGCTCAGATGTGAACAAAGCAGGGGCGGCGATCTCAGTAGCGGACTTCCGGGAGCAATTTGGTCGCGCGCTCGGACCACTCGAGACGCCACACAATGGGGGAATGGAGATCGTATTCTCTCATTACCTTTACCAATCAATAACGAGTGTAAAGGAGGCCCTGGGTGTGCAATGTACGAGTCCTTTTGTCTCTCGTGCCGTTGCGCATTCCCGCATTGTGAGCTCATGCCAAGCGGGAGGCGCCCCGTCAGCGCTACCGCCTTCTTCCCCATGGGAACTGTACAATCTCATCGCTGCCTCGCTCATGAATTTTAACTCTCGCTCTTCCCAATCTCATCGCTGCCTCCCTCTACCCCCACCTCTCCTAATTCTCTGATCGGAGGCAAGCACCTGGTGATTCGTTACAGGTTTGACGGAGTGTTGTCATCAATAAGCAATCTTCGTTTGATTTATTAATTTGCTCTCAATGCTCTTGTAGTAATTAAAACTTGTATTATTTACAAGCAGCAGCAATGATATATTGTTTAGATCAATTACGTAATAATAAGTATTATTTATAGAACTGCGTCCATCCACTGTTTGATGAAGGCTGAGTGCGCTATTTATTATTTTTACCATCCACGTACTTCACCACACCGGTAAGTGGGCGGTTGTGAAGCGGGGGTGGACAATTCAGATATCGCTCGCCCACTAATTGTTGTTCGCCGTGGCCGGGAGTTGAACTCATGTTACCGGGCTCATAGTGCAATCTGCTAACCACTTTGCCACCATTCCACCCCTTGCAGTCTCAATGAAAAATCATAAACCACACCGTTGGTAATAAATCATGAATGTTTATTATGCTTTAATTGTAAAAAAAAAATGACTCAAAATGCCAGGCACCGGCGTTACATAAAACCACCGGCGGGAACGATCCCGAGGAGCGTGCGAATGTGGAATTTCCCGCGGCGGGGCGGGCACGGCGAGGTTCGTGGCGGGGCAGGAGGCAGATTCGCCGTCGGCGTCCGCGAGGAGTGGGCGGGGAGCGCGCGGCGAGTCCCTCCGGGAACGCTCTCGGGGTTTTTTTTCTCCTCCTGCTGGTGCAGAGCGCCCGAGACGCATTGCTCGTAAATCTTAGTCAGGTTTGGCGTGGCTCACCAACCTGTCTCCGTTCCCATGCGAATCAATGAACACGCTGGGGGAAGCGGAAGGGAGGGGGGGGGGGATGGGTGGCCGAGTGAACGCTTATTTAGATGGAGTGCTCTTGCCAATAACATCTGGTAGCCCAGCAGCATTTGTTTGATAAGTCTGACTCTTGCTTATGAGACTCAGAAGGTCGAATCCGGTTCCGGCGTTTGCTCGTTTAACCAAATGCTGCTGGATAAGATTGGTCTGGGAAGGTAATCGCCGACAATAGACTGAAGCCTGCTCACATTTACGTGGAGAGACAGAATTCTACGTGGGGTTTTTTTCTTCCTAACTTAATGTCGTGCGGAATTTGTTACCGTGCTACGATGACTCTTCTCATTAAATTATGCAGCAGTTGAATAGATTGTTATTCATTTATGGCTTACGAACATCACATTCTGCCACCGACTGGAAATCGAATCGCAGTTTGTAATACGTGCAGGCGATTATGTACAGTGAGGGAAAAAAGTATTTGATCCCCTGCTGATTTTGTACGTTTGCCCACTGACAAAGAAATGATCAGTCTATAATTTTAATGGTACGTTTATTTGAACAGTGAGAGACAGAATAACACCAAGAAAATCCAGAAAAACGCATGTCAAAAATGTTATAAATTGATTTGCATTTTAATGAGGGAAATAAGTATTTGACCCCCTCTCAATCAGAAAGATTTCTGGCTCCCAGGTGTCTTTTGTACGGGTAACGAGCTGAGATTAGGAGCACATTTGTTAAAGGGAGTGCTCATAATCTCAGCTTGTTACCTGTATAAAAGACACCTGTCCACAGAAGCAATCAATCAATCAGATTCCAAACTCTCCACCATGGCCAAGAACAAAGAGCTCTCCAAGGATGTCCGGGACAAGATTGTAGACCTACACAAGGCTGGAATGGGCTACAAGACCATTGCCAAGCAGCTTGGTGAGAAGGTGACAACAGTTGGTGCGATTATTCGCAAATGGAGGAAACACAAAAGAACTGCCAATCTCCCTCGGCCTGGGGCTCCATGCAAGATCTCACCTCGTGGAGTTGCAATGATCATGAGAACGGTGAGGAATCAGCCCAGAACTACACGTGAGGATCTTGTCAATGATCTCAAGGCAGCTGGGACCATAGTCACCGAGAAAACGTTTGGTAACACACTACGCCGTGAAGGACTGATATCCTGCAGCGCCCGCAAGGTCCCCCTGCTCAAGAAAGCACATATACATGCCCGTCTGAAGTTTGCCAATGAACATCTGAATGATTCAGAGGACAAATGGGTGAAAGTGTTGTGGTCAGATGAGACCAAAATGGAGCTCTTTGGCATCAACTCAACTCGCCGTGTTTGGAGAAGGAATGCTGCCTATGACCCCAAGAACACCATCCCCACCGTCAAACATGGAGGTGGAAACATTATGCTTTGGAGGTGTTTTTCTGCTACGGGGACAGGACAACTTCATCGCATCAAAGGGACGATGGACGGGCTCATGTACCGTCAAATCTTGGGTGAGAACCTCCTTCCCTCAGCCAGGGCATTGAAAATGGGTCGTGGATGGGTATTCCAGCATGACAATGACCCAAAACACACGGCCAAGGCAACAAAGGAGTAGATTTCGATTTAAAGCTTTCGTGACTGCAAGGATTCATCTTCTTTAGTTCTTTCGGTAAAGTCACGTAGATTGAGAATAATATAATAAATTGATAAAATAAAATAACACAATAAAATTCTCACGACGTTTCGGCCACAACACAAGCGGCCTTCATCAGGTGAAGGGACGAGACTGTCTGGAGGACAGCACTGGAGTGAAAAAGCCACGCTCAGATCGCGACCTTTAAGCTGTGTGAGAAGAAACAAAGCGCCTTGACAAAGGAATTAGCATAGAATTTAGCATTGAAATGGCTGAGTGATTAGCTTGTGACTGGTCACAGAAATGGCTATGTTAAAGTTAAAGCATACACATCCGCAGAGGCACCACTTGACAAAGGAATTAGCATAGAATTTAGCATTGAAATAGCTGAGTGATTAGCTTGTAACTGGTCGCAGAAATAGCTATGTTAAAGTCAGAGCATACACATTCACAGAGGCACCTAGTACAAATAAAACAGGAGAATTTAGCATTGAAATAACTAGGCGAATTTAGCATTGAAATAACTGAGTGATTAGCTTGTGACTGGTCACAGAAATGGCTATGTTGAAGTCAAGGCCTACACATCTGAGCTATTCACAGTAACTGGGTATACACTACAATATATAATGAATACTATATAGTGAACCAATAAAAAACTAAAATATAAATTACCTCAGTGTTGTCAATAACATGTTGTCAATAACATTGAGGTAATTTATATTTTAGTTTTTTATTGGTTCACTATATATTTATTTGATCAATTTATTATTTTATTCTCATTCTACGTGACTTTACCGAAAGAACCAAAGAAGAACAAAGGAGTAGCTCAAGAAGAAGCACATTAAGGTCCTGGAGTGGCCTAGCCAGTCTCCAGACCTTAATCCCATAGAAAATCTGTGGAGGGAGTTGAAGGTTCGATTTGCCAAACGTCAGCCTCGAAACCTTAATGACTTGGAGAAGATCTGCAAAGAGGAGTGGGACAAAATCCCTCCTGAGATGTGTGCAAACCTGGTGGCCAACTACAAGAAACGTCTGACCTCTGTGATTACCAACAAGGGTTTTGCCACCAAGTACTAAGTCATATTTTGCAGAGGGGTCAAATACTTATTTTCCTCATTAAAATGCAAATCAATTTATAACATTTTTGACATGCGTTTTTCATCTGGATTTTTTTGTTGTTATTCTGTCTCTCACTGTTCAAATAAACCTACCATTAAAATTATAGACTGACCATTTCTTTGTCAGTGGGCAAACGTACAAAATCACCAGGGGATCAAATACTTTTTCCCTCACTGTAAGCTTGGCGGTGGTGTATTAGCCATTGAATGCAGCGGTCAATGTGGGCATGGCGAGAGTACAGTTGAGACGCTGGGGAGAGGTTGTGTGTCGGTGCGTTTGCTTTGCGGAGAGGGAGATATGTTTACTGATGAGTTACGTGCCAATTTTAGTGTTGAAGGGAATAAGGTAGGTGATTCTAAGCGGCGTGAAGTGATGGGATGAATTTATTTTCTCTGATTACATAACATTCATAAAAAAGTAATCATGCCCTTCAGTGCTTGACTTATAGTTACTTGAATGAGTAGATATTAATATATAAAGACAAAGATCCTCCCCATAGCCTCTTCAAGCTGCTGTGGGAAAGTGATGTGATTGAGCACCTATGAAGGCCAGTACGGCGCACGCGGGGTGGTGTTGTTCTCGTCAGCAGTCAGGCTTGTGAAACAAATACTGCTGGTTTACATGATTTTATTGGCAAGAGCACTCAATTTCAAATATGGGAACCCATTTAACGCAAAAAAGAAATACTCAAAACAACTCTTTGGTTTTTTCGGTAAAGTCATGTAGAAATAAGAAATAATAAAATTACATAATAGCATACGACGTTTCGATTGCAACACAAGCAATCATCATCAGGTACAGAAGAGCTAAATTTAAGAGAGAGAGGAAACACATAACCGCAGACATACACACAGACACCCAAGCAGAGGGAATCAACACAGACACAACAGGGGATACAGACAGAGACGGAGGAGCACACCAAATCAAACAGGGCTTAGCAAAATTTGGAAACCATATAAAGCAACACAGACGGTCGGTCAAAACACAATTAACGCATGGTCTGGTTGAATACGTTATTTCAAAGATTGCTAAATTGTAAGTTAAGTGTGAAACTTAAGAGAGTGTTAGAATACAGACCGCATACACATATATAGACATCTAAGTTGCTTGGGTGTCTGCGGTTATGTGTTTCCTCTCTCTCTTAAATTTAGCTGTTCTGTACCTGATGATGATTGCTTGTGTTGCAATCGAAACGTCGTATGCTATTATGTAATTTTATTATTTCTTATTTCTACGTGACTTTACCGAAAAAAACAAAGAGTAATTCTTGCAGTCACGAAAGCGCCAAAATCAAGTTTCAAAACAACTCATTACGCCTTGCCGTGAAGATTATGGATGCACTCGTATATGAGTAGGACCGCGGTGTTTCTACAAATAAATAACGTTTTGTCCATCAGCCGATTGCCTTTGCAGAGCAAAGTGATATTTGTGCGCGTGGTCGAGTCGGCCGGGCTGCCCGCAGGTGCCTGGAGGCCCGAGGCGCGATGTTCGTCAGCGACTGGAGAAAGGCCATGCCCGTCGTGGGGCCTCTTGAGTGTGAGGCCCGAGGTAACGTGTCCCGTGTCTGTGTGAGTCCCGAGGTAACGTGTCTGTGTCTGTGTGAGTCCCGAGGTAACGTGTCTGTGTGAGGCCCGAGGTAACGTGTCCCGTGTCTGTGTGAGTCCCGAGGTAACGTGTCTGTGTCTGTGTGAGGCCCGAGGTAACGTGTCCCGTGTCTGTGTGAGGCCCGAGGTAACGTGTCTGTGTGAGGCCCGAGGTAACGTGTCCCGTGTCTGTGTGAGGCCCGAGGTAACGTGTCTGTGTGAGGCCCGAGGTAACGTGTCCCGTGTCTGTGTGAGGACCGAGGTAACGTGTCTGTGTGAGGCCCGAGGTAACGTGTCCCGTGTCTGTGTGAGGCCCGAGGTAACGTGTCCCGTGTCTGTGTGAGTCCCGAGGTAACGTGTCTCGTGTCTGTGTGAGGCCCGAGGTAACGTGTCCCGTGTCTGTGTCAGGACCGAGGTAACGTGCCCCATTTTTCCACCCAGCATGTCAGAGTTTCCCAGCAGGAGCGACGTGCGTGGCCTTCTGCCTTCCAATGGAAACATGAGTCACCAATTAGGCGAATCAGGCGCGTGAGCCACGGCAAATTAGTTGATTTATTTTGAAGTGTTCTACCAGTCTGCCGTGACAGAAGGGCGCCGACTGTTTACTAGAAATGCTTTCACTGCCTCCACTAACGCCGGTTCGCTGGCTTCGTTTATTCCAGACTAAGCCCAAAGCTCCTTTAAACCGTGAAAAAAAAGCCGAAGAATAAATAAGGGCTGAATAATACTGGCTTGTGTTTTTATTGGTACTTTTAAATAATATATAAATTAATGAATTAGCCACGCACACAGCAAGCAGGGTCCTATAGATAAAGCGTATTTGGAGACTTGTAGGGTTTGTTTGACAAAATTAAAGATTATCACTGCTCTTGAATTGTCACCATCATGAGATGAAGTCGGTGGCAAGGTCGGTGGGGGAGTGTTTGCCCCACAACGTGGCGCTGGTCTGCGAGAGATCAGAGGAGTTAGCACACTCGGGATTAATCAATGTTCGCATTAAAATAAAATGAAAACACAAAGATACAAATATTGTTCATCAAACTCGATTGGAGTGGTTAATTTATTGCACAACGCCTGATGACAGAGAGTTGTGTGGTCGTTAGTGACGGGGATGGAAAGGGGGGTCCAGCTTTGAGAGAAATGGGCCCCCTTGTGTCCCCTCAGCCCCGTGTTCTCTCCCCTCACCCCCGTGTCTCTCCCCCGTCACACAGCTCCCGTTGACTCTGCAGCCTGTCCTGTCCCATGAGCCATTGTGGCTGCTTGTCACGTCTGCTGTTTTAGTCATCTGCGTAGTCTTTATTTATTTATTATATGCTCTCCCGCACAAAAAATGAAAATGGAGGAACTCACGAATAATTTTGTATATTTCTGGATTTTGCATCACGGTGCATTCGTGGAAACCAAACTGCTGAGGTCTCGAGTTGGGGCTTGGCACACAATGCGACGTGGGTCTCTGCTGCGTGGGAGAGGAAAAACCCTCAAGGTCTCATGAGCGGAATTTCAAGCCATCGCTTTTACCGTATTCTCTGGACTATAAAGCGCACCCGAAACTTGCGCCCGGTGTCAATGTGATACCAATCTAGTCCCGCACACACGCACGCATATCAGAATATTAGATGCCCCCCCCCCCCCAACCTCTGCTTTCACACACAGAGAAAATGTGCGTTATATTATCCAAAGAAGACGGTAAAAGTAGTAATAATGTTGATACATTGTTTTATTACACTGTATAAAAGTGCTGTGTTCCACTGTGCAGATTAGACGTCTTTTGAAGGAAATCTCAAAGGTAACTCTACAATATCCGCTTCCGTGGGCCGTTTCTTAACATGAAGGTACAAATGTATCTGCGAGGGAGCCCAATGGATTCTTCGGCTCGTGACGTCGCGATACCGACAGCACAAGTTCGATCAAATTTGTTGAAGGCAAAAAATAATTCACCGAAAAAATATTTTCGTATTTGAACCGTAGACACCGGGTTAAATGTCATGCGGCCAACTTAATTGTTTCTCGCGTTCGATGCGTTAATATATTTGTTTTCATACAAATAGTATCCAGACCTCGCGATGCAAAAAACTGAAAACCAAATGTGAGTTTTTGACCTGAGACTTTGTTGGTCGGCGCACGTGATCAAGAGCGCTGCGGTGGCTCCCGTCTCGCCGCCGCGTTGTCAGGCGCCATCTCGCTGCGGTCACTCAGTCGCAGACGCTACCGAGACGGTGGAACAAATACTAAGTAACGGCAAAGGTGCAGCCCTGTAATTGCTCGCTCGCGCCACTGCTGGCGGAAGGGCCTCCACTCGTGGCAGCTTTAGAGAGCCCCTCTAGGCAGGCCATTATGGTCAACCCTACCACGTGGGGCAGATGTCCCATAAGAGGTTGGTGTACCCACACTTTACCCCACCGCACACGACCTACCCACTGGCCAACCGCGGTGTGCCCATTCTTACGGCCGGTTGGACAGCGATCGGTATATTTGAGAAGCGTGCACAGTCGTTTCAACTGCCACGCCGAGAGATCGAATCCAACTTGCGGTCTCCGGATCGCAAGCCCAGCGTGCTCAGCTTTACCACGCGGCAGCGTCGTCTGGAAGTAGAGTCTCCGCCAACTTCCTCTGGCCCTTCCGTGTGGCCCTTTTGCCTGTCGCTGTGGTCGCGGAGGCTCCAGGCGTTGTCCAGCATTGCCGCGCGAGATTCTGGGCGGAGAGCGACGGAAGGGCCCCATGCGTTCTCGCGCTCGGCCTCATCGAGCTCGCACCCACGCCACGCATGGACGCGGTCACAGAGACGCATTGAAGATCCTCCCTCGGGAGGCGGAGTGCCTTTGAGCAGCGCGGTGGGGATGGCTGTGGTGCATTGGGGCTTTGTGTTGTTGGAAATATTACATTTTACTCTCTTATCCGGATTAGACGACACGCTTCCCCCCCCCCCCCCCCCCAAATGTATTTTAAAGATAAAGTTGGAGGTACGTCTTATAATCTGGTAGTTGCGTGCGTGGCCAGATTTGTCTGACTTCGTTGACCCGATGCCCAGGTTTTGGATTCGTCTTACTTTCAGGAGCGTCTTGGAATCCGGACGACATGGGATATGTGTGCAAGGCTGATGGGGTAAAGGGTTGAAAAACACATAAATACCCTAATAACATGCGGTGTATGTATGTTGAACTTCTCTCGCACCACACGTAGCCAACCGTGCTAATCTGAGGTGTAATAATGGAACAAGTAAACGATCAATACTTTACTTCCTACTTGTATCATCACTGGACTGTTCCGGTTCGAATTGAGAACTGGTGGAAAGTTTCATGGAATGTTTCATGCCACCTGTGATGCTGCCCTGGTGTAATAATGATCACTTCACTTGCAATCCAGACGTAGCCGGTTCGATCTGCCAGTGGGACAGTTGAAACCGGAGCAAGTTTATGAAGCCTCTCCCTCTCCCACCCCCTGCCACCTGTCTACCCAGCAGGATAAATCGGTGCAACCAAAGTGATTCGATCGGCAAGTGACAAGTAGTGGGGTAAAGTGTGGCTATATCCACCTATTGAAATGTCTGAGCAGCGTGAAAGAGGTCAGTTACCATAAAAAAGCCTCGAGATTTCCCTCCAGTGGAGGCCTTTCGAGCAGCAGTGTAAGGGATGACAGGGCTTTCCCTTAGTTTATAAGTGGTTCACAATTTCTACACATTAAGTATCAAACAAACCCTAAGAGAGTGAACAATAGACGTCTATAGGTAACTATTCACGTGCAAATAAAAAAAAACTGAATTATGAAACGTACAAAAAACATTCTTATCAAGTCCCATGGTGTAAACACTAACCTCCAACTCTTATTCATTTAATCTCTCATTTAGCCTTTCGATTTACGTGCATAGAAGGCCCATTGCCTGAAACGTCATCTTAAGGGCACAGTGTTATTGACGAGCGTGTTGAGTTGTTTTGTTATCTGTGCTCGTGCACCAATGCCAACGCAGCAACAGTAGCAGCAGTAGCATCACCAATTGTGTTTGAATATAATGCTTGCATCCATTGAAATTACGTAAAAATCTAAATTAAATGTATTGGAGGGATGTTTTTTTTTACATGACAAACCTTAATGTCGTTTTTTATTTTGTTTATGCAAAAACTGACCCTGACCGTAAGTGAGTAAGTGACACAGGACCCTCTTCTTGCACAAGTGCGGCCGTTCACAGCCAATCTCCCGCACCTGTGCCCTTACACAACGGCTGTCGGCATGGGATAGGGCAAAGTGCGCGATTATGAATGAAGCTGGTTTATCAGGGAGTCGGGGGTTATTCATCACTTCGCTTACGCTGGCAGTGAGGATGCAATAAACACACCCTGGAACGGAAATGCAATAAAAATGGATCAATGCCCCCAAATTACAGGGGTGGCTCCCGTTGTGCAAATATTATATTTTTTATTGCCCCGATGGCCTCCAAATACCCACGCTGTTTTCTTTTGCCCATTGGAGGATATTTGCACTTCTAGAAAACGTGTGTGTGTTGCTGACTCATTTGGTGAAACGGCTTTTAGAAAACGAGACATTTATCCACGGGTTCAGGCTGTGTTGGTTTTTTTTTGGGTGCAACAGTTAAGCCACAGGAAAGGGAAACGGGAGAGGCGACCAAAAAGGGGCACCCGCTCTGGGACAATCGATGCCACGAACAACAACGGCTGTGAACCTTTCGCTGGGGGACAGTTTACAAACGCATTATTAACGCGATGCAATTGAACAACAATCGCTCAACAACATCATCATCAGCAACCAGCGTGGGTGAAGTATGGTCAAAACAACCCCCATGTCTGACCGAGGTTGGGGAAGCCTTCATCCAGAAGATTGGCAAAGGATAATAATTATTCTTCTTGTCATGAGTAGAGAACCCATTCATTGCTCTGCACTGAAAAGCAAGGCACAGCTGTCATCTTCCAAGCTGTTCTCACAAGCCTCCTATACTCAGAGCACTACAAGTAATCCGCTTTATGTAATAATACAATGAAATGTTAAGATATGTATAGTGTTTTTTTTATTTTCCAGGATTTAAGTAATATTCTGCCAAAATCAAAGCATTAATAGTACAAATTGAAAAGTTAGAGCAATTCAAAATGAACCGTGCCAGTCTTTTGTATTTGTTACTCCCACCGCTTTGTTGTTGTTGTCTGTCTTCCAAACTTCTTCCGTCATCCGAGCTCAATGTTTATCACACCGAAAGTTCCGTGCAGCCAGTTACCCAGCTAGTTTCGGTGCCAACGTTCCGCAGTGGCCACTCATAATCGAGGCAAGGATGACGTGAAGAGTCCAGCCAGCAACCAGCCAAGAAACTCGAGGCATTATTTATATTTAATAGGTATCATTACACAATTTAGTTATATAATTATGTTCAGCAACTAGTTGTAATTAAGTATTCTTCTGAATAACTAGATAATGAAAAGAGTTACAGGCAAACGTATTTTATCCACTACGCTCATGCCCGTATTACAATCCGCAGGCACCATTGGGACCATGAAATCTCCCATTATCTGGGGCCCTATTCTTCCTATGACTGCGGGGAGAGATGTTTAATTAGAATAATCCAGCAAAGGATATGGCGTGAGCACATTCTGAGAGGTGAAAGCTCTCCATGAATGAAGTTCCTGAAGGATGTTGGGAAAGAAGCCAAGAGGCAGAAGAAGTTGAGTTACTGATAACTGGAAAACAGTAGGATCCGCTTATGGATTCGCCATGCCGCCACGAATAAAAGGGGAGCTCTGTACACATTCCATTTACAATACAAGTGCCTTGAGCGATGGTGCAATGCGCGGTTGCGTAACACGGGCTTGGTGCGAAGGGGGGCTGGCGTAACATACATGGCCGCTGGAACAGCTGCGTGCATGTGGGGACAAAGGGGCTCCTTTCTGAGCGCGTGGGGCAGAAATCTCCCAGTTGGAGCTCCCGGGAGTCGAGATTTTTCCCGGCCGGGACGCGATGAGCAAGGGGCTGCCTCGCTCCACGATCGATCACCATTGATCATCGCGTGCGCGGGACAATAAAGTGACGCGTCGCCCAATTGGTCACAAGAACGCCGAGATGAGTTCTGCGGCCCTGTGCCACTGGGACTGGAGATCACGTGTTCCTCCTGAGCCAGGCTGCAGTCTGCTCCGTTGTCACAGTGTCCTTTATTCAACCAGGATATGAAACACAGGCCCACTGAGACATAAGACGCGTACCTTTTTTGCAAGGATGACCTCGGTTACATCGAGTTATTTTGAACCCTCGAAATATTTAATGACATTCAGGATTTAACAAATCTATACTATATTTTACAATAATTAAATAAGCATTTGGACGAGGCTTAGCTAAGAAGGCGAATTGCACTTACAATATAGACATATAACTACATTTCTGGAAGAAAAGTGCATTTACTGGTGTCTGTAATAAACGAACTTTGCGCTGTAATGTTATGGGCACGTTATTTTTAATTTTTTAAATTCCACTGTCGCCTATGTCCACTCAGCAGTGAGTGGCACGCTATTTGGGTACGCCACATACACGGCTTCACCACCGTCAGTGGGTCTGTAGGTAGCGTGTGTCGGGGTAAAGTGTCGGTACTTCCACCTCCTCCAAGTCGTCTGACCAAATACCGCCTGGAGGGGCTCTCTAGAGCGCCCTCTAGTGGAGGCCCTCTCGCCAATCGTGGCGCGAGAGAGCGATTACAGGGCTGCTCCCTTACCTTCGTTCACGGTCGGTCGATGTGGTGAGCTACTTTTTAAGTTTACTATGTTGCAGATTATTGTATTATTTTAAATATTTTTTTAATATTTAATAATCGACATCTGATGCGATGCACATATGTAGTAATGATAATTATATATAAAGTGTTTGGAATGGACACACAAATGTACGTCACATTTTGTACGATGTATATAAGGGAAGATGATATATTTTCACAGTCTGCATGAATCTGTAATGTACGGTCTGCCGCAAAAAAAATATGCAATCTATACCAGGAATTATATGTTGCCGTTAGAAACCTTTTGGCACGAGTTATTTTGTTGCGTACGTTTAATATATATCACTCCACATTGTACAAATCCTGATCATGTGAGAGCATGCGAGTCTGTGCTGCTAATCTGAACATGGTGCTGCCATTTACATGCATGTAAATAAGTGGCAGTAGCATGTCAACAAGCCTGACTCTGCTGATGAGACCCAGAATGTCGAAACTGGTTCAGAGATTGCTCGTTTAAGCCAATACAGCTTGATTGATAATGGTCTTAAGACAAAAGACAGTTTTACTTATGTACATTTATTTAACATAAAATATTACATATTATTACATAACCATAACGAGGTAGGCCGTGTTCCATGCAGGGTGCTAACCATGTACCTGGCTAAGGCTCAAGTGGCCGGCGCCACGTCAAGTTGCGTGCCTTCCCCATGTCAGGTGAACATATTCTCCAACCCGTACCGACCAGCGCAGTGAAATCATTGGTCACAAATGTAGATGATTTTACTTTGTTATTACTCACCGAAGCGGAGGTGAGTAATTGGATAAAAATTTGCAGTGCATCACAAATTTTGCAGTTACAAGAAGACTGAGTAACGGGTGAGCGGGGTTTTTTCCAACCGTGGGTTGACACGCGACTCCCGCTGGTCAGGCAGCGCTCTGCCCTTAAACCCCAACTTTTAGACCATTTCAGTTCCACCGCGAGAAAGGACCCCACAGCGGCTGCTGCTCAGCAAGAGTAACGCATTCCTGGGCGGCTCCATGCGAAACTTTTAGAATTGATCCGGAGAACCCGCGACTTCTCCCAGCATCCAGGAGGCAGGAAGCTGCCGTGGGTGTGACGGTGAGCAGCGCGCTGGACTTGAAATCCAGAGGCCGCTCGTTCAATCTCCCGGAGCGGCAGCTGAAGCAATGGCAGGTCCTTAAATGCCCCCACCCCTGTCCACGCAGGAGTACGAATGGGCACATAACAGCTGGTCCATCAGCAAGATGTGCCTAGTGGGATGAAGTGCGGGCACTCCCACTTCTCCCGAGACGTCTGGACATCGTCAGAGTCCGTGAAGTAACCTCTTGGAGAGCCCTCCTTAGGTACTTCTAGTTGGAGACACTTTCACCGGCAGTGGCATGAGCAGGGCATTTCAGGGCCGCACCTTTAGCTTTTGACATTACAGCACTGAAGAGGCACTTTGTGTCTATCCTACCCACCATAGCCTTTAGTCTGCTCGCCCCACAATGGAAGAATGTGCAGATAGTGGCATTAATAAATTCATCAACAAGGCCAGAAAAATAGTGTAGATCACAAAACTTGTGGTCCTGTGTAATAAAAAAATATCTTCAAATCCCATTACCATGTCTCTCTCTCCGATGTGTTTGTATGTATGTTGAACTTCTTTCGCACCATAGGTAGCCAACCATGCCAATCGGAGAAGTGGGGTGCACGACAACAAACGACAACAAACTAAACACGCAAAGCACTTCGGGCCGGGCCGCGTGTCGTTCAACACGACGTCCGGTGTTCCGCTCAACACGCTGGACCCTTCATTCGGAAAATGTATTGATAACTCAGGAACTGAACTCAGTTCCTGAAAACGCTCCCCATCACGTGCGGCGAACAACAACACAAGCCAAAAATACACAGATCCGTGAGCTGGACGGCACAGCCGCAAACACCCACGCAGCATTAGCGCGTCTCTCACCTTGGGCTGCTGTGATCTCTGACCAGGCCTGCCTGCTAAGTGCGCGCCTCTCCCAACAGAGACCCCTGGGATGAACGTTGTTTGAGCTCCACCGTGCTGGATCGCTGCCACCGAGGCAGAGATGCTGTGCCACGGCAGGTTATTTATGTTTAAGTTACTTGGCCAGACGGGCTTAGTCGTGGGCGCGACTGTAAATTGCTTCTGTATTTGAAAGGACAAAGCAGACTGAAAGGATGTGGATAAAAATAGCCACATTTGAGGTGCGGGGCAGCTTTAATGGTTAAACAGAGGGAGGAAAAGGTGGAAAAACACCGCCGTGTCGACAGGTTTCATATTTTTTGCAAGGAGAGCTGTTAAAATGCACATTGTTTTTGGTTTCAGACTAATTTATCCTCGAATAGATTTTGTTTACAAGGGAGCTGCTAAACATCAGCCAAGCATTGACTCAATAAACTACAGAAAACAATGAAAGTTACAAAAAAAAATGCTGGCACAAGGACGTCCCGTCGAGGGAGCTCGAGAAATCCTCTCTGGGACGGCATTTTGGCCACGTGCCGTGGTCGTGGTTGTCCGAGGAGCCACACTTTGTGAGACCGCCCACCGTGTTCTGCCCATGGACTGCTGTCTTGACTGCTGGGTGGATTTGTTTCCCTCCGGGATTCTCCGGCTATTGCATCCACATTTATAAGCACGCGTTTAGAGTATTTGGCCGCTATACATTTCCACGCGATATTCCATCTCGTTGAGTTGTCATTTGTGGCCAGGTCGCTTCTGAAAAAAAATCTATATAGCTCAGTGGGCTTAACCTGGTGTCATTTTATAATGCAGCATTAAATGCAGGACTTAGCTAAAAGGAGAAATTACTGTCAGACAGGTAAGCAAATACGTGTATTCTATAATTACAGCTCTTTGTCAATCCGCTACTGGTTAAAACCCTTCCCATACTGTTTCGGTCATGGAACGTGCTTTGTATCATACTTACCTATGCTGGGCAGTGCAGGTTGAACTCGAGTCTCCAGGTGTATGGCGCCACCACTGTGCTGCCACTCCATTCCGGTAAATAAATGCATTCCAGCACCATTAATCACTAAATAAATAAGCTTAAGATATGTCAGAAACCTGTATGACCAGGTGAGCGGCTTATTGTAACAAATTGGTATTTTGCAATTTAACAAAACACAACAGATTGTACAAACTAAGCCCCCGTAAGCCCTTCGTGTCTATTAATTACATCGAGGGACAGACAGATGAGCACACGGATGAGGGAATTTGCGTGAGACGTTACCGAGTGATATGAATAATTGGCACGACACATCGCGAAGAGGGGTAATGGTGGTGGAGAATAACGACACGAGTGGTAGCCAAGGCAGGGACCATGCGTGGCAGGGCTGCGCAGCGGTGACACGCGTGCCTCGCAGCCACAGGGGCTCGAGGTTGATTCCTTACGCGGGCGTCTTTCTCAGTGTCGTTTGCATGTCCTCACTCCTGTTCTGCATAGATTTCCTCCGGGTTCTCTGCTCTCTTTCCGTAACTAAACCCTCCCCCCCCCCAATTTAGTGTAACTGGTATTGGCAAAACATGTCACTGTTGAAAAATTATCCAATTAGGATTATACATAGCAAAACTTGTCAGGATCCTTCCTCAAAAAGAGTAAATGATGCGTCCGATGAGATGTGCAGTGTGGAGATGGAGCCATGAAATCAAATCATGTGCAGGTGCTGCATTGTAGACCTCTGAGATAATTCGGCAGCTTGGAAAGGCCTTCATCCAGCTGTGCACTGATCATGGCTGATGATGATGATAACAACCCCTTGGCGACTCTTTCGAATGCAACTTCGTAGGACACAGCATCAGAGCTCTTTGTACGGACGGACTTAGCCCCCCTACCGTGCGGAATTTCCACCACTGACCCACAATCACAAATTGGAGGTGACCACTGCTCCATCGGGAGCCACTTTGACCCGAGCAGGAACATTGTGAGGCATGGCCCCAGGCTTCCTCTTCCTCTGGAGGAGTGTGGGCGCTCCCGTCACCGAGAGTGGAAATCTGTCACGACCACACGGAAATAACGCGCGGAATTGTGTCCCCTACACGTTCCGAATAAATTGTGTCCCCTACACGTTCCAAAGGAATTGTGTCCCCTACACGTTCCAAAGGAATTGTGTCCCCTACACGTTCCGAATAAATTGTGTCCCCCACACGTTCTAAATGAATTGTGTCCCCCACACGTTCTGAATTAATTGTCTCCCACACGTTCCAAATGAATTGTGTCCCCTACACGTTCCGAATAAATTGTGTCCCCCACAAGTTCCGAATAAATTGTGTCCCCTACACATTCCGAATGAATTGTGTCCCCTACACGTTCCGAATAAATTGTGTCCCCTACACGTTCTGAATGAATTGTGTCCCCCACACGTTTAGAATGAATTGTGTCCCCACACGTTCCGAATGAATTGTGTCCCCCACACGTTCTGAATGAATTGTGTCCCCCACACGTTCCGAATGAATTGTGTCCCCTACACGTTCCGAATAAATGGTGTCCCCTACACGTTATGAATGAATTGTGTCCCCTACACGTTCTGAATGAATTGTGTCCCCTACACGTTCTGAATGAATTGTGTCCCCTACACATTCTGAATGAATTGTGTCCCCTACACGTTCTGAATGAATTGTGTCCCCTACACGTTGTGAATGAATTGTGTCCTCCACACGTTCCGAAGGAGGTGCCGCGGCGTTACGGCCACGCACGGCACCTCGGCTGGCCCCACCGTTTCCACTTCACGCGCCGCCGGCGTGCTGCCCGCCAGCCGCGTCGCGGTGGCGTTGTTTAACAGAGCAGACAAAGACTCCCACCCCCACCCCCCCGTGTAACCTTACCAGACTGTTGGGGCAAGTGCTGTTAGCGAGGACCTCTGAAGGCTGGAACGGTACACGAAGGGGTGGGTGGCCAGCACCCCGCCCGGCCGCATTTGCCTCCCTGGTGGCGATGTTTACACACCGCACCAGGTACTCATTTGAGGCTGAGCAGACCTAGGCGAGGCCCGGGACCGGTTCAGATAATTGTCACTGGTGTTGACAGTGATCGGGATTCGAACTCGATGCCGAGTTCGCAGCGCTCCCCGCTGAACCCTGCACCACCGCTCCCCGCTGACCGCTGCACCACCGCTCCCCGCTGACCGCTGCACCACCGCTCCCCGCTGCACCACCGCTCCCCGCTGCACCACCGCTCCCCGCTGACCGCTGCACCACCGCTCCCCGCTGACCGCTGCACCACCGCTCCCCGCTGCACCACCGCTCCCCGCTGACCGCTGCACCACCGCTCCCCGCTGCACCACCGCTCCCCGCTGCACCACCGCTCCCCGCTGACCGCTGCACCACCGCTCCCCGCTGACCGCTGCACCACCGCTCCCCGCTGCACCACCGCTCCCCGCTGACCGCTGCACCACCGCTCCCCGCTGCACCACCGCTCCCCGCTGCACCACCGCTCCCCGCTGACCGCTGCACCACCGCTCCCCGCTGACCGCTGCACCACCGCTCCCCGCTGCACCACCGCTCCCCGCTGACCGCTGCACCACCGCTCCCCGCTGCACCACCGCTCCCCGCTGCACCACCGCTCCCCGCTGACCGCTGCACCACCGCTCCCTGCTGACCGCTGCACCACCGCTCCCCGCTGACCGCTGCACCACCGCTCCCCGCTGCACCACCGCTCCCCGCTGCACCACCGCTCCCCGCTGAACCCTGCACCACCGCTCCCCGCTGCACCACCGCTCCCCGCTGCACCACCGCTCCCCGCTGACCGCTGCACCACCGCTCCCCGCTGACCGCTGCACCACCGCTCCCCGCTGCACCACCGCTCCCCGCTGACCGCTGCACCACCGCTCCCCGCTGCACCACCGCTCCCCGCTGCACCACCGCTCCCCGCTGACCGCTGCACCACCGCTCCCTGCTGACCGCTGCACCACCGCTCCCCGCTGACCGCTGCACCACCGCTCCCCGCTGCACCACCGCTCCCCGCTGCACCACCGCTCCCCGCTGAACCCTGCACCACCGCTCCCCGCTGACCGCTGCACCACCGCTCCCCGCTGACCGCTGCACCACCGCTCCCCGCACGCACACTTTGGGAACGAGCGCGACACGGCCAAAGTCAATTCAAACATAACTTAAACAAATGTTCGATGCTCAAGAGGACGAGTGACGATCCCATTGTAACCGGTCGCTCTTTGTGCACGCAGTCTTATAGACTGTGGAGTTTCTCTTGGGATGTCGGGCTCTAGAATTAGTACCATCAATAGACCATAACATAAGGGAATACTTTGTTATTTCCAAAACAGCGTATAAACCATTCTTAACGCTGTGCTACTGAGGAAAAGTCCCCCATTGGAATAACATTGATAGGCCAAGAGTGTTAGGTTGCACACACTGTCGTACTGTCCAAATCAGTGTTATTAATGTACCAAAAATGTTCTTAAGTTGTCTTCCTTCCTCTGCTTAAGAGGCTTGGCCTTTTAAATGTAAAACCCCGCCGGCGAGCTACGTTCACGTGTCACGGCACAAACGTCGCCGTGCTGGTAGATGGGCCGTAAATGACGAAAACCTGCGTCGTAAATCGAACCGTGGTGGCGTTATATAGACGCCGTAAAATGGGTGTCGCAAATCTAACTGTCGTAAATCTGAGCGTAATGTTTCCTAAACTTTAAATAAAATTTTTACTGACATTGAAAAATAAATAAAATCAATACCGAATTGAATGTAACTGCTTCACAAATGTTACGTGCTTAAAAGAAAAAAGGGCTTTAAAAAAATCTGGACGGAGTAACAAACTCACACTTGCTCCATTATAGTATGGTGACGATGATCAGCCCAATATTATAAATTAGTTTTTCAGCGGTGTACGTGGGTACGCAACAGTCGATCGGGAAGGTTGCTTGTGTTGTGGCCAGAAAAGGAAGAGTAGGCCAAAACACCTTCTCTAGAGGGGCTTTCTCGGGCTCCTTCTAGTGGAGGCCCATCCGCCAGCAGTGGCGTGGCAATGCATTGCAGGGCGTTACTAACAAAAGGTTCGTTTTATTGTATGGGACTCTTGTCTCCTGCGGTTACTAAACGGAAAAATAACTCGAGGGCGTTTAATCTGCATCCTACAGTTTACGCCTTGTGTGGCCCAACTCGCGGTGCCTTTCCTTGATAGCAGAGTTATAATTGGCCTTGCTGCTGATGTGTTTCGTGCTGTATGCGCTATCCTCATCGCTATCTGGGTTGAGGGGAGGAAGTGGCGTGTGCTAGCCATCGGCCGCATTGTTTGTGACGACTTCCTGAGACTTCATGTTGATGTACAAATACGAATAATAACAATACGAATAATGCCATTTTATTTACCCGACAAAAGCCCTGCAGCGTTTGGAAACATTCTCAGGCGGGTCCTTGCTGCTGCACAGAGAAGTTTGGTCAATTCCATTCGTTTGGCTTCGTGTGCGAGGAAGCCGATGGAATTCTCTGGGTATCCACCAAACTTTGGAGAGGGCTAACGGTCAACGTTTCGCACAGTTAGATTCAAGAATCCACTGCTGAACTGCCATCTCCTGGCCATGTATGTGTGTACGGGGCACAGTCATCTCAGTCAGTTCACCCATAACACCCGGCTCTTGTCAGGTGACCTGCCGGCGAGCCTTCGACACTTCTCGTGTTGACCTCAAAGTGCACCTAGCCTGGCACAAGCGCTGCGATGACATCACCCTTGACTTAGTTGCCATTGGCAGCCGCCGTTATCACTGCCTGTTCGTGTGAACAGCTGCATAGTAAATCAGCGACTACATCCACGGGAACTGTTACCCAGACTGGTGCTGCTGCCACAGCGGGTCGGATTAATAGTTCAGCCATGGAGCTGGTAACGCAAGTGAGGAGTTAATCGCAACATATTATCTGCTCAATATCCCTCCTTAACGAAGAACACATAGTCCCCTGCGTCATCCACAATGTATCTCTTGCAGGCATGTAGGCATGTAATGTACAGTGAGGGAAAAAAGTATTTGATCCCCTGCTGATTTTGTACGTTTGCCCACTGACAAAGAAATTATCAGTCTATAATTTTAATGGTAGGTTTATTTGAACAGTGAGAGACAGAATAACACCAAGAAAATCCAGAAAAACGCATGTCAAAAATTTTATAAATTGATTTGCATTTTAATGAGGGAAATAATTATTTTACCCCCTCTCAATCAGAAAGATTTCTGGTTCCCAGGTGTCTTATATACAGGTAACGAGCTGAGATTAGGAGCACACTCTTAAATGGAGTGCTCATAATCTCAGCTTGTTACCTGTATAAAAGACACCTGTCCACAGAAGCAATCAATCAATCAGATTCCAAACTCTCCACCATGGCCAAGACCAAAAGAGCTCTCCAAGGATGTCAGGGACAGGATTGTAGACCTACACAAGGCTGGAATGGGCTACAAGACCATTGCCAAGTAGCTTGGTGAGGTGACAACAGTTGGTGAGATTATTCGCAAATGGAAGAAACACAAAAGAACTGTCAATCTCCCTTGGCCTGGGGCTCCATGCAAGATCTCACCTCGTGGAGTTGCAATGATCATGAGAACGGTGAGGAATCAGCCCAGAACTACACGTGAGGATCTTGTCAATGATCTCAAGGCAGCTGGGACCATAGTCACCAAGAAAACAATTGGTAACACACTACGCCATGAAGGACTGAAATCCTGCAGCGCGCGCAAGGTCCCCCTGCTCAAGAAAGCACATATACATGCCCATCTGAAGTTTGCCAATGGACATCTGATGGTTCAGAGGACAACTGGGTGAAAGTGTTGTGGTCAGATGAAACCAAAATGGAGCTCTTTTGTATCAACTCAACTCGCCGTGTTTGGAGGAGGAGGAATGCTGCCTATGACCCCAAGAACACCATCCCCACCGTCAAACATGGAGGTGGAAACATTATGCTTTGGGGGTGTTTTTCTGCTAAGGGGACAGGACAACTTCACTGCATCAAAGGGACGATCGACGGGGCCATGTACCGTCAAATATTGGGTGAGAACCTCCTTCCCTCAGCCAGGGTATTGAAAATGGGTCGTGGATGGGTATTCCAGCATGACAATGAACCAAAACACACGGCCAAGGCAACAAAGGAGTGGCTCAAGAAGAAGCACATTAAGGTCCTGGAGTGGCCTAGCCAGTCTCCAGACCTTAATCCCATAGAAAATCTGTGGAGGGAGCTGAAGGTTCGAGTTGCCAAACGTCAGCCTCGAAACCTTAATGACTTGGAGAAGATCTGCAAAGAGGAGTGGGACAAAATCCCTCCTGAGATGTGTGCAAACCTGGTGGCCAACTACAAGAAACGTCTGACCTCTGTGATTGCCAACAAGGGTTTTGCCACCAAGTACTAAGTCATGTTTTGCAGAGGGGTCAAATACTTATTTCCCTCATTAAAATGCAAATCAATTTATAACATTTTTGACATGCGTTTTTCTGGATTTTTTTGTTGTTATTCTGTCTCTCACTGTTCAAATAAACCTACCATTAAAATTATAGACTGATAATTTCTTTGTCAGTGGGCAAACGTACAAAATCAGCAGGGGATCAAATATTTTTTTCCCTCACTGTATGTCCTGCGTTGTGCAGAAGATCCGGGCTTAGCTAAGGCGGTGAAGCCAATACTTGTATTTTGGATGGCAACTGCAAGCTTTGTGGTAGTGTTAAGCGTACTTGTGTTTACTTGGCAACATACATAGCGGATGAAATGATAGCAAAGTAGAAGCTGAGTTTCAACGTAGTCGTCATCAACGTCATCAGACGTGCGTGTTCTTTATGCCGCGGAGTCCCCTCTCGAGACACCAGAACAAAGGGGACCTTTGAGAAAATCACATGGTGAGGAAGCGTTTACAGACCAAATTACAGATATAATCTGCTAATTTAGTGGACAATTAACAGAATGAATAGACGTTCAAGACACCCGATTCAAACTAGATTGAAAACTTATTTTTGTGTTAAGCTGTCCTTCTCCCGCACCTCCGATGAGCACAGATGGTAACGTGCGGTGCGAAAGAAGTTCAACATACAAACTTAATTTGAAAATGTCTACGGCATGGGGGTGCTACCATTGTGTCGTGGTTCGCACACTGGACTTGCAACGATGGTGCAGGTTTCTCAATTTCCCCCCGGCCTCTGTCATAGCTTTTGAAAATAATCTAATTACGAAGCGAGTGAGTGAGCGCGCGCATGGCTTTTAAGTGAATGTAGTCGTGCAGAACGAGCTCGCAGCGTGTGCAGCCCCAGCCTCCACTACTTTATTAAACCCGTCAGCGAGGAAGGGCAGAGAAGCCGAGATTACAGCTCGCTGGGAGATGGGGTGACGAACAGGGCTTGTGAACGGTGGGGGTGGCGGGCCCGGATATAATCACCGCCGCCCGATGAAATATTTCTGGCATGGCGTGAATTATAATCGGCTTGTTCCTGAAAGTCATAACGTGTGTGCTGGCCAGGCCACTCAGCTCGCGTCTTCCATTATGATTGCTTGAGCGGTGAGTGGCCAACTTTGGGCTATTCTTACTGACGCTCACAGACCTCGTGTGCTGTGGGTCGCAGGCCAGGCTGTATGGGCAGTTGCGTGGCTTCCGTCGATGTCTGGGCAGTCGTGAAGGGCTGATGTTGTGGACAGGGTTCTAAGACTCAATTTGGTTGCAGTCGCCTGTAGGTATAGGGTAGCACCTGTAACCCTGGTCGTTCTTTTGCCCTGATTACAATATGCTTCATTGTATAACTTTGTGTTACATTATTGTTTTTGTAATATTGGTGACCCACGACCACGCTTGCAAAGGAGGCAAAGCTCGTCACTTGGTCAAACAAACTGAACGATTGGACTTGAATTGCAAAAAAACTGGGATATATCACAGGAAGCAAAATCTCGCACAATAGCAGAACGGGGAAAACTGCGTGTACACCCATCACCTTGAGTGGTGCATTATCATCATTATTGCTACACAACTTGTAAAAACTGGGGATTTTAACTTCCGAGGAAGACTTAGAGATTTACCAGTATCGCTGATGATTCATTAAGAGCAATATATTAGGAACACGAGGACAGGTGGCGACCCTTCTACGGGTGTGGTATTGTAGGCAGGCATGTGGCCACAATTTTGTATTACATTCGTTCGTGCGTACGTATGTTTGTGCATGCAGAGTTAAAGCACAGATCTTGCTTTGTTCATTTCCAGGAATCAAAATAACCCTGAGGGTTGCGTGTCCGGCGGTAACGGCGGTGGAATAATAATTTGCCATCTTGAAGTGATGCAGGCCCCAACACATGGGACAATTTAGAGCTGTTCGTTTTTATTCAACATTAACTCGGGCCACGAGAAGTGAATTAATGAAGGGAGGTTAAATATTCCACGGTGCGTGACGGCCAGATTCACGGCGCTGGTGATCTCGGTGCGAGCGCGCCCTGTCCGGGAAAAGACGCCCGCCTCATCGGTGCATTTGCCGTGCGAGGGAACGTGGCTTGTGTCAACGCCGGTGAAGAAGCGATGTTCTGTGTTGTGACGGAGTCCTGGAGGGCGACGCGTGCGCGGTGTTCGCGCTGTCCTTTTTGGGGCATGCGGTGCGGATAAACACTACGCCACATTCCAGTGAGGAGGATGAATGTGTGCGGCACACCGAGGCCCGCACCACAAATGGTTTGTTTTCTCTGTTACCGTCGCCAAACGCTTCCAAAGAAACGAGTTCGCTCGCGACGAATAACGCCACTCATTTCACCAGTAAATCCCTCTTTGAATTCCTCGCAAATCGGTCCCCTCCTGAGCCAGTATCCGTATCGAAGTTTGCAAATTTCCTCGGAGTTGTTATCAACACCACGGACGGGTGACTATGAGTTATCTCTTTACAGCGGTGATTTCCTGGAAACAGAAATTTGTATTGGAACGACGAAGAGCCTCTCCTCAGTCCGTAGCTGTGTCCCACCCCCTCCCCCTCAAGGCGACCTGTCTACAAGTCAGCTCAACCACATTGTGGCCACAGATCACGATGCATCTGATACGTGGCCCCATGTGTGTGCTGAGCACTTAGAAAATGCAAGCGGCTCGGTTGACCAGCACACCGCTGCCATTGCACCATCGACTGATTAGATTCTGAAAGTCATAAAGCGGGGTGGCCAATATCTGCAGGACAGTCATTGCATCAGACCGTGGACAATCTGCGCTCTCTCGGGAGAGCGATAAGGACTGGGCAAGGGGAATTGAGAGGCCCGCCCTTTAAAACGTTGCCAAAGTAAGACGTTAGAGAACATTCGGTTACACCATCTTCTGCAGATTAGAAGCAAGTTTAGCACGAATCTGAGCAACGTGGTTTCAAATCAAGCAGACAGATGGCTCAGCAGTAGAGCGAGCGGCTCACATTCAGAAGGTTGTGAGTTCAAATCACGGTTGGGGATGTATTCACTCCATCAGCCCTCCCCCGGGATAAAATGAGTACCACTTTGCGTGGAAGTCAACAGATTACCCGTGCCGTATGAATGTGGAATAATTGAAAAAGGAGATCAGCACTGCCCCAACGCGCAGGAATTCACTACCGGGACACAATGCGAACACCCTACACAGCGTCCTTGTGAGTTGTTGACGTTGCTGAGAAAGCGTCGTGTCGTGGGATCTGAACGTGGACTCATCGGCTGAGGCGGTCGAAGAGGCAAGGCTTTTATTGGCATTGCACAGGTCCTGGCTCTTTGCCAAACTGTACCCGATGTAATACAAGCCCGGTAATTTGCTCTTTAGACTGAGTAACGCTGACCGGCTGTACAGCAGCCTCAGGTATGTGTTTATTGTTTTGAATAAAAAAAAACATCAACATCACATCCAAATGGTTTAGTTCTTCAATATTGGACGAACTGTATTTCTGCCATGAAAAATAATTAATCAAATTGCTCCTGACGTTAGCGCGAATCACTGCGTGGATTTTGACTCATGTGAGGGCCTTTCAAAGTCACCGCATTCCAATTTAGAGCTGACTCGGTACCCCTGCGGGAAACAAAGCAATCGCACTGTGTTCTGGAAGCGTTACCAGGTGCCGCATTTCCTCCAGGAAACGCCGACTTGTTGGAACAATGTCTCTCCGATGACTTTCCGAGTTGTGCCGCGCGCCATTCGGCACGTTGTCCGACGTTTCGCTCCATGCGCTGAAGATGCTCCCGGCACGTGGAGCAAAGGGTCGGTCATCGGGTCGGACAACGTGCAGCACGACCCGAAATGACGCGCGCCCCCAAACGGCGCGTGTCATTTCGGCGCTTTTCTAGACTTCGGCGGCCCCCCCATCGACCCCTGCGCCTTTTTAGCGCCGTCACGTTGAGAGAGCCACCGTGGCCGCTGCTCGGGAAGCCGCAGCTGGCAAGAAGCACACACGCAGCGGGCTCCGCGCAGTCCCACAAAGGGGCTCCTGTTGTTATTTTCAAATGGGGAATCGCGCAAGCCGTGGAATTACTGTCGGTAATGAGCAAGTCAAATTACCACCGGCGTTTTACTAAAAGGCACCTTCTAATTTGTCGGAACACTCCGCTCTGTTTATTTATTTACGTATTTCTTACACACGTTCGCGTCTCACATTTGAAACTCGCGTTGGTTTCATTGATGCAGTTGACTGAAAATGACAGGGGGCTGACATTCGTTCTGCGACGCAGCTAAAGGCCAGGCGTGCGCACAAAGCCCTGCGACCCGACACACGGGAGGATCGCGCGCTCGTCGTGAGCAGTCACCCCCCGGACGCCACAGTGGCGAGTTGCAGACGGCTCTGACGTGGCCGGCGAGTCGTGCTCGCGCGGCTATACGCACAAGCGATTGGCGCAGCTCTCTGAAACGAAATTTGGTTCCTGAAAATAACTTCCAGCATGCGGATCGAAACGTCGGACGTCGTGCCGAATGATGCGCAGTACAACTTGAAGACGCATCGGAGATCTGTACAGCACAACCGTGAAAGCCTACGCACTACATCATGAACGATTGTGTTTGCTAATTGCTAATGAACATGGGCAGGAATAAAAGCTGACAAAGAGTTGTGACTCATTGATAGCAATCCTCTATTGAGGGGTGATGTGTGGTCTATATAATGCAAGCACGAGAAGCGATCCATGTACCTCCCCTTGTGGTTGAGGTCCTTCCCCCAGACGTGGCCAGAGCAAAGTCATGGCAGGGATGCTACTTCACCATTCCTTTAGGGAGGTGTCCGCTTTATGATTGATGCCATTTTTTTTATAACCTGACAAAATTCAGATGCCCCAGCCTCGTGTCGACAGGAATCACGCGATGGGCACGCAGTTCTGTCCCGCGCCAAACAAACGCTCAATCTCCCCCACAGGCTCAGGGCCGGCCACGGAGATCCGCGTGAGGCCCATTCAAGCAACGAGTCTGACGATTATTGCGTTTCTGCTTTGAGCCTCGTGTCGATCGATGGGATATTTAGGCTGCGGGACGGCGTGTTCCGTGGTGGTCATGGCTAAGTGATGCGGTGCTGCGTGTTTAGATTCAGCGCGCCAGGTGCGAGACACGCACACGCCGACAGCGCATTAGTGCGCAGCTGCTCCTCACTGTCACTGTTTTGCCCGTAGCCAACTCGGGGGGAAATACACAAATAATCCATCGTAATGCAGGGCGCCCTGTAGTGTAACTCCACCCTTGCTGAACAGTGGGCCCTGAGTGGTGCTGACAGGCAGTAGCGAATGTGTAGAGGCTGTTCCTAACACCGAGGGTAAAGGTACAGCACTGCAATTACTTGCTCGTGCCACTGTTTGCGGAAGGACCCCCTCTAAGCTCTATAGAGGTAACTCTAGAGGGTGCTTGGTCTACTCTTCTATGCTGGCCACGTCTTGGAAGAGGTGGGTGCTCCCCACACTTTACCTGCCGAGTAACTACGGTATACCCATGTGTGCTGCTGCGTGTATAGAGGCGCTGGGGTGCAGGGGGAGGGGTTTACAAACCTGCCCATTGTGTTCAACTGCCACGCAGAGAGATCGAATCGGTGACCTCTGGATTGCAAGTGCAGGGTGCTAAACATTTCAAAATAGCACTATCCCCGTTCTATGTACTAGACACCTTGATTTTGAAGATGCAAACGATTTAGCCCAATCTAAAGTACAGAAATAAACTTTTTTTTATTTTATCAAGTAAGACCTACTGAGCTCTATAGCTCTTTTTCAGAAGCGATCTGGTCACAAACGATAGCGCAACGAAGTGGTTTATAATGTAGACATTTATAGCAACCAAATACTCTAAACGCATGCTTCTAATTGTGCAGTTCAACACGTCGTCTTTACATATAACAGGATCGAACCCACGACCTTCTGTATACTAGGCAAGGTAGTTACCATCTCACTGCATGATATCGAGACAGAGTGAGCACGCAGAAAGCTCTTGTAGGATATCTGCGCATCAGGAGGTTGGCTGTATGGCTCGGCGAACCCGAGTGTATTTTTCCACTGCCCATCTTAGCCGTGCTGGGAACGTACCCAGCCAGCCCGGCGCGACTCATGAGGTGCCACGTCGCATTTCCCATGCGGAAGTTGAGATTTGTCGCTGATATCGCATGCGATGAATGAGTCAAGTTGCACGATGTGGATGTTATGATGATGCTGTGTCCTCACAGTGTACGGGCTGACATTACAAACGACGAAAGCATCATTCACCCCGCACCTGGCCCTGCTTGACCCTATGCCAGATTCAGATGTCTCGTGAGGCCAAGAGAATGGTTTAGATCTGGCTCGGCTCAACGTGAGGTCTCTACCCTGGCTCGACTCGGATGTGCCGCGGGTAAAGAAATAATGATGGCCGTGTCAGTAGCAATGAGATCTGGTTCCCGGCCAAGCAACGCCACCATTAACCCGTGATTAAGCAGGTTCTTGAGTTTAGCGGTTTGATGGCCTCAGCCCGGCCAGTGCCACGGCATCAATAGGCCTCTGTGGCGAGAAGCCGGAGGGCGCTCTGTTTATGTCGAGGGCTGGTGTGTGTGTGTGTGTCTGTCGAGGGCTGGAGTGTGTGTGTCGAGGGCTGGTGTGTGTGTGTCGAGGGCTGTTGTGTGTGTGTGTCGAGGGCTGGTGTGTGTGTGTCGAGGGCTGGTGTGTGTGTGTCGAGGGCTGCTGTGTGTGTGTGTGTCTGTCGAGGGCTGGAGTGTGTGTGTGTCGAGGGCTGGAGTCTGTGTCTGTCGAGGACTGGTGTGTGTGTCTGTCGAGGGCTGCTGTGTGTGTGTCGAGGGCTGGAGTGTGTGTGTGTGTCGAGGGCTGGAGTGTGTATGTGTCGAGGGCTGGTGTGTGTGTGTGTCGAGGGCTGGCGTGTGTGTCGAGGGCTGGCGTGTGTGTGTGTCGAGGGCTGGTGTGTGTGTGTTGAGGGCTGGTGTGTGTGTGTGTGTCGAGGGCTGGAGTGTGTGTGTGTCGAGGGCTGGAGTGTGTGTGTGTCGAGGGCTGGAGTGTGTATGTGTCGAGGGCTGGTGTGTGTGTGAGTGCTACATTGTGGTCAGCCTCGCCAGCCGGGAATTAAACTTCAAGCCGTGCCAGATTCGTTGAATTAGAAGGACGCCTTCCGCGATATAATTGTCCGCAATACGATACGATGTCAAGAGTCAAAATACAACGATTATTGTGATATCATTTTTCCAGCGCTTTATAATTAAATGTCACGCATTTATTGTCACGGTTTAGTGCCTTTATGTACGAAGGCGAAATATAGTTTAAAGACAATCCCCTCAACAAATGCCTCCCACCCGTCTCTTAACCATTGCAACTTCACAATGTATATATGATGCTTATTTCGCACATACCGCTAGAAAATGATGCCGTCTTATAATTCCCGTGCTGTCAATTTCAAATGTACAATTGTAACGGGCAATAGCTGTTATGTTAAAGCTTTTTTTTCCATTGGGCTGGAATGATGCACTCCAAGAAGGCCGTTGGGACCCATGGGTTGTGTAAGAAATACTTCATCATTGTTTTTGCATGGAGAGCCAGATCTAATTTGCTACTCGAAGGAAGAGTGGCTTCCTGGGGGCTCTACTAGGGGGGGGGGGGGGTGCACACGAGAGGGGGAGGGAGGAGGGTGCTGGGAGGAGGCGAGTTAACTGAGCGAGGTGTTCAAACGGCATCGGATTCCAGCAGCAGGTGTGGCTGAAAACGATGAATGTGAATTCCAACTCCCTTGCAGCTGCTCATTGACTTAACCCATTAACCCAAACTACAGGGGCAGACGTAGACCTGTCCCTGTGCCACAGACTCCAGCTGTCCCCGTCCATGTATCCCTCACGTGGAGTTAATGCCCCGAACTCTGGGTTTTAAGTCGGCTCATAAAATAAACACCATCCAGCTGGGGACCACCAACGCAATTGTTCTGATTGATGTAATTAGCTCGAGGCGCATATGGTCGGGTTAGGATTCTGGAGGCAATGGGACAATGGGGACAGGGCCACGCACACCTTGGGGGTTCCTTCCTGCAACTGCGAGGTCTTCTTGTGACGTTGCTGTTGGTGTCAGTTTGCAGCTTCCCACTGCATGGCAAAGACCTTCACGATTTTCCTCTACCGCTGACCTTCCCCACCTACTCCTGTCCAGTCACGGCCTCGGCACCCTGCGCTGCGGCCTTCCTGTGCTTCTCATCCCGTCTCTCGGTCTCCCATTCCATCGCCGATTCTATCCCTCTTCAGTTGTCCTCATAACGCGTCGCGCCCATTTTCGCTTGACTGCTGACGGGATAAATTTTGACTTAAAACTTTCTTGACTGCAGGAATTCATATTCCTTTTTTATGGTAAAGTCACGTAGATAGAAAAACAATAGTAATAAAAATGAAATTAATAAAAAATAAAAATAATGAAAAATAAAAATAATAAAAACCACAAATGTGTTAAACTGTAGCTTGGTTCTTAATCGGAGAATAAGTCTACATTATAGACTGCCGTAGCGCTCACTCAGTTTAATAACCATTGCTATAGCCTACATTATAGACTCCCAGTACACTTACTCCGATGAAGAACCAAGCTACAGTCTACATTAGTGGTTTATTTTATTATTTTAATTTTTTATTCACTTCATTTTTATTATAATTTTTATTCTATCTACGTGACTTTACCGAAAGAACCAAGAATCTGCTTGCGGGATGTTCAAGCACAACTCGCGGTGGTTAGAGCACACCGCTTTAGTCGTCGTGCAGGGTGCTCACTGCAGGCTGTCTCTGTGTGCAATCTCGTTAGTCAGTGTCCATGGCAATATGAAGGCCCTTCGTTGACGCTGGGAAGCCTAACAGAGTCGACAGAGTCTCAGGCGCGGGTGACCTCTGGATTGCAAAATCCAATGCGCGCGAACCATTGCACAGCGGCAGCATCCACTAATAAGCTACGCTCGGTAATTAATATTTATAAAGTCTCGCATCACAATGCAAGAAGTGTGACTGAGACGGTTACGTAGTGGGGGCCCGCCCCCCGCCCTCGGACCCCCCCCCCCGCACGTGGCGACCGACTGCGGCGTCACAGCGCCGCCTCTGTGCGCAGCGGCGGCCGTGCCACGGCGGGCGGGCGGGCTCGGAACAGGATTGGGTTACCGCTTGGCGGGCATGCCCCGATTCAGCACGCTCGCTTGTAATCACTCGGCTGAAATCCCTCCGGGACGGCTCGGGCCACCACACTGAGAGCTGTTTGTTCAGCGGAGGCGGTGAGACGGCCTGGACCCCCTCCCCCCGCCTTACACCCACCCCTTGGGGGGCCGCTCGGGCAGATTCGGCGTCTCCGTCAGCTTGCCCGCAGGCAGCTCCACGCCGCCGTGCCGCGAACGCGCAGCTCTGCCCGTGTGTCGCGGGCGGTGCCCGTCATTGTAAGGCCCACGGGCCACTGGCGGCCCCTGCTGGCCTTTTGTGCGGCCCCCGACAGTACACAAATGTGAAAAACACCGCATCACACTGATGATGTCTTATCGGCGAAAGTGTCGCTCCCACCTCTGACATTTAGTGAAGGAAACTGCTGTAGGGATTCCACCGCGTGCTGCAGATGTGTACCGCCTGTACACGTCATCGATAATAATGGTTTCTTATTTAGCCAGGAAAGCCACACTGCGTTGGAAGACTCTCTTTGAATTGGGAAGTTTGGCAAACACCAACTGCATTACCATATCTATTAGCTGTGGGAGAAATCTTGAACACCTGGAGGAAACCCATGCAGAAAAGGGGGAGAACATACAAATTCCGCACAGAAAGATGCCCGAGTAAGGAATCGAACGCAGGTCCTTCTCACTGCGAGGCGCATGCGTTATTACCACCCCACCCTGCCGGGACGCCGTTGCACGACAGCGTGACACCAACTCCAATAACACATCCATCAATCTCTTTGCTCTTTATTCTGAAGAAAAGCGCTTGCCTGCGATGCTGCCGTGCATCGCGCTCTGCTGTACAGCAGTGCTTTCGGCGAAAGTTTTGTTGATTTTCTAGTTGATAACGGCTCTGAGATGTCGCTTGAAAGCAGAAGGGATCGTACCTCGTGTCTGCGCGAGTGCAAGGGACACGACTTGCGTGTACGCTCGTACCAGCCGCGAACATTCACAACTTGTTTTTTTATTATACAGTATATATACACACATATTGATTTCATTATAAAAATATGTTTCGAGCAAGCATAAACACCGGCAGTGTTGTGGCAGAGAGAGAGATGGGGGTGGGGGGATAGAACTCGGAGCCCCGCGTTATGTAACGCCGTTTTATGCCAGGCCAGCAATAGATCAGGCAGGGAACCTGTCTAGACAAGCTGCATTGTCCCTCCTGGTTCTGTTCCAGGGTTTTGGATCTCCATAGAAACTATTTGAATAAAGCTCCGTCGGTGGGAATAAGCATCGGCTTCAGTTCGCGATCGTTGCCGCAGAGGCGCAGTGGAATGTGAATCTGTGACGAGGTGGGCGCAGGGATTGTGGAAGATGCCTCCGCGATCCTATCAGCTTGGCCCACGCATTGTTCCGAGGGTCTGCCGTAAGGTGCAGAGCCGGATAAAGCTGGGAGCTTGGCACGCCTTGTGCTTAATTCAAGTGCATTATGTAAATTTCGAAATTGAAAACAACATTTGTTTAGAACTGCTTTTTGTGTTCAGGTTTGTTGTTATCCCCCGCACCTCCGATTAGCATGGTTGGCTACGTACGGTGCGAAATAAGTTATATATATACATGGTGGAGGGAGTGGTGTTGCCGCTAAATCGCGTATTGGCAGGTGAACCCAATGACCCAGGTTCGATTCCCGACCACGGTTAAAGTCGGTGATGAGTGATTAACATCAGCGGCGAGTGATATCAGGAGTGTTCCTGGCAAAAGCCTTCCCCATTCAACCCGCACTGATCAGCATGAAGTATGGTCAAATTGATAAGGCTTGGGGAAGCCTTCATCCAGGAGTGGATTAATACATAATGAGCCGTAAAATTAGTCAATTTATAACAACTATTTTTTGAAGAATGTATAAATATTTCTATTAAAAAAATATTTTTTTAGTCAGATTCCCACCGCAGGATTGTGAGAACATTCGTCAAGGTGACAATCTGCCTCTTTAGCCTCAATGAGTTCTTCAGTCGGGAGAGGAGACAGAGACAGCAGGAGCTGTTGCCATGTGTCCAAGGGGCTCGTTGAGAGGCCCGGTGGTTTGAAAAGCACTCTTCTGAAGCGATGCGTCTACACTCCCCGTGAGTGGCCTCAACAAGAGCTCATAATTCCATGCAAGTCTGCCAATCTGTGTTTGACAAACAAAAACAGCTTGCTTCGTGTGACGTCAAAAACGTCTATCAATCGATGGAATGCCATTTAGGAGGTAAGAGCCCATTGAGACTGGGGGGGGGCGGGCGAATAAAAATTTAAGTGCAGTTACAGGGTGCGTGAGCACTGGAATTCTTAACCATGGCACCCATTGTAATACTTTCCCGCTAAGAATAAGCTAGCCGTAGTAGTCCTTGCCATATCGGTCACGTGAAAGTTGATTTGTTTTGTTCTCTCAATGTTTATCCCAATTGTACGATCGGTGTCACGCCAAAATATGAGGAGTCCATTTTGAACTCCATCAGAGCAGTGCAACCCTTAGTGAAGCGGATATCACAGAACTACTCCGGAGATCACTTGAAGTGAACTCTCGTCCACACAGTAGGCACGGCACTGCCCACATGCCCTGCCACAGACAAAGTGTTTCCAATAATCTACATTTTCATTTTCAGATCTACACTTTGGCCAAAATTAAGTTCGGAATCATGTTTTATTATTGCGAGGCTTGGTTTTTTTTGTCTGCAGTAATCTGTGGCTTGTCTAGGACTCACCACACTTAAGAACCCGGTATAACCACGGGGCAGGCAAAACCTGCCTTCAAACCCACAATCTCAGCGGAGCCGGTTCAGTGCTCTGAACCCCGTGCCACCCGGCGACCTCCGTGTGAAAATTATTTGCAGATGAGCATTTATTTTAGACGCGACCTTTGTGTGCTTTGGATACAGGCACGCTGAAGGGCCTTGCGAGCGCTATGACCCATGGGCCCGATGGGTTGGTCGGTACCAATGCTACCAACTGTGTCCACGATGGGCAGTTGTCCGCCGTGCAGTGAAGGATGGCAGCATCCAGGCGGCCCACTCTGTTGAGTGAGAAAGCACGACGAAAGCCATCAGCAATCCAGCGACGGCACAATGATCAACAATCTCTCGGGCTCCAGAGCTGCTAAAGTGTCCACCATGAGCAGAGAGCTTCGTGTGTACACCTTCTGTTTAATAGACACACTATTTGTTTTCATACTCCATGGATGTTTTATATCAAACCGACTATTGACGGCCTTCTTGAACAACATGATTCTCATCGTCGCAGGAACCTGCGGAACTTCTGCGGTAAAAGGATGGCGAACATGTAACGTTTCATCATGACTCCCTCTCCTGTGCCCTCGCTGTGCCCATTGCAGCCCAGTAAGTTGCCCTTGCTTCATTCCCTTTGTTTTGTTGGCACACTGCTCGCCCTGCACAATATGCAGCCCTGTATCAATACACGCTGCTGCTGTGTCGCTCCTGGACGTTGTTTGACCATACTTCACCATGTTGCTGAGTGTGGCTTAGTGAACGTGGTGGGTAGAGGTGGCTCTAGAAAGTATAACGCTTCCTAAAGGGTGCTCCCATCAACCCCTTCCCTGGGTGCTCCACTGTCAGTAGGTGCTTGGGACCGGTTGAGATACCACTTGACACTGATATTGGCCATAGCACCGTTACCCCCAGAGAGATATCTATATATAGAGAGACGTATATAGATGTGTATTTATATTTAATTGACAGTATCCTTGAGCACCCTTTTATTCGAATGGTCCGCCGCGAAAGTTCACGCCTTCGCCGCGAGGTTCGCGCGCGGTGCCACCGTCTCCAGCGCCAGGACAGCTGTGCCCCTGCAACCCGGGGCCTACGGTCCGCTGAGGGGCCCAAACGCTGGGCAATGAAGCGAGACGGAGGGGACATTTAATTCCTTGCCCCAGGGCCTATGCCACCCAATGCCACCCGCGCGATGCCGCCGCGTGCCAGCCGGTGTTCCATCCGCGGTGCTGCGTGGCGCGGTTTGCCGGTTCACAGCGTCCCTCGTTCTCGGAAAGACTGAAAAGGCCCCCTGTGTGATGGCCCCTGACTGTGCCCCCGGTGTTTCGCGAGCCGGCGCGGCCGCATTGCAGTGAGAACCTCCGCTTACAGTGGCTCTACTGTCCAGCGGGCTCTGGGGCCGGCACGCAGGGGAGGGACAGCGAGAGGGGAGGGAGGGGAGGGCAGGATGGGGGAGACTGTTGGAATGCATTCCCAGAGCATGTGTGTGTGACTGGCTGTGGGTAGGGAGCAGCAGCAGCAGGAGGAGGGGCACAGTACAAGGCTGACATTGCATTCGCTGCTTTTTCACGCCTCTATTTTTGGCGGAGCCTCCTCTCATTGGGACCCCGCGTGGCTGTGTGGGCCCCCCGCTCATGGGCGATTAAGAAAAAGAGATCCTTTTGCCACTTTGGTGTCCACATAATAGAGCATAAATCAAACAAGCAAAGCGTCGTTTTATTGCGCACATTTGTCGTTCGCCACAAGAAGGGCTGCAATGCGTGCGAATACGCGACGGTAAATAATTCATAAATAACGCGACGGCGCACATCTTAGAGAGCCGCATCCCACAGGTTGGCGACCCCTGGTCCAGGACGTGAAGAATGTCATCTTCTACAGTGTTTTGTACTCGATGTCAAATCTATTTGGTTTATTTCTTGGGCAAGCAAGTTGGCAGTGCTTATTAGGAAGCTGAGCTGGAAGAAATGTGTTTTTAATCCGTGAAAATATTCCCTTCTATGAAAATGTAAATTCCCTTCCACGAAATATTGACATTGACCGGGAAAAAAAATGTAGCGAGAATTGAAAATCTCGCCAAGAAGTACGGATCGATAGATGCTTGGAATGATGAGAGACGGAAAGGGAAAGGTACGGAGTGCCCAATAGAAGTCGCATAAAGACTTCGTATTGACTATTCAGAAAAGTGAGTGAGTGGGCTTGGCTAGGCCACGCTGCTAGCAAGGACGATATCAGTCTCTTTGCCAACGGTTACAATATAAAGTATACAAAATACGTTTTTGTTGCTTGAGCTTATCCGGCTTCGTGAACCGGTTTGAAAAGTGGATTGTTAAAGCGAGAGTTGTGTTTACTTTAGCCGGTCTCAACACGGAGGAGTGTGCCTCCCTAAGAACACGCGGCCGTGTTGCCTCAAGTGTCACGGAAGAGCCCTCGGCAAACACAATGAGGCCCGAACGCCTTCTTCGCTCTCTGTGTGTGTGCCCGCCGTGAGGCACATCCCAGCGGTGTGTTTGTTACGCAGACTTGGCAGTGGCATAAACACCAAACACGCCTTTGTCTCTGATTTCAAGGCATGCATTCACTTGCATTCTCTCTGTCGAGAAAGAAAGTGCTCACAATCACACACTGACCACACATGATGATGCCACGTGTACAGATCGAACCCAAAACAACATTCCCTCCAGGTGCGCGTCGCTGCAGCTAAGTTCTGTGACATCGTTTTAATTGCAGTGCAACGTTCCCTGTTCAAAGGAGTGATTAGATCCTCTAAGAGAACCTTAACCGCAATACACCAATGTTGGCATTTGTTAATATTGATAATGTATCGATTCCTAGGAAACACAACTTTAAATGCAACCACCTAAATCAATACACAAACTAAAGTAGATGAACGCGTCCATGAGGGGTTTTTGCAAATGGATGATGGCGAGATTAACGCTTAAACCCTTTTATGGCCGCGAGGATGAAAGGCGCTGATTATTGCAGGATATCAAGTTCTCTTTTCGTGTTTTCAGAGGCTATAAATCAAAGGGCACCTCAGATAGCGAAGCCGACTTCCCATGTTCGAGTGATAAACAGTTTACGAGGCCTCATAATGATAACTGCTCTCGGGGCGACTTTTTCCTTCGTCTTCAGAAGTGTCTCTTGGTATGAATGAGTGTACAGTCCCTAAATGCTCCTAAAGATGTTTGGGGTAAGGTTTAGTTATTTTAAAATTAAAGTTATTATTTTAATTTCACCAGGTAAGGCCCACTTAGCAATGAAACTCTTTTTCATAAGCGATCTGGCCACAATTGATAGATCAACGAAGTGGCTTATCATCACGTGGGGATGCACATCAGCCAAAAACTCAATACGCATGTTGAAAAATCCACGGGGAGAAAGAGAGACAAGCAAACTACAAATATACAGCAGGCGTCAGCGTCAAGATCGAACCCACGACCTCCTGTATACCGGGCGAGGGAGTTAACATATCCTAGCCACCGCGGCGAGATGAAGCGAGCATGCTCTCAAGCAGAGACTGATCATTAATGGCACAGCGTTCCGGACTGATGCGGCTGAAATGAAGCACCGAGTCTTTTGCCAGCCAGCTCTGGCGAACTTTGCTCTGATCGTTAAATGATGGCAGAAACATGAAATACTTTCACAGCAGTAAAGCTGAGTTCACCACAACAGTGAGACGGCAGTTTGCGTGTGTTGAGGTAAAGTGCAGGAATGTCCACCTCTTCCAACACGTCTGGTGAATCTGGAAGAGTAGGCCAAATACCATGTCGTGTTGTCTCGAGCCGAGGTCCTTCCCCCAGTAGTGGCGCAAGAAAGCAAATGCAGGGCTGCGCCTTTACCTCTACTTGTTCAGGATATTTGGGGAATGTTTTGTCGGGTACGTACACATACAAGCCACGCACTGCTTGGAATGTTTCTTTTAGTTCATTTAACGATGCCTAATTTATTTAAGAAAAAAAACAAAGTCTTCAAAACGCGTTTTTTGTCAACGGTGAGACTTTCGAAACGCACGCAAACTTTTGCGACGAGACTCTCATTCTGTGTGAGGCGGCGCGCCCTCGACGGTCGTTTCAATCGGTGGCGTTGGAGCGGCGCACGCGACGCAGACGGTGGCATTGTCGCGGGCAGGCGGGCGGGCGGGCGGGCGGCCACGGTGTTTGCAGTGAGCCGGGCGGAGCGCCACAGCGCTGCGCTTGAGCGACGCGCAGGGGCGATCCGGGGATAGACGGGGTCACACGGGCACACGGCCGCGCGTGAGAATTGTTGGTGGCACGGTGAAAACAACGCATCACGTGACTTGGAGGTAAAGACGGGGTGGGGGGGGAACGTGAGGTAGCAGGGTTACGCGCAGACGCAACACGTGGGAACACGGGGTCCTAGCCGTGGCAGTCGTCGCTCGTTTTCGTGGGCGCAAGCGCCTCGGGAAGATAACATGTTGTTCTTGCCGGTATAGGTGGCGGGTAGCGTGTCCGCCCAGGCCTCTGATGACCGCGCGCCGCTGCACAGAGACGCGCCGTGTTCTGCGCGAGCTGAGAATAGCTCAGCGTGGCTCCTTCACCGCGTCCTTCAGCCGGTCGAGACGGTCGGAATGGTCGTTTAGCGGAGCCTCGCTGTTTATCGCCGGCATACTGCGACGTGTAATTTTGACAGCTCGTAAGTGTTGTTGCTTTTTTAGCGGCGCTTCAGTACCAGGCGCCGTCCACTGGCAGTGAATGCGACGATAACTTCTAAACGCAGTGTTTACAATCCTCCATGCTCCGCCATGTGATCTGGTCTCTTCTTCGGCGAACTTACGGGCATTGTTCGTCCGAACCGGTCACGTCGGCTCAGCAGCAGAGCGAGCGGTTCGCAATAAAGAAAAAAGTTGCGAGTTCAAAACCGGGATCGGGGGTTGACTCAGCCAATCGTCCCTTCGAAGTCAACAACATGAGCACGGCACAACGCGGTGGGAAAATCAACAGTGGCTGTCTTATGGACAGACGCGCCCCCTTCAGTGGAATGTGGAATTTCCACCACTGGCTCAGGGCTGTAAACTGGAGAAGAGTACTGCATCAATAAAACAATTGCCGAGTTATGACTCTGACATTTATCCGGTTGTTCATGTGACAGTGATCTCGCACATTCTTCTGTGCTCGACCGAGCAATTATCTGCATATTTCTCTTCGCTCTGGGTTCTTGTCACAACACGAAAGGGGAAACTGAGACCTTGAGAGGAATTTGCAGGGCTCTCGATGCGGACAGAATGATCATTGCTCCTGAAAAGCAAAAAATACTCAACGAGTCGCTGTCATTACCAGATGGCGGATGAATATCAACGTTTTCCGGCGTATAATGGAACTGTTTATGTTGATTGGAAGTTAAGTCTAATGTTTCATTCTGCGTAATGGACAACGGTTCTTTGATTTCGCGTAGCTAATCAATTTCAGGCAATAGGCAGCAGCTGCCCCCCCCCCCTCCCGCACGCCCTGTGCGAGTTTCACCGCTCGCCTTGGGCTCATTGACGCGAGACTTCAACTGCGCGCGACTCTCACTCGGCGCCAATTGCGCGTGGCGTATCGGGTCACAGAGAGACAGAGCGCCCTATGCGTTGTTCGAGCGTACGCCTCTCCACCTGTACGTGTGTGTGTTGAACCTCTTTCGCAGCGTACGCAGCCAACTGTGCTAATCGGAGGTTCCGGGGGAAGCACAACACACCTAAACACAAAGAGCAGTTCTAAAGAGACGAGTTTGTCAATCTAGATGATGATTTACGAGCACATTGCTCCAGTAGCTTCCTAATATCGGAAGGAAGAGCGTTCCAGACGGCCGCAGAAGCGCATCTCAAAGCGCTCGACGCGGCGACCACCATCTTTGTTTCTTTGTTCAATGGCCAGCAACCTCTGCCTATGGCGATTTTTCCGCTATCCCGTGCAACTCTGAAGTGAGGCCGCGCAGTTTTGCACGCAGCAAAAGTTTTTTTTTATATTTGGGGGGGGGGGGGTTCATTTTGTGCCACTGCAATACAAAGTCAATTATTTCTAGAAACAACATTTATTGCATTTACGTACCGTTTACAGTCCTGAGCCAGTGGTGGAAAATCCACATTCCTATGGCAGGGTAAGTGTATCCCAGATAAATGATCAACTCCCAACAAACATTCCAGCTCGCAGCCTCTCCAATTGCGAGCCGCTTGCCCTTCCGCTGAGCCACCTGGCCATACATTTATTATAATAAGTGTACCTGTAATTAAACGACCATCGTTAATGATATATTGACACATTTACATTGACGAAGCATCTCCAACTTGGCCTGTGGCGGACGACGGCCGTCTAAACAGTGGGGTGCGGTGGAGGGGTGGAATTGACAGCAAAGTTTTCCTCTCGCCATGCTGCGCCTCTCTCTGATGCCAGTCACCTCTCGAGAACTCGCCATCACACCGGCCCAGGAGCCTGGCTGCTGCTGCTGTCTAGGAGGCGTGCACACCCAGCCCGTGGGGGAGGTGGGGGCGTGCTCCTCGGCAAGGCTCTGGAGGTGGCCGTGGCACGTTCGGGGGAGGACCGCGAAACCTCTGGGTGGAGCTCGGCGTTCGGGAGGAGAGGCTACAGTGGCTTCTGTCCGCCGCGTATGCCGCTGGCTCCGTGCCCTCGCTGGCCAGCTCCGTTCGTCATATTCAGCTGGCGCTCACGAGCACAACTTAAAGTGAAACTGGATAAGGACTCTTTCTCCATCGCCCCCCACCCCACTCGTTACATAACGGCGCCGCCGTCGTCATCAACAACACGCGGGGTTCATTTCGTGTCCTCTGCTCCCCGCAGTGCCTCATCAGCGGCAGCGGCGGCGGCGGCCAAGCTGCCACGCAGCACCTATCGTGAATGCGCGATGCAGCAATGCACCGAGCCTAGCGCCTGCGCAAAAAAACTGATTTAATCGCTCCGTCTCCCCGGCGGCCGCTCCACTCTGGGACGCGTTACAATTGTCGCCAATTCTTTGTATAAAACAAGACGACTTGTTCACCACGTATTGAAAATTCTACCGTTGTATTAATTATATTACATCGCAGGATTGTGAGAGGTGGTGCCGGCTCGGATAGGCAGGCCTTCATCCAGCAGTGGATTGATCACGGTTGATGAATGAAATCTCCATATTTAACTTGCGGCAATATCAATGTATTAATGTCCAACATAACATAAGCTTTTACAATGGATGGTTTCTAATTTTTGTATGTTAACTATAAACACTAGCCTTATTTTATTTAGTTGTACTATTCGTGGACAATTAGGTGACCTTTTTCGATGATTATTTACAACCGGGCAACGACTCAATTGAGAGGAGAATTCCCTTCTCCAGGAAACTCGCGCGCTTCCCAGATGTGATATTTACGCAACTTGCAAGCGACTCTTCTGTGTGCGTCGTGCACCGCGTATCCGTGGTCACTACGGCATTGAAGCCCCGGTAAGTTTGGGAAGGACATTAGCAAGGTGATTGCGCAAGCTCGCATGATGAACGATTCCTAGAAGGGGATCGATGTAGCATGATTTTGGGCTGGTTTTAGTCGACACGGTGATTGCAATGGGAAAGCTAATTACCTGCCACAGTAAATAAGATCCCAGATGACAAACGGCCTCTCCCCAAGGCTTTCCTTTACGCTGGCATAATCTCCAGCAGTTTCAAGCCCCAGCACACGTGTTTCGTATCTTATCAGAGGCCGGCAACACTGCATCCCCTCTGTGGCTTCGGTCTTCGAATGCGCATCAAAGGGAGTGCTTTCCATGTCCCTGACATCACATGGCGGCGCGACGCTGCCGTGAAAAATCAATTGACTCGTCCAGACGTGGGAATGCCTCATCCCTCAGAACGGACGCACGTTGAGGCTGGTTGCGAAGATCTATCAGAGGTGGTCACATTCGCATTTGCAAACGGGAGCAAGGCACACAGATGCGATATTTAGAATCAGACTGTGATTGTGGGCAGCCTTCCTGCGGAGCACAAACAGCAGGAAGGAATAACTCCCTCCATGCCTCGCATGCGTGCCATGTGATCACCATATTGTACAGTAGATGCAACGCTCTCAGCCTTGCCCAGCCCACCGGCTCGTGAGATGAATGTGAGGCTACATGCAGAAGGGCCATTGCCCGAAACGTCGCCATATACAGAGATTTGCTTTTAAGGCTACAGTGCTACAGATGGATGTTTCGTTCTTTGTGAGCAGCACGCCATTGCGTGGTGTTACATCTCGTTGTGTCCAGCCTCTCCGTTCGCTTTCACGATATGTGAATGAGACTCGGTTCATTTATACCGAGAAAACAGAACCGCCGGGTAAATGCGTGAGCAGCATCTCGGTTGAACGGCGCTGCGTGTCCCGTTTAAGTGACGGATTTGTTTTGCCAGGATAAGTCGGCACGGGCCCCACTCTGCAGCCCTCTGCTGGGCGAGCGACGAGGACAAATCTTGCTGTGCCTACCGCCGTGTGCTCTTTTTTTCTCTCTCAACGATTTGCCATCACTGGCCTTTATAAATAATTCACGAGCCATGAATTACAACTTGTGCCTCGTAGTCACGTTTATCACGCGTCCTTTCGTCCGGCAGGTTTTGTCGTTTGTCATTGCAAAGCGGCGGCGCTGGTGGTGCAGTGTTTTGTGAAGCGCGCCTGTACACCTGGCAACCTGAGTTCAGTTCTTGGCCACGGCCGAGAGTTCATCTGAACCAACCCCGGCCCCTCTACACCCTAATGGTTGTCCCAAGGTTCGTTTGTATGAGCATTGCGGGGTCATGCTGGCAGTTTTCCACTCCAGTTCTCTGTTACAATATATATTTTTAAAATCGGGCGGAGTGGTGGCTAGCACACTGCGCAATGAACCTGGCAAGCTGAGTTCGATTGCCAGCCATGGCGAGTGACGTGCGATCCAGTTCTGGCCAACCCCTTCCTCAACCTGCACTACCCAGCGTGGTGAAGTATGGCCAAACAACACAGAATGAGGCATTCGTTCAGCAGTGGATGTCAATGACAATTGGCTGCAAAGAAATAGTGTAATGTTATTAATATTCGCGTCACAGAACTGCTGTGGTAATTATCGGTATAGAATGTTCACCGGGGCAGAGGTCACTGGAGCCTATTTGGTTTCGAGAACATTTTGCTCTGGAGGTTTTGAGATCTGGTTCACGTCAGGTCACCAGTTACACACACAGCGGTAAATGAGTGCTGCTATTCTGGTAACATGCAAATCAAAACACTGGAATACACATTGTTCCACCAGGCCTGTGTCGCGTTAAGGCCCCACTTAGCTGTTATGTATTACGCAATGCGGGGGTGAAGAGTTTTCTCTTTTTTTGGAACGACGAGAAGGCATTTGCGGACAAGTCACAGAAGCCAAGTAAAGTTGTTTTGCCAGTACAGCGCGGAGCGCTTGCTTAATTTGGGGCCAAAGTGCGTGCCGAGGGGAGTGAAGTTCAGAGCTGTGCGATGTCGCACCGCGAGGGCATTTCTCCTGGAACGAGCTTTATACTAACCGTGATCCATTTTTAGACAGCGCCACTAAATATGGAGGCATTATTATCGAGAAAACAAGTTCCGTCATTTTGTCTCCAAGCCTCTGCACGTCTCTCTCTCACACACACACACCAATCTGCTACACGCACTCATTCATGCATTCCAAGGCTTCCTCCGCAAGATATGGGGGCCATCACTTTCACAGCGTGAAATCAGCTGTTGAGAAGTGCGACACAGGCGTTAGATTTCAGTGGCGTGTCCATAAATAATCACACTGTTTGACAAAACCTACCATGCTGGAAAGAAATTTCAACAGTGGTCATTGTCACGTGTTTGAGGACACAATCCGTATTCTCTGCATTATGACTCGCAATCGTTCCCTCCCAGTATGTCAAAGCAAAAGCTGGGTCTGTGTCTCGTGATCTGGTCGTAGTACGTGTGTGTGGGTGGGGAATTGTGATGTTTTGTTGTTTGGGTGTTATTGTCCACGGTCCCTAACGTTATGTTAAGCTTCACTAGGAGCTTTAAAGGACCGCGGTCCCTGGGGTTCGGAGCCACTTCTTGGAGTCGTTCAGTAAAGCACTCGTTCATGTTGAAGCTTCTCTGCCTCTGGTCGGATTAAGGAGTGAGTCTGGGGTTGCTCTGGAGGGTCAAGACACAACAACAACGTTAGTGTAGCGGTTAGCGGCGCTGCGCTACGAATCTGGCGGCCCGAATTCGAATTCCGCTCACGGCCAACACCAGTGGCGATTATCGAACTGGTCCTGGGCCTCCCCGAGGTCGACTCAGCCTCAAATGAGTTTCTGGTGCGGTGTGTGAACATCGCCACTGGAGAGACAAAGGCGACCAAGCGTGGTTTTGGCCACCCTCCCTGTCGTGTGTCGTGTCGGTCTTCATAGGTGCTCGCTAACAGCACTTGCCCCAACAGTCTGTAAAGGCTATACGGGGGTTCTTTGTCTTTATGTGTGGGACCAGACTTGTTCACCTCTGCCAAACACAGCCATAGATATTGGGGCGCGTCTTGCTTTTCAGAGCTTATAATCCGGAGAATACAACAAATATTTAGGCAGTCGGTACAATGTCATCATCCTCAGGGTTATACATTGGCTGTCTATAAATAATATATTTTTTCAGATATTTTATTTAAAAAAATAGTTTTCGCCATTCGCTCACTGACAAAACAGAATTAGCGCGTTGTAACTACGCAGGATCAGAGTGCTTATCCTGTCTCGACGCCGCTGTTTATGTTGGAGACGGACCAGACAGGATCCCCTTCCTCTGCTGAAATAACACATTCAGCAACAACACACACAAAATCACACAATGAGACCATCAAAAAAGATGATCTCCATGCAAACATTGACAACAAATGCACTACTGTACCAGGCACTCCCACAACTTTAGGAAACTTCACAATGCAAATATTAAAAGCGTCACGATCACATGTATGGGGTTGTTACTTTCAAAGTCATAATCTACAGTTGAAAGCAACAATGAATACTTCGTCAATAAACCGAGACTGTGGGGCACCGTCGCCATCCGAGCGTGGATGAGAAAGCCGTGCCACGTTGAGACTGTCCGAGCTGGCCGTAGGTTGTCCACCTCGAGAAAGGTGGACGATGTCTGGAACGCGAATGGCGGTCCTGAGTGGTTGACAAAAAAAACCCCAAGCACAGCGCCACCTCCCGATGACACGAGAACGGTTCACCCACTTCTTGCAAGTGTCCACAATGTGCATCCGAAATTATGGAGCTGCTCTGATGACTACGAACCTCACGACCGACTGGAGTGGGGCCTTCATCCAGCAGTGGATTGACAAGTGACCATACATTAGTATTATTCTACGTTGAAATTTGTTGTGCATGTTTGTTTTATTTCACTCACCAGAACGGTGCGCTATTAAGTATGTTCCACATTTATACGTCGTGGGGTTTAGATGGAGCGGAGGTGATGAGCAGGTGGTCGAGGATAATGATGGAGTGACAGCCAAGACGTGGAATGTGACCGAGCTGACGTACCCCGAGGAGATGGAGCGATCAGATCGGCTCGCGTGCAGGTGCGGGGTTAAACCATTACATCACGTGGTCATGAGACACGATGGCAGCTGGGCGAAGCCTTCGTCCAGCAGTGAATTGTCCAAGGCTATTGCTGCTGCTGACCATTATGATATTACTGATCATAGTTTTAATGTTTTCATGATGTTTGTGCCTTGAAAGAGCAGGGGTTACTAAACATCACTGGGCACGAACAGGTTACATTCTGCAACAGACCATTGCTACGTGCACGATGCACTTGCGGACTCTGGCGAATCGAACCTTGGGTTAAACTGGAAAGCAGAACTGGGACGGGGGGTGGGGGCTCGGCAGGTTTGGTACTCGGCAAGCTCGGGGAATGCGGAGAGAACTCGCAATGCATTTCATTTGGGATGTCCGTCGCACTCCGTGCATGTATATATGTTGAACTTCTTTTGCACCGTACGTAGCCAACCGTGCTAATCTGAGGTACGGGGAAGGACGACAAACTAAACACAAAAAGCACTTAGGAAGAAAACGAGTTTTCAATCGAGATGATTCAAAGTGCAAAGCTCCAGTGGCTTCCTAATATGGGAAGGAAGAACGTTCCAGACGGCCGCAGAAGCGCATCTGAAAGCGCGCGATGCGGTGACCACCATCTTTCATAACAAAGGTTTTTGGGTTAGATCGCGTTATTTATAAATGTGTCGTAACCCTCCACCACCCGACACGGCCAAACAGTAAAAAAGTGTCACGTTGACAAAAGACAAAATAATTGACTACTTTAGCCCACCGGTGTGTTGAAGAGTGCATCCACAGCATTTACATTTTGAGTACGACGTTTCGCTGGTAATTACATCCAGCATCATCGGGCAATTCGCCAGAATGGTGAAGCCCTCCACTTGCTCCTGGTCTTAAATAGAGCAGCAGCAGGGTGACGTCATCATTTAACTCATTCAGGTGCAGTTATTTAAGGCGGAGGGGGGGGGTATTGTAATTATATAATTGATTGGTAATCAGTCAATTGTTATGATTAGTAATTAGTTGTAGATTAGTAATTAGTTGTAATGTGTGTTATTGTAATTAGATGCTACGTTAGTAATCAGTTAATTAGTATGTGTTTCCCCTATAAGGAATTGTATAATGTATTATTTAATAATAAGCTTAAATAATAACGTCGTACTCAAAAATTGTAAATGTTGTGGATTCACTCTTCAACACACCGGTGGGCTAAAGTAGTGAACTATTTGTCTGTTGTCAACGTGACACATTTTATACTGTTTGGCCGAGTCGGGTGGAGGAGGGTTACGACACATTTATAAATAACATTGGTCGCAAAAGCCTACGCGTTAAACTGACCACCGTCTTTGTTTGATGGCCAGGAAAAAGCTGCTGCTGCTGCGAGGATGACCGGAGTTGGTGTGATGGCGTATGCTCCTTGAGATCAGCAAGGTATTGTGACACGGGGACACACGCGCACACAGAGACACGCGCGCGCACACACAGACGCGCCGCGTCACCGCTCGTTGCGGGGTACGGACTGCGTGGGGCCCCTCTCCCTGGAAAACGCTGAGAGGTTTCGCAGATGGTGCGCGTGCGCCATGCGCGGGGGCGGCCACGTCAGGAGGGGCGCGCTGCTCTGAGCAAACCGTCTCGGCCAATGGCCGATGGGGCCCTTTGGCTATCCAGAGAGATAGAGAGAGAGAGAGCGGAGGGGGCGAGCGGGGGTGGGGGCAGTGTCGTCGTAAATCATCGAGAGTGTCATTTGAGTGGACTAGCGCCATCGGTCAGGACAGAATGTACAGACGCACAAGATCGCTTTCTTTGAAAAGCGGACACCAGCCAAGAAGTTTCCCCAGCTGCCATTCTGTCCGTGGGTTTCCTGAGGTTTGACTGCCCCTCACATGAACGCACACACGCATACACCTCCGCACACGGTTCACGGGCGTACGTTCGGGACAGCCGTGTGTAACACATTTGGAATTGTGCCTCGCCACGGAGCGCCGGCGCTATTTTCTCGCGCGCTTTATGTATTCTGCAGGGTGCCGCGGGGAGTTCAGTCTGTGACTCAAGTGCCCCGTTATGAAACCGGTGGTGTTTTATTTTCTCTCTCTCTCTCTGAGCGTGGGACGGCAGGGCACACAGGCTTACTTCATGGAATAGTTAGAGCTGCTCACTGTGTGGGAATCAGTCAAGGGAATCCATGCCCTGGGCGTCATGGTGCATACTCATTAATTCGCCAATGCACTTTTGAGTTCGAACAACCAACGAAAGAAACATTGGTACTGTACTTCTCACGAAAAAAATAGACAAACACATTGGCATAATGCGTACATATTTATGAATTTGCTTATTTTCATAATATTCTGTGAAAGTGGCCTCCTCAGATATAACGTGGCATGAAGATACGAATGTTAGTTAACACTTTATGAGACCGCTTTTGTGAACAACATAAACCCAGCAACATCAACAAAACATCTCTAAAGTTAAATAGAGGACCCCATTACCGAGAAATTATTTAAACCTCAAACTACAGACGTGGGTTTCCTGTGGGGTTAATCCTGGTCATATGCAGCACAATCTGAAGGGGACATTTCTGAATGCATTGCATGCAATTGAAGGCAGCGGTGCAGCCCTTCGATGGCCTCATCCCTCCTCTGCTGGAGGAAGAGCCTTCCACAAGGGGGAGCTCGATATTCTGTCCCTAATATTTTTTTCTACACCTGCCAGACATATTTCAGACCGTGGCAGGACCCGCACACAACATGCCAAGTGACAACCCGGGCGGTGAATCTCGCGATGATAAACTCCCACCGTTGTTTTAACTGCTACGCCGGGGGCTCAGAACCCGCCACCTCTGGATTACAAATCGAGTGTGCTAACCATCGCACCCACGGCATCATCATGCCACGCCGTTCTCAACTGACTTCTTCCCTCGTACGCTCAAGTTTCCAAGTCATGGAATGAAGTCAGATACTGTAATGGCTTTGGTCAAAATAACCCCACTACCATTGAGTGTCGGTAAACTGATTTCTCAGTGCGGTGTAATTTACTCTACTGCAGTCACATGCGATACTAAGTTGGACGGTGACGTAATGCCTGAGAGCAATAGACACTCGCTTTAGCGTCTCTCTCTCTTTGCGCGCCGCGATGATGATTTGTGATGGCCATTACGTAAGTGTTCTCCGACGGCCAATTTAAGACATCTGCTCGGACTTTCGCTTGCAGTTTCATTTGGGGCCCGGCTGCACGTTGTGTAGTGGTCGTTGCCAGTGAACGTCACCTTCCCCTCCTGTGTTGGAGCAAGACTAATAAACAATCGCGCTGCAAAGTAACGCGGCCAAACTCCACCTGTCCGCGGTAATGTGGGGGATGGACATCGTGGATTGTATTATACGAAATATGATCTCGGAGTTTAGTTGGCTTTATCCGCAGCAAACAAAAAGTGTTGTAAACCCACGGAGAATAGGATTGATTTGCAGTGCGGTTGAAAAAATCACGGATAATAATATGAAGCTGTTCTTCAATGCGGAATGAGAACACAAAAGCACGGATAATAGGAGTTTTCACAGATGCTCTACGTCCCATAGAGAGGAGCGACAACACTACAGGCAATTATCTTCCCAGGAAAGCTCCAAAGGCTCAACACATCTTGGTTCTTTCGGTAAAGTCACGTAGAATGGAAATAAAATAATCCCTGCAGTCACGAAAGCTTTAACTCGAGGCTCAAAACATGTTTGCATCCTTCAATGGGATGTTTTTCAAATTCCATTAGTGAATGGCATGAGGTCAAACATCCGAATACCCTGGGAAAACCCACACATACGAGGGGATAGCACTCAATACTGCCATCTTCAACACTGCCATCTACCGTGAGATCACGGAAGTTGTGAACCATACTTCACCATTCTGGTGAATGCAAGTTGGTGAAGGGGAGAGCATCGAAGAAAGTTCAGATGTCACTCGCTGTTCATGTCAGCCATGGGCGAAAATCGAACTGGGGCGTCGGGTTCCCAGCGCAGTGCGCGAACCAATGCACCACCCCTCCAGTGCTTAATGAGGTAAAGGTGCAGCCCCGCAACTCCGTCATCGGCTACCTGTGGAGTTCCCCCTGAGTGAACAGATGCGCAGGGAATTAAGAAACGTGTCCAATGTGACAACTTGCGCGCTGGGAGATTTAACCAATGACGTCTGGTGTCGCAAGTCCAGTGTGCGACCCATTACTCTACAGCAGCAGCAGCATTCCTTTCAACTTCATACATTAAACACTGGCAAGTTACCTAGATTATCACCGGAAGTCCTCCAGTGATAATTGTGGCGTGGCCTGAGCTCGTTCTCCCCCGAACCGAATCTTCAGCAAATTCATTTTGTGTTTTTAATGAATCCAGACCAGCCCATACCCGTGGGATGAAATATGCAAATACAGTCATAGCCAGACTGTTATTGTTTTGCTCATTGAAATATTTGACTTGGATAATAAATCTGTTGAAATGGAACATCATGTTTGTCAAGGGTGTCTACGGTAGGTTTGATGGGGGCCCGAGACGCTTCATACATAGGAAGGCCTTTTTCCATTTCATTTAATACGAAATATTAGGGATGCGTTTCGTACAGTCATTCCAACTCTACTCCTAACATGAAAATGTATACCTATATCACTTTTATTAATGCAGAAATCGGAATAAAGAACTTCAATATTAAAACGAAGGACTCGTAATTGATTTAAAACAAAAATGAATGACCTTTTCAAGGAACTCACCAAAAGATCTGGTGCAAGTTGGAACGAGTGGAGGGGGTGATGTGGAGGCGTCGCTGTTCCGCTGCATGGACTCCGTGGTGACGCTGTCGCGGGTGGATGGCGCAGCCTGCCGGGAGCTTTTTCTTCAATTATCTCGCGACGCCTGCCGTAGTGACATTTCAATCACGCGGGAATTCGATTTCGTTCATCGAAAAGTGTCCACGGTTTGTGTTCACCCACTACATGTGCGAGGAGGCAACACTCTAACCATACATAAAGCAACATAACGAGATTCAATCTTCATTTTAAGCTTTCGTGACTGCAGGAATCCATACTTTTTGGTTCTTTCGGTAATGGAACTGCAGTTCCACTGCTGGATTATATTTTTTTCCGCCTGAGGACGACCGCTTGTGTTGCGATCGAAACGTCGTGATATATTTTATTTTATACCTCCGTGACTTTACCGACAGAACCAAAGAGTTTGACGAGATTCGTCCGCACTTTCCTGTACTGGCTTCTCCTGGCGAGCCAGGGTACGGCTCATCCTCGACGCCCATGCGAAGGGAGTTTTGACAACAACATCATCTGTGTGTGATCCACCAACCCTAGCTGCTCTCTACAGAGTGATTGATCACAGGCTGCCACTAGCCAGCACTGCCGGATGGTTAAAAGTTATTTCATTTTTAAGTGTGATATTTTAATGAAAGAGTTCAATTGAGCGAAATTATCAACATGTTATCATCATTGGTACGAATGCACAAAGTGATGTTTTGTATTTTATTACAAATTGACTGATAGCATGTATCAAAGTGCTACGATGTTGCGTAACAACCATTGTTGAGAAAGCACAACTTTTTTTAGGGCCCCCTTTTTAATTTATAAACTACGAGTTAGAGATCAGAGAAAATAGACAAGATTTAGAGAGAAGCGATAACTGTGGACAAAACAGTCGTGAGATGAGATAAGATAGATAAAGATGTGACAGAGATCGAATGGAACGAGAGAGTCGCAGACCATAGACGAGCTCCCCATTCGATGACCAAAGAGAGATGCCGACAAGATAAGGACGAGAGAGATATTTGTTTGGTGGCTCGTGTGTGTCAATTGTCTTGATTTAAATTCCAGGTGATAATTGGGGTATATTTTTATTTATTTATATCGGCTATGAATCCGGCGCACCTTGGGCTGCTTGGGGGGCTGGAGCCCTCGCCTGCTTTGCTTCTGTGTGACCGCCTCCGCCGTTTGCAGGACACAAAGGGGCCACCCTGTCATCAACGGCCACCGCTGTTGTTCCTCGCGAGCCGCGGGCCGGGGGCGGGGGGGGGTGCGAGGCGATGGATATTGCGCAAGGCGGCCGATCTGATGGATGTGTGAGCGGTGCAGACGGCGTACGGAGGGCGCCGTCTCCTGCGGGTCCACGCTGCTGGGAGCACGCCTCGCGGACATGCGCCGCTCTTGGCGACCGGGAGGGGACATCGTGTGCCCCAGTGGTTGTGGTGAGATTTTGAAGATGATTTGCATGTGTGGCGCAGCTTTTGTTTTGTTATCTGTGCGCCATGCGCAAATCGATTGATACGTTTCCAAGCATTTGCTAACACCGCGGCTTTTACATATTAAATTAATTAAAACAATTAACCTGAAAAATCCATGAATATGGAACATCTCATTAGCAACGGTGTCCAGGGTGACATTTTACTTGTGAGGTTGCAAGCAGGTTATAAATATCTCACTCACCTCCTTCATCAATGAGACATCAAAGACAAGTCTCGGTAGTTTGATTGTGGCCATGCAATCCATACGATGGACCGCATCGTAAACCTCCGTATAGTCTGCACACCTTCAATGGAGGGCGAATAGCAAATCGACACGAACTCTCTCTCTCTCCTGTAGCCCTAGCAGACCTCGACATTGGCATTGAGCTCGTGAACAAACTTCTGCCATCGCGCGCAAGAGCGGACTTCGATGGCATCCCATGCAGACGTCGTCCACCGAGACGTGGGCACCCGTCAAGGGGCCACCCTCTCGCCGCGCAGGTCGTGAGCGGGATTCGACCAAACTTCACCAACACATCTCTCCACGTTTGTCTCCTCACACTGTTCGGATTTTGAATCCGCCTCATCGTCTCTTTTCCCAACGTCTTATAACATCGCTCAATTCAAGGCGTGTAAAACGTCTCTTTCATACACCTACATTGGTGCTATTTGTTGCTGGCCGCTTAACATGTTGGGTCCGTGCTCAGCAACCAACTGCGATAAAAAAAGACAACCCCAACTCGATAGAATAAACAACCTGGTGTGGAGTTCAAAAGATGGCTCTACCTTTAGACTGCACTTCTCTGCTTGCACGAGACCGCTCGCTCTCTGTGCGCTGACGGCAACCGTTGTCGATTCCGCGCTAATTCGCATGGACACCGCGGCCGGGGCTGAGCGGCGCAGCGCCCAAGAGCGCGGGCGAGGCGAGCGCAGTGACGGGGACGAAGCCAGCGACGTGCGGCGTGGCGGGCGTCTTTGTGGGTGCCGAGTGTGCTCGCTCGCCCGTCCACGTGCGCGCCATGACCCCGGGCACCCGGCTGGCTGTAACGTCGAGCAAACACGGCAGGCGAATGAGTCCATTTACTGCAGGCTTCCTCCCCCTCTCCCCCCCTGAATTGCCTGACGGACATCGCGTTCCTTGCGGTTGTTGATTTAGTGGTTTGTAAAAACTTGCAACCGCTGTGTTCTTCACAAGGAAAAAAAACCCACCCAGCTTTGATAAAAGTGAAGCAATGAAAGGTGACCTCAAAGGCATTCACACTGCGCCTCTGTGGCCTGCTGTCGTGTCTCAGTGGAATGTGGTGGTGGGTTTGTGTGTGTATGGGGGGGGGGGGGGCATGTATACATACCGTAGTGGAAGCTGGCGATGAGTGTTAGCCTTTTTAGGTTAAATTGGCTGTTATATTCCCAGGACAACTCACTGTCACTATGAACGGTACTATGGTACACCCGTATCGGGCGGTGTGGTGGTACTGTGGTGTTAATGCACTGCTCTGTGATCCATGTAACCAGAGCTCTGTGATCCATGTAACCAGAGTTTGATTGGCAGTGATATTTGAACCGGCCTTGGGCCCTTACCTTAACCAACTTGTAATTGGCCGACAAATAGCCCTCCTTAACCTGCACAACAAGGGGAGGCCCTTGTACAACAGCGGATTAATAAACCGCTGTACATGTGCTCAGTGTTCAGTCCTTTGTCAATAGACTGGTGGATGAGGGCTTCCCTTTGCTGTGTGAGCCATGGGGGCTGGGGGGTTGTTTGACCATACTTCACCACGCTGATCAATGTGGTTTGGTGAAAGCAGGGAGCGTATCGTAGATATGAGAGCATCGAAAAACAGTATGACAATGGACATTTTTGTACTGCTCTCTGCTGATAACCACGGAGCCGCGCAGCCTGTATCACCTGGTATGCATGGACAGGGGTCGGAAACCGAAGTGACAAGAGGAGACATTGTTTTACAATTCGGTAAAACACTCAACGTTTCAAGAGCTACAATGCACGTGGTGAATACGAGACGGTGGTCCCTTAAAAAATATCGTCACGAAGGAGCAGTCCTTCAAGAGCCGCCGCATGCTGCTCTGGTGCCGCAGGTTCGCCGAGCCCCGTGCGTGGAGGTCTCCCACCCAAGCACTGTCCAAGCTCAACGCTGCTGAGCTTCCGAGATCTGATGAGATCACACGCATGCCACGTGGTTTTGACATCGGTTAAGAAGAAGAAGAATAATAATGCCCTGTTTGTTATTATTGCACCATTGATCACACATGAAGTTGTCTGTCAACGTCACATTGCAACAAACCGAATTGCACACTTTCTAAACGAAAATGTTCCGCATTGATGTGATTTTTTCTTCTCCAAAAGTGTTAAATTGCAAGCAAATTAAAGCTGGTTTAAGCTTGTTAAAATACTTCATATCCTCTGCTATGAAGAAGGGACATTTCCAGAAACGTCGTGCTCTGATACATTTATTTTATTGTCGAGCAGTGATACTGAAAGCTGCATTGAGTTTCTCTTAATTTTGTGTTGGTGCAGCACTACTAATGCAGTATAACAATTGTATATACATGTATGTAATATAGGTGCTGATTTAAGCGTTAAGACTCGGGGTGGTACTGCTGCATTTACGTTAATTCTGTTTAAGGGAACTTGATTAAATAAATAAAAAACCTCTACGAAACATCTCAGAATAACAGGCGCGCTAATCTATCATTGTGACGGGCTGACAGTGGTTGACTGACCGCGCCTTGCCTGTTTGTTTAGAACGGTCAGAAGACGGGTCCTGATAAGGGGCCCTGAGAATGTTGTCCCAGTGCGTGTGGTTAAGTGTCAGAGGCCTCTCCGCGCCCGTCCATTGGGAAACGCTTGTTTGTGCCATGGGCTTGCGGCTTCGCGGTTAAGAAAGCAACCCAGAGGTTCGTCGCGCCCCGTTAAAAATACGCTTCTGGGAAACGAGCATCTAAAAAAAACTCGGAGATTTACGGTAGCGTCCAAAAATCAATCTCGCCACGAAAAAGGGGCAACAGCCGAATAAAGTTGCGTGCGATTTTTTGTTGCAAGCAACGGTCAACGGTGGATGCCCATATATTTATTAAATTATGTCCTTCTTCTCGTAGCACGTATGACTCGGTGTGTCAGAACGTGTGCGTGTACAGCGCTGTGGTCATTCCACTGCTGCATGAAGGCCTCCCCGTGCCGTGCGGGTTATCGGGGTTATTAGACCAGACCTAATCACGCTGATCAGTGCATAATTGAGAGCAATGTGCATTTGTCATTTTCTTTGTTATTAAATGCTCATTGTCCTTTTTAGATTATCGCGTAATGTTCCTTGTGGTTTTTTTGCGCTAAATTCCAGTTCTGAAGGCCTCCTCTCTGTAAACTTTCATATTATCATCATTATCATGCATGCATCCCTCTGTGGGCCACATTTGTCCACCACGCAGCGCTGTGGGCTATAACCATCAACGCTGCTGTCATCTTTGGTGGTCGCTCATCAAAGCACTATCCAGGCTCAGCCAACCCTGCGCTGCTTATTTTCCAAATATATCAGATTTGTTGCGTTCCGAGTGAATTGCTCATGGGCTTTGTATATCAATAAAATATACACACATGTTTTAGTACATATGTATAGTTGCACACGGGGCATCTGCAATTATTTCCATCGTCGTGACCACCACCGTCGTGGTAACAAACTCGTTTACTAGTAACACGCCAGCTGGTGTTGGAGAGTCGCGTGTGAGCACTCGAGATGCAGGAATACCAGCGGCGATCTTTTGTTGTTGCCGTCATTTTCGCCCAAGTGTATCCCCGATGTGTCTCTCGGCGTTGTGTCAGAGCAATGCAACCCCCCTCCACCCCCATGTTAGAGATTGGCCCACAGAAGCGGGTATCATAGAGCTACATCTGAGATCCCTTCAAGCGACCTCTGGTCCACACACAGCCGAGGGCAGCACTTCCACACTCACTCTGACGGTGAAACTGACATTTGAAATGAACACAGAACCACATTTTATTTCATTGATTATTTTGTGCACTTTTTGGTGACCGGACTGAGCGCATAAAGTCGCTACATTTGGGGGCTCGGTTTTAATCACGGTCGGCTACCTGGATTCGAGCTCAGGCCCTCCAGGGGGCCAGCTCGGCCCACTGACCTCTGAGCCCACGCGGCCGCTTTTTGCGCACGCAGCGGCAAATTCCCGTAACGCGCCTCACTCGGCCGCTATCGACGATCAGACAGTGCGGTCATCCTAACGTGACAGCAGGCCGGGCGTTGGTGCAGTTGCGTGGTGGATGAGTGGCCGCTGGTGATTAATTCGGAGGATGTGGAAATTTGAGGCCGGCGATGGGGAGGGGGGGGGGGTCCAGCTACTGCTCTGAATGTAATATTGGCGCAGCCCTCTGTTATCAATCCACTGCTGGATAATTGTCCGTCCATGCTACGTGGCTCGCGGTGGTTGTGCGAACATATTTTACGACGCTGGTCAGTGTGGGTTAGTGAAGGGGGAGAGATGGTGGTTCGGGACCGGTTCAGATATCACAACGCCACTCATGTTGGCCGTGTTCCAGAATCGAACCCGAGTCACCAGCTTGGTAGCGCTGTGCGTTAGTCACTGGCACGGCCCCTCCACCCCCGCTCAGTTTAATTTGCGTGGGAAGTTTTTTTGCGTGATAATTTGTTGCATGCATCTCGTTTATTTAATAGACTTTGGTTTAAGAGGGCAACAGGAATTCTGTTTGCAATAGCGTTTTCATTGACTTGCAAGGGAAGTTTATGCAGAGCAGCAGACCCCAGGTTCCGGCTGAGAGCAACTCCTTCACATTCACTGCACGACTGCGGAGTGAATTTCAGGGCGTTGTTACTTTTTTTGTCTTATCCGGTTCCTGTTTTGTTTTTCTTTTGAGACGCCTCGTAACTTCAAGCCCGGCCACCAACGAGAGGGAAAGGATAGACGCGGCGGGGCTGTACGTTGCGTAACGAGCATGGCTTCAGCAAACAGCCACTTTCATCTTTGGTCGACGATCGCTGGAAGAAATATTTACAGAAGTTTGTTTCACGTCGGCTACACCGAGCCGGCCGCATGTAAAACAAAACAAATCCGAGAGAATGTCGAGGTCAAGGTGTGAGGTCCCTCTTCCTGCCGAGTGAAACGTCGAGTGTGGCCACGTGTTTTTTTGGTTTCTCTATGAAGGGAAGTTCGTCACGTCTGCTGGTCTTGGCGGCGGGAAAGTGGCGCTCAGGGAAGCACAATGGAAGGCGCTTGCTTGCTCTAGAGCAGTTTGTTAAATACAATCCTGAAGTTGCATTATTTGCTGCTTAGACGATTGAGTTGTGCTCCGAGCGTTTTATATTTGGCGAAGTTTTTAACTCTTTCCCCCGCTTTCTTCAACGAGTGTTACGTATATCTGGGTGCTACACAGGATCGCTCCTCCCAGCATGCCGTGCCCTCATCTCCACACTGCGTTCACAATGCGCACAGCCTTCGTTCGACGGCCAAGAGGAAAACATAAAAACATGTGCCCGCATTGTTATCCTTATTACAATGAGGCAGCTGTGTATAAAGTACCGGTGTCGTCCTTGTTAGCAAACATCACCATCATTGCCTGTTGCCACCTTGCGTTCCAGGGTCTCCATGCTCTGCCTGATCGCTGTGTCGACGGCATGGCGCTGCCTACGTGCAAGAATAAACCGTCGACAAGACATTGTTATAGTCATTATTATTATTACTACTACGCATCAACCCAGAATCCCGTTAAACAGCGGGAAATGTGCAAGCACGCGTGTGTTTGTGGTTTCCCGCTTGTGCTGCTGCAGAGATCTCTTGATGCGTTCTCTGGTTGTGCCGCTCTGCGTCGTCCGGCACGACGTCCGACGTTTCGCTCCACGCGCTGGCAGCTTCCTCGTCTACCGAACGCAGGAGAATTCCCAAAGCGCCCACGTGCGCTGTCCTCTCGCGAGTTCACCGAGGAAGGGCGTGGAGCTCAAACGTCGGCACGTCATGACAGGACGACACAACGCGCGGCTTAACCTGAACACTCCGGGGCGGAGAGACGTGAGGCGAAGAAGGCAGCTAACTCCCTCGCGTTCCCAACGTCCGGTTTGTACCCCGCGAGAGCCCCCCGCCCCCCCCCCCCAAAATAAACCCACAGCCTCTCAAGTTCACCGCCTCGCCAGTTCACGTGTTCAGCAGTTCACGTGTTCACAGTTCACGTGTTCAGCAGTTCACGTGTTCACAGTTCACGTGTTCAGCAGTTCACGTGTTCACAGTTCACGTGTTCAGCAGTTCACGTGTTCACAGTTCACGTGTTCACAGTTCACGTGTTCACAGTTCACGTGTTCAGCAGTTCACGTGTTCACAGTTCACGTGTTCAGCAGTTCACGTGTTCAACAGTTCACGTGTTCACAGTTCACGTGTTCACAGTTCACGTGTTCAGCAGTTCACGTGTTCACAGTTCACGTGTTCACAGTTCACATGTTCAGCAGTTCACGTGTTCAGCAGTTCACGTGTTCAACAGTTCACGTGTTCAGCAGTTCACGGGTGCACAGTTCACGTGTTCACAGTTCACGTGTTCAGCAGTTCACGTGTTCACAGTTCACGTGTTCAGCAGCTGCTTCCCACCCCCCGCCCATCCAGAACGACCCCCAGTCCGTGATGGAGCATCACCGTGAGCCGAGTGCGGGGGGGGGGGGAATCGCCCGCACAGAGAGCTGACTTCAGTTCTTTCCTTCTTTAAACTTACGTAACGCTGAATTGTTACAAATACGTGGATTGTGTTTGTTATGCGTCAGCTGGGATAATTTATGTACGTCTGCGTTTGTTGTGGCGGTTGGGTGGTGGTGGGGTGGTGGGTGGTGGTGGTAGGGGGTAGTAGGGGTGGTGGGGGTGGTGGGGGTGGTAGGGGTGGTGGGGGTGGTGGGGGTGGTAGGGGTGGTGGGGGTGGTGGTGGTGGTAGGGGTGGTAGGGGTGGTGGGGGTGGTGGGGGTGGTAGGGGTGGTGGGGGTGGTAGGGGTGGTGGTGGTGGGGGTGGTAGGGGTGGTGGTGGTGGTAGGGGTAGTAGGGGTGGTGGGGGTGGTGGGGGTGGTAGGGGTGATAGGGGTGGTAGGGGTGGTAGGGGTGGTGGTGGTGGGGGTGGTGGGGGTGGTGGGGGGTGCTAGGGGTGGTGGGGGGTGCTAGGGGTGGTGGGGGTGGTAGGGGTGGTAGGGGTGCTAGGGGTGGTGGTGGGGGGTGCTAGGGGTGCTAGGGGTGGTGGTGGGGGGTGGTAGGGGTGCTAGGGGTGGTGGGGGGTGCTAGGGGTGGTAGGGGTGCTAGGGGTGGTGGTGGGGGGTGGTAGGGGTGGTAGGGGTGCTAGGGGTGCTAGGGGTGGTGGTGGGGGGTGGTAGGGGTAGTAGGGGTGCTAGGGGTGGTGGTGGTAGGGGTGCTAGGGGTGGTGGGGGGTGGTAGGGGTGCTAGGGGTGCTAGGGGTGGTGGTGGGGGTGGTAGGGGTAGTAGGGGTGCTAGGGGTGGTAGAGGTGCTAGGGGTGGTGGTGGGGGGATGGTAGGGGTAGTAGGGGTGCTAGGGGTGGTAGGGGTGGTAGGGGTGCTAGGGGTGGTGGTGGGGGGTGCTAGGGGTGAAGGAGTGGTGGTGGGTGGTAGGGGTAGTAGGGGTGTTAGGGGTGGTAGGGGTGGTAGGGGTGGTAGGGGTGCTAGGGGTGGTGGGGGTGTCTGGGAGCACAGGGCGCAGAAATTCCTTTACTGGGAGCCGCTGTCCAAGGAAGTTATGACTTCTTTCAATTACATAAGCTCACCATTGCTGTTGTTGAGGCCATGCTAAAGGAGCACATTGCCATCTATAGGATGGAGCTGGCCTCGAGGTCCCATTCGTGGTGATTATCCCAGGACCCCGATCGGTAACAACACAAGCGACAGTAATTTCCTGCTTGAATGAGCTTGGAGGTTGTGCGTATGTTCCATTACAGCCATGAGTCAGGGGTGGGAGTTACACTCTCCTATGGCAGGGTCTAACGTATCCATTGTTGACGTCCCCACAGGGTGGTACATATTTTATCGACCCCAGAGGATGGCGATGGGCTAGCCGGTAACACACCGATCCTTTGCGCACCTATCGCTCCTCACTGAGCTCGTGGAGACTCTGCCCCATCGTTATTCTCCGTTCAAGTGGGTGGACTATTTGTGCAATACATTAATTACATAACTCATCCTATGTAAGTATGTTGAACTTCCTATGTGTGTATGTATGTTTAATTTCTTTCGCACCGTATGTAGCCAACCGTGCTCAATAACGAGGACTATTAACCACGGCTGGACATCTTCCTATCACAGTGTCCGTTAACTCTTACCCCGCGGATAAGAGGAGTAAAATCGCAAATAGGATCCACGATATTTGCCCAGCGTATCACCACGGATCAGGGTAGTACTCTTGTAAAGTTCTAATTAACATTATTGCATTGCTGCATCGCAATGTAACACTCCGCAGTCGTTTCGTGTAACTGGCAGCACGTGCGTTACAAAGCGTTACAGACTGTCAAATGGCAATGATGAGAAGACTTAGAGGAGACTTTTGCTGAGAGAACTGCGGATGAAGAACTCTCAAGAAATACAGATTGACTCTGGAAGTGTAATCATAGCAGAAAACAGCAATAGATATGTGAATTACAAATACAATACCACTCGAAACAGATCGAGATAATCGTCATGTGGTAGACATATACTGTATATGGTTATCTAAACAATTTGACTGTGGCGAAGCCCAACCTTTTACTCACATTGTCCAGTGAGTGCATTTGTTGCTGTGGAAGATTTTATCTTACTATTTTTATTTTACCAGGTTAAGACACACTGAGCTATATAGCTGTTTTTCAGAAGCGACCTCGCCAAAAATGATAGCTCAATGAAGTGGTTTATCACGTGGAAATGTATAGCGGGCAAATACTCCAAACGCATGTTTCTAAACATGGAGGATCCGGAGAAAAATCCACGCGACCACGGGTGTAGAAACTTGCAAACTTCAAATATACAGCAGCAGGAGGCATCAGGGTCGGGGTCGAATCCACGACCTCCTGCGTACCAGGCGAGGTAGTTAACATCTTGTCATTATGGCGCCCAAGATGGTACATCACTTGCATTTTTTTTTACAATTGTCCTTTGTAAAGTGGCGATATTGTATTAGGAACTAACTTAACTCAATGACACAATGTGTTGATGTGTCGATGTGAATTCATCCTTACATGGCACAAGATGCCTCTAGTTTATTTTTCTGAGATAGGTTGACTCGTCGTTATCAGAAGCATAACCTTTATGTAGACTGGAGGAATCCGATTGTTGTGATTGTGGCTTCACAAGACTGTGAGGGATGGCACATGGAGGCAGGCCTTCGTGTAGCAGTGTATAGACCAGAGCTGCTGCTGTTAACATCTAACACCATCGAGTGGAAGTTGCTTGCGCGAGTTGTTTTGTGCACCGAGACACGGAGGTGGTTCTTGGTCGCCACCTGGCGGACTGTCGTGGCGTGACTGCTCATCGGCACGCGCCTTGATCCTGTCAGCTGGCTGCATGCACGCCTCAATGCCGTTGGGGCTCGGCTCAGCCTTGCTTCTGGCTCAAGCGAGCCGGCTCAAAGCCATGCTTAAATTGAGCGCGCTCTGAGCATGGTCCCGTGCTCACGGTCGCCACGAGCTGAGCCCCAGGCCACGGCTGAGCCGCCCATCTGACTTTGAAAGCAACTGAGCGTGCTCGATGAAAAGGCGACCCCGAGTGTTGGAGCTGTAATAGCGTTGCCGTTTGTTGCTGGCCGCTTGGCATTCGTGGGCTTTGTTCCTGCGCTCAGCAGCTGTTTAGTAATAATGCAGTGAAGGGAACGGGATACGTGCTCGGGACAGGAGAGAAGCATGACAGCACGGCACCACTCAGAATCTGGGGAAATCGCCGAGTCTAAGGATACTCACGGAAAGCTTTAAATCTAGAATTGATACTCACGGAGGTGTATTTTCGTCAAAGAGCACTGGGTGGCACGGATACCCGCAGAGTAATTCAGCTGCCTGTGACGCATGGACTCTGAGGTGGAAATGTAACTTTTTATCGGCGTTGTCTCACTGGGCCTATCATCATCACCGTCGTAGTTTATTTATGATCGGGAAGCCCCAAGCCTCTCTCAAGTTTCAATGGCACACCGATTGTGAGCACGGAGGGTGGCGAGAGTGCAGGGTGAACGTCGTCTGCCCAATGAGCACCTGGAAGTGAAACCAAAAGAGCGTCAACTGCCAGGAGCGGCGAAACGTGGAGCGCGCGGGGGGGGCAGGCAACGGGTGGCCCAAGCTGCGAGTTGGGGCCCTCGAGACAACCACCGTGACTTTTGTTGTCAACACCGGTGTCAAAGAAGAAGAAGAACAACAACAACAACAAGACGGCTTTAACAAAAATACGAATGCTTTCATTAACGTTCCACGCTTTATTTTAATTAAGTTAGAGCACTAACGTTTGGCTTCTTTGCAAACAAAGTGGCCCTCAGCACACGCGCAGTCGTTCCGTGGGCCAGAGGCCCACGAGGAATCTCGCGGCCCAATGACGGTGCCGCTGCAGCGAGCGCAGACCCGGGCCGTGGTCGCGACCTCGTCTGCGCACATCAAGACGGAGAAACAAAACTGAAAGAGCAGCAGGTTGTTCGAGAGGAAGGCAAGGTTGGCCACGCATGGAATATTGGAACAATGGCAGGAAAAGGTCAGGAATTAGCGGACCGCTTGAGAAGGTGGAAAGTCGACATCGCGTGCATCCAGGGAACAATACGGAAAGGCAGCAAAGCGAAAGAGATTGGCTGTGGTGTTAAATTGTTATACCATGGAACCACAGCAAGGCGAAATGAGGTTGGTGTTGTGCTGAGTGAGGAGATGGAGACAAAGGTGGTGGAAGTGAGAAGAGTGAATGACAGACTGATCATAGTCAGACGAGTACTGGACAGTGGCGCTGTGAATGTGGTGTGTGCGTATGCCCCGCAGATGGGCTGCAGTGGGCAAGAGAAGGATGCATTTTGGGAGAGCTTAGCCCAGGAGTTTCAGAGCTTACCAGTAGATGAAGCAGTAGTGATGGGCGTAGACTTGAATAGAAGAGTGGGAAGAGGTATGGACGGATATGAAAGGAACCATGGACGATGTGAATATGGCAGTACGAATGGGAGAGGAGAGGACATTCTTCGAATGGCCCAGGCGAATAATCTTGCAGTGGTGACTGCCTACTTTCAGAAGCAGGAGGGAGATCTGATGACCGACCAGAGTGGAGAGGTGAAGAGCCAGATAGATTTTAGTTTGGTGAGGAGGAAGCCCCTGAATGTAGTGAAGAACTGCAAAGTGGTCCCTGGAGAGCTGTGTGACTGGACAACATCGACTACTGGTGGCAGATTGCGTCGTGAAAAGATTTAGGAAGAGCAAGGTGAGACAAAATAACTGTAGTAGGGTGACGTGGTGGCGACTAAACGATGAGAAAGAAAACGTCTGGAGGCAAGCTGTGGAGAACTCAAAACGCGTGAGGCCCAGCAGGAGTGCGAATGGAACGTGGGAACAGCTGGCGAGTGGAATCCTGGAAGCAGCAGGAAGTGGTAGAGTGGGAGTGAGCAAAAGAAGGCAGCTGCAACAGAAGGACGCGTGGTGGTGGAGAGATCAAGTGCAAAAGGCAACAAGAGAGAAAACGGGCACGTTTAAGAAGTGCCAGGACACGAGAGAGAGAGAAGGGCCATCTGGATGAATACCTGGCAGCGAGAAGATGAGGCAAAGCGAGTGGTAGCAATGGCAAAGACAAGAACAGCGTAAGCACAACTCTACCAGAAGCTTGACAAGAAAGCAGGCGAGAAGATGGCACACCGTTTGGCAAGAGCCAGAGAGAGAGAGAGAGACCATCGAGCACGTGAATCTCGTTAAGAACAGTGAAGGACGAACATTCTTGGATGAGATGAAGGTTAGAGAGAGAAATGAAAGAGTACTTTGAGAAGTTGCTGAATGTGCAAAACCCAAGACGCAAAATGGTTGAGGAACATCAAAGAGTAGACGTAGTTGCAGATACTATAACCAGATAGTATAACCAGATACTATAACCAGATACTATAGCCAGATACTATAGCCAGATAGATAACCAGATACTATAACCAGATACTATAGCCAGATACTATAGCCAGATACTATAACCAGATACTATAACCAGATATTATAACCAGATACTATAGCCAGATACTATAACCAGATACTATAGCCAGATACTATAGCCAGATACTATAACCAGATACTATAACCAGATACTATAGCCAGATACTATAGCCAGATACGATAACCAGATACTATAGCCAGATACTATAACCAGATACTATAGCCAGATACTATAACCAGATACTATAACCAGATACTATAACCAGATGCTATAGCCAGATACTATAGCCAGATACTATAACCAGATACTATAACCAGATACTATAACCAGATACTATAGCCAGATACTATAGCCAGATACGATAACCAGATACTATAGCCAGATACTATAACCAGATACTATAGCCAGATACTATGACCAGATACTATAACCAGATACTATAACCATATACTATAGCCTGATACTATAGCCAGATACTATAGCCAGATACTATAGCCAGATACTATAACCAGATACTATAACCAGATACTGTAGCCAGATACTATAGCCAGATACTATAGCCAGATACTATAGCCAGATAATATAGCCAGACACTATAGCCAGATACTATATCCAGATACTATAACTAGATACTATAGCCAGATACTATAACCAGATGCTATAGCCAGATACTATAGCCAGATACTATAACCAGATACTATAGCCAGATACTATATCCAGATACTATAACCACATACTATAACCAGATACTATAGCCAGATACTATAACCAGATAGTATAACCAGATACTATAACCAGATAGTATAACCAGATACTATAAGCAGATACTATAACCAGATACTATAGCCAGATACTATAGCCAGATACTATAGCCAGATACTATAGCCAAATACTATAGCCAGATACTATAACCAGATATTTTAGCCAGATACTATAACCAGATACTATAGCCAGATACTATAGCCAGATACTATAGCCAGATATTATAGCCAGATACTATAGCCAGATACTATAGCCAGATACTATATCCACATACTATAGCCAGAGAAGAGGTGGTAGAGGGTCTGGGGCGCATGAAACATCACAAGGGAGTGGGGCCAGATGAGATTCTGATTGATGTGTTTAATTTAATGGGAGAAAAGGGTGTTGAAATACCGATTGGGTTGTTTGGGAAAATCTGGATGGAGAATAAAATGCCGGATGCATGGAGATAGAGCACGTTGTTTCCCACCTTTAAAGGGAAATGTGATGTACAAAAGTGTGGGAGCTACAGAGGAGGAGCTTTGATGAATCACACCATGAAACTCTGGGAAAGGATCATAGAAAGGAGACTGAGGAGGCAGGTGGAGATTGGCGAGAGTCAGTTTTGGATTCAGATAGGGAAGGTCAACAATGGATGCGATCTATGCACTGAGACGAGTATTGATGGAGAAGTTCAGAGAGAAGACACGGGCCTGCATGTCGGTGCTTATTGATCTAGAAAAAGCGTACGACAGACCGCCGAGAGAGCTCACCTGGTGGTGTTTGAGAATAAGAAGAGGTATTCGTGAGGTGTATGTCCAGCTGATCCAGGGTATGGATACAGGGTGGCGTGAGACAGGGCACCGTGGGGCAGGGCAGGGTGGGACAGGGCAGCGTGGGACAGGGCAGCGTGGGACAGGGCAGCGTGGAGACAGGGCAGGGTGGGACAGGGCAGTGTGGGACAGGGTAGCGTGGGACAGGGCAGGGTGAGACAGGGCAGCGTGGGACAGGGCAGCGTGGGACAGGGCAGGGTGGGACAGGGCAACGTGGGACAGGGCAGGGTGAGACAGGGCAGCGTGGGACAGGGCAGCGTGGGACAGGGCAGGGTGGGACAGGGCAGCGTGGGACAGGGCAGCGTGGGACAGGGCAGGGTGGGACAGGGCAGCGTGGGACAGGGCAGCGTGGGACAGGGCAGGGTGGGAGAGGGCAGCGTGGGACAGGGCAGCGTGGGACAGGGCAGCGTGGGACAGGGCAGCGTGGGACAGGGCAGGGTGGGACAGGGCAGCGTGGAGAGGGCAGCGTGGGACAGGGCAGCGTGGGACAGGCAGGGTGGGAGAGGGCAGCGTGGGACAGGGCAGGGTGGAGACAGGGCAGGGTGGGACAGGGCAGCGTGGGGCAGGGCAGCGTGGGACAGGGCAGCGTGGAGACAGGGCAGGGTGGAGACAGGGCAGCGTGGAGACAGGGCAGCGTGGAGAAGGTTGGCAGGGAGGGCGGAGCACGCCACGTCAGTGGGACAAACGCGTGGAAGAAGAAAAATAAATATTGAGGCCCCACCTGAAATAATAATAATATTCGAATAATTAACGTTAATATGTTATTACTTTATATTCTTAACTCTTTCGGTAAAGTCACGTTGAAGGGAAACAATAAAATATATATAAAACAAAAAATATCTAAAACAACACCACAGTACTGTAACGCACTTTAAGGTTGTCTTTCCCCGCACCTCCAATAAGCACGGTTGGCGACGTACGGTGCGAAAGAAGTTCAACTGTACATACAAAGTGCATTGCTGGTTTGGCGCTGTAACTTGTGCTTTGTTATCGATAGGGGGCAGTGCAGCCACATTACATAATTGTACGATCGCGTGATGGGCGCTACAGAAAAGCCCATCGTTTTACTGCAGCGGTCCGCTCTCGTGATACGCTCCCCTGCCTTTACCAACCCCCAGTGGCCGGTGTGGTGAAGTATGGTCGAATGACCCCATGACCCACACATCTCTGGAAGGCTCTCACCAGGTGGTGGCGCACGCCTGCGATGTTTGACGGGTCGCGCGCACGTCGCGAGACTCCCTGGCTCGCCAGGAGAAGACAGTGGAGCGAATGTGAACTTCACCTATCCCGTCTATATGTCATGGAGCGTTTTTCCCCGTCGCACACGTGCGTTTTATCCAGGTGCTCTGGTTTCCTCCCATATGTAAACATTAATTGGCCCAAAACACCTTAATACACAGAGGATCACAGAATTTGGACAATTGTTCGCGCCGTCTCGCCGCCTGGCTGCTGCCTTCCCGCTTGTCTGTGGTTCCTCCTCGCACGTTGAGTCATCCTCTACAAGTGAGCGAGTTCTGTGCGGCGCGTTACAACTTGTAATTGTATCTATAGGCTTTTGCGACTAATATCATCCATAATACAGGGTTTTTTTTCTTTTTTACAAACCTTACTAATTGGCTGTGTCGGGTGGTGGCAGGTTTGACGACCCATTTATATATTCATGCGATCTAGCAAAAAAATCCCTGTTTTATGTATGTTATCATGACTCTTCAGCACGTGGGTTGACAAAACCAACTTTATGTGACCATAATGTAACTGCCTACATTTTGTCAGAAATCCCATGGGTTTCATCACCATCCATAGTCAATCCACTGCTGGATTAAGGTTTCCCAGGCCGCTTCCCTCTGCTATGTGCAGGCTTCCCCAAGACGCTGGGTCGTGTTCGCCGCTTGTTGCAGAGGTTCACGCTTAGAATGCAGCGGCCGCCCCTGGTTAATACTTCGATTCGCGCGGGTGTGTTAACCACAGCGAGATTACGCGCCGTCTGCTCCACAGTGTCCATGATAGATCCGTGACGTCTTTCGAAAGGGTTAGGCCATTGTACATGGGCGTCATGGTCCGTACTTGAAAAATGACCGACAAATTGCTCAATTGAGGTTATACACAGCCAGACTCTCCTCCTCACTTACTGGCAAACCACGAATCTTGGGTAATGGTTAGCATCTGGCTGCCGTACAGCTATGGTTAGTTGCCCTAACGAACGAGATAAATCCAATAGCCCTCTCTCGTTAGAAACGTATGTGATGGTCTGATGTTCTGAGCGTAACAATCCACCCATCACCTGCACAAAAACTGATTTAATCGCGTTCCATCTCTTGGCTGGGCACTCTGTCATTATTCTCGACCATCGGTCACCATCCCTTCTAGCGACGCCTACTGCCCTCGGTCATTCATTTGTCTGGACGGCTTGAATGATGCCTATAACCTGCACGGGGCAAATTGTGTTCCTCCCTGGAGGAGGTCCTCTCGGATACATTCCAATCCTCCTTTGTCGCCGCTGCTTGGCCATTGTTCATCAACCCTTCTAGTAACCCCTCCTGCCCAAGCAAGCCCCGCTACTTTAATTAACAGCTTCAATTATGCGATTAGCCCGCGTGCGTTCTCTAATCCGTCTCTTCCTATTTCTGTCTCAATGTAAGTCAAAGCCCGCATCTCTCCGTACATCTCTGCACACTTGCCAGCTCAAAATGTTTTGTTAACGATCCTGTGTCTGAACCACGTCACAGCAGGTAGAACATATCCTTGTAAATGAGAAGTGAATATCAAGGGCTTGTCTCGCTTATATACAGAAGATTTCATCCTTGTCCACGCTCATGGTGGGGACCAATCTCGCGGCTCCTCTTGTCGACGGGACTATCCGCAATTGAACGCTTATCCGTGTTGTGAAAGAAAATTGCGGATAACAGGAAGAAATAGGGCCGGGAATAACAGGAGTTTCTGCGGACCCTAGAGCTGCCATGGATACTAGAAGTCGCAGATAATAAGGCCGCGTATAAGGGGAGTTATCTAAACGTGAAAGTCACGGGGTAACAGTCGTCAAAACTACTCTTCAAGCAGTGTTCATTGCTGATGCGTCGTGAATGTTTCCGTGCGGACAGCACGGGGGCATAGTTGCTCCGTTTTTGTAGATGATTTGAAGTAAAAATAATCGTCGCTTCAGACTACAGACGAGTTCCAATTCTCAGTCGGGGACAGCCGAGCCACTCACATGGCCCTGCACTGTAGAGCATGGCTCGGTGAGATGCTGTCAGATCGGTTACCTCAACGATGTGTATGTTAATGCAATAGGATTTGGCAGTGGGAAGAAAGATTTGATGTGTGAGAAATTTACTTTCTGTATGTATGTATTTATCTGAGCCAGTCCTGGACCTCCCCCTGGTCGACTTAGCCTCGAATGCAGCACCTGGCGAAGTCCGTAAATTTCGGACCTGGGGAAACAAAGACGGCTGGGAGTGGCACTCGCCACACCACTCCCGCATGCGCCGTGCCAGCCTTCATAGGTGCTCGGTTAACATCACTTGCCCCAACAGCTTGGGTAGGCTACCCGGGGGATCTTTGTCTATGCATATATCGGCACGTACGCACACATTCATTACCTCCACGCGGAGCAGAGTCCCCGCAGAATGTAATTGCCTCTGCTTTGTTGGCATTCGCTGAACCAAGTCACAGTTGGTCACGTTACAACGAGCTTCCATTTTATACGTGGATACATGTAGATATAAAAAAAACACGTTTTACATTTTTTTGTTACATTTGGAACGTGAGCAAATGTTCGACAATAACAATTTATTTTATCGCCAGGTTGTATGGTCAATTAGGGGGATGTTGTTTGGCCCATTGTTGACGTTGGGACATTATAAAGCGCTCGGGAGGTCCATCTCAATTCTGATGCACACGTGGGCGCTGCTGCTCCTGCAGCTGTGGGTCAGCGGGTCAGTGGCATCAACCAACTTAAGCACGGCGCCACATTCCCTTCAGTTGGTGGAGATTTTCGCTCAACGCGTTGCACGCAATGGGCCACGTCAATTCACTGTCAAACGCGAGGCCGAAAACTGGCCGCGGTATGCCCTGCCCACGTGTTCACGCGCAGCTGCTGCCGTGTGCATTACTCAGCACCGTTGCTATCAGTTGACTTAAAGCTTTCGTGACTGCAGGAATTAATCTTCTTTGGGTCTTTCGGTAAAGCCACGTATATAGAAAAAAATAATCAAAATAATAACAATATCACGACATTTAGATCGCAACACAAGCAATCGTCTTCACCTGAAGATTGCTTGTGTTGCGATCGAAACGTCGTGATATTGTTATTATTTTGATTGTTTTTTTCTACCTACGTGGCTTTACCGAAAGACCTAAGGAATATGATGAACCAATTGTGACAATATATGTACGTGCATACGTAAGCACAGTATCACTCTGTTCTGTCTCCACGCGTCGATACGAAAATATATTTTACTCCGTCCACCTATCGGCTTTCCAGACAAATATTGACCTGCAGCATTTGTTTAGCTAAGAAAATTCTGAACTAGTTTCAACATCGTGGGTCTCTTCCGTGGAGCCGGGCTTGTTAAACAAATTCTGCTGGATCAGCAGCATTTGTCAAGAGCACTCCGTTGATATGATGAGGCGCGTTCGACGCAAACAAGCAACGCCATACACATGCGACGCAGAAGCGCACAACGACTGTGAGTTTTTACATCGACACGTAGTCTTCCATTCTTCTGGAACTGTGAGATATGCGTCCCATGAAACGTCCCGGTTTTTGTTCGTAGTTCGGAGGGGGTGGCAGCCGCGGTCTGACGGCGCCGCACGAGGCGCGTGCTTTGCGGTTTTTCCTTGTGCGTGGCCCCGAGCCATCTGGTGCTGGCATCGGCCAGGAAAGCCGATTAAGGCTCCGCCACTCTCTGCCTCTCCCCTTACCCGCCACCAATAGCCAGGGCTCCCGTTAAGCCTCGTGGCCAGCCACCGTAACGATGCAGGAAACGCGACCTGCCCACTCACCCCCACTCCACCCTCCCCCCACCCACCATCCATGTGCACCTTCCTGCTCCCAGCTGCCTCAAACGGCTCAGAGCATGCAGTTGTTTTTCGCCCCCCCCACACCAAACCCACCCATGCTTGGTTGTTTTAAGAACTGGTCATTGTGAGACTGGCGTGGCTTCTGCAATGTACATACCATATACACAGGGTAGCCCAACGGTTGGGACGCATAGGGCTCTTATATTTATATTAACAAATCACATAGGAAAACAATAAAATAATAAACATATATATTTTTATTATTTTATTGTTTCCCTTCTACGTGACTTTACCGAAAGGACAAAGAATATGAACCCCTGCAGTCACGAAAGCTTTAAATCAAAATTTAAATCACATAGGGTTAGTTAATTTATTTAAACAAATGTTTTAACTCACTTTCATTAACATTGACATTAATTGAGGATTTTTTTGAGCAATTGCTCCTTCAATTCTCTTTGTCCATCGCTGCGTCTTTCAGCTGAGACAGCTTCCATGCCGTCTCGTGGTCGATGTTCGATGTCCACTCAGACCCTCGTCACCCCCTCCATCCCCATCGTTTGCAGCGATCATCCTGGCCACGTGTCCGAATGGATTCAGTGTCCTGTAGCTGACCTGATTTAGTGGCCTTGATTCTGTTTGCTACGTCTATCCTCTCCAGAACTTGCTTGAGCTAAGAAGATTTCTATAAATCTCTGTGACTCCTGATAAAGTGAGCGGGTTAAAGGCAGATCAGAGGGAACTCAACTGCTCCGCACGGTCGCGATGTTCTTCACGGATCTGCAGACACCTCTGGTCGTAGCAGCCACGCGTGCAGTGACACTGAAGGCAAACGACGTTTTTTTACGGTAATAGCCTCCATCAGAGCCTGTGAAAATTGCTCTCTCCGTATTGCAAAAATGTAGCTTTAGCCACGCAATCTGATATTCGCCCATTTAACAAATAGCAGGGAGGAAAGTTGAAACGCGCTGCTCTGCGTCCGCTACGTCCCGGCGAGCCGCCTCATCTCATCGTCAACTGTTCCACGCCGCTGCCAGGCAGACTCAAACGGCGTAACCACGATACGTGCTCCTGAAGACCCAATTTAGTTTGATGGCAATTACTATATCAAGCTTTATAGTGCAATACAACTGCGACTGATTAAGTCTTTAAAGTCTCTAACGCTGTGACCAAATTACCCGGCATGCACTCGATCTCGTTAAAATCTCCGAAGCTAAGCCCGGTGTGCTCCTGGATAGCGCTCGGATGGGCGACCACAGTGCACGCCGGGAATTGTCAGAGGTGGCTGTGGGGCTGTGCCACGCGGTGGTCGGCGGAGAGGAATTAAGGAACCCCATCGTTTTCTACTCGATCATCCCACGTCTACGCTACTCGCATCTAGCACCCGGCACTGAACCAGCGTGGTCAATTGTAGCCAAATAACTCCCATGACATGACCGGCACATCGTGGTGAGGCCCCCATCCAGCGGGAGGATTGCCAGAGGGGGCGCAGTACTCGCGCGTGTGCGAGGCACATCAAGAATGCTCGAAGCTGCCTTTTGGCGACCGCCGCCATCGTTGGCACGAGGCGTTTCGCCACGTGCTTGGGCAGCTCGTGCCAGCCCTCACTGCGCCTCTCTGCCGCCATACAAAGCCCAGGCGATGGTCGAGATGAGGATGCACCTGCTTAAGAGTGAGCATGAATGCATGCAAATGAACAGTGTCAATGTACCACTGAACCTGAGATTATTTATAGAAGCCGCTTCGAGAGCCCAGTCAGGTGTAATCCTTTATCTCGGCCAGGGTTCGGCAACGGAAATGGCATGAAGCGCCGTTTTTTGTTCCAAATTCGATAATAAATCAAATAAAAACACTCAATATTTCAAGAGCCGCAATGCGTTTGAATACGAGAGAGTGGTCCTGAATAAATAACACCAGGAATCCTTATTGAGCCGCGTGCGGCTTCAGAGCAGCAGGTTGTCGACACCTGAGCTCGGCTGACGTGGGGACAGATACGTTTGGGTTTTCGATATTAAAAACTGAAATTGTCTCGCAGCGTTGCAAGTAAAGTCATTATTTCGGGTCCATTCAATGAACACACCCACTTATGTGTCGCGTGTTACCATTAGTGTCCAAATAGAAATGATGTGTGAATACACCACTTTCAATTATACATTTTGCAATTTAACTTAAAGCGTTTGCGTAACCTAATGTGCTATAATTTTTGTTACGCAATAAAAAGGACGTGAGTGAAGATGGCAACAGTGCAGCCCTGCGGTAGCTTTACTCGCACCACTGCTGGATGAAGGCATCCACTGGGGGGACGGGGCCTCTCGAATGCCCCGTCTAGAGGGTATTTGGTCTACTCTTCCACGCCGGCCAGATGTCTCAAAAGAGGTGGGGGTACCTACACTTTTCTCCACCCCACGTCACCTGCCGATCGACGTAATGTACCCATTCCCTCTACTGCTGGATGGACAGAAACGGGTGAGGTTCGGGGAGTAAGCATTTTGCCTTATTGCTTTAACTGGCACGGCGGGAGATTGACTCTATTAAAACTAGACTAAAACTATTAAACTATTTTTTATTTCATCAGGTAACACCAAATGAGCTATACACCTCATTTTTCAGAAGCGACCTGGCCACAAATGATAGCTCAAAGAAATGGCTTATCATATGGAAATGTATAGCAGACAATTACTCTAAACGCACGTTTCTAAACGTGGAGGGAAAACACGGAGGACCTGGCGAAAAATCCACGCGATCACGGGGAGAGAGACACCACAAACTCCAAATATACAGCAGCAGCAGGCGTCAGGGTCGGGATCGAACACACGACCTCCTGCATACCAGGCGACGGAGTTAACATCTCGCCACCGTAACTCGAACGGGCCAGCTCTGGATTGCAAGTCCAGTGTGCTCACCACCACTTAGTGTGCCCACCACTCCACCACTGTGGCTCGCAATATCCCTGAAAAAAATCGTTAAAACAAATTCCCTGCTGCGAGTCTCCCCCGCCCCTGCTGTGGGCATTCTTTGTGGGTCTAACTTTAGGGCACGGCGAGTTCCCTAACCAGCTGTGGCAGGCGCTACGGCTCACGGATGTTCATTGTGATGAGGACATCCCCCCTCGGGGCAGAAGCGCGCAGGCACGCACAGCGCCCGGCGCTTCTCCCCCATTGATCTGATAAGCAGATCCGAGCTAATGGAGTGCTTCCTTCCTTGCGCAACCGTGATGGGCGGGGGGGGGGAGGGCTTTGGCCTGTGCCCGGGAGTACAACATAAATACACGCCACGGGTTGTGCAGCTCGCTCACTCGTTCGTTCGCACGGTGGGGTGACTCAGCGCACATCACAGGCGACGTCTCTGCCTTTGCTCTGTGGATTATTAACGCTACGGTGACGCAGGGTAATGACTCCGACACGCAGCGTGCTGCACGGATGAAGGATTTCGCGAGGGAACGCGGAGCCTCACGCAGTCACCACAACATTCTGAGATCCCTTTTCTTCACCGCCATCACCATCATCAATAGCCATATGATCAATCCACTGCTGGATGAAGGCCTCCCCACGCCGTGCAGGCCGTGAGGGTTCTTGACCATACTTCACCAAGCTGGTCAGTGCGGAGTGATGAAGGCCGTGTTGATTACGGAACAGGGATTGTGCAGCACTGCCCTATGCTACCCACGATGCTCACAACACCTGGCACTGCGCGGTAGCCACAGCGTCAAACGCTACTCAGGCTTAACCTCTGCTTGGCTTTCGCTATCTGATGGGATTGGGCCCTTTGCAGGCGATTGGGTCAATTGGTTTACTTTTTGTACAGTTTACAAGCACGTCATGCCCCGACCATATGCTTAACTAGCACATATTTGCGTGTAAATAGTGTGTGCATATGTATCTATATATTTTACACATTTTGGCAGCACACAGTTAACTATAAGATTAGTTAAAATAGTAGGTGTTTACATAAACAGAACGAGCACAATTATAATGCTGTAGTAGCATTGCTAATATTACACGATGGGGTTATATAACACTTGACGCTTACCTAAGCTCAATTCATAATGAGCTCAGATGTACTGCCGGTGGGGTTTGCGAGGTTCTCGACATTCTTGTTCATATATTGCTTGGATTACATAATACTAAGAACAGCGCTCTAAGTGAGGAACTGTGTTTTGTGCACGGCGCGCATCAGCAAATAAATATAATTCACTTCCTCACGCCACGGAGAGGTGCAACACAATGATGATGATGAGCAAACTCTTGCGCAACAACATGTTTTTGTGAGGCCACAGAGCGACTGTACGGAGTCCACGAGAAGGCACCGCACTCTCAGCTGCTTTTCAAATGCCTGTTGTGAGGAGGCCGAGTGGCTCAGAGGTCAGAGGTCAGAGCGCTGAGCTGCCACCACTGCGATCCGCGGTTCAAATCCAAGAATCGGCCGCCACTGATTAAAGCGGCTTCTCAAGTGCAGCCAGTTGATGATAGTTTCGACCCGGTCACCTTTGACTGTGCAAATATGAAGGCAGTACGTTAAATTAAAGCTCACCGATTTATACATTTCGGTTTGACTGACGGAGACGAACATTGCTTTCGGTGGCAAGGCAGGTATAATAACAATGCTGCCCTTACTCTGGACCAGAGGGCACTTGAGGGAGCTCAGAGGTCGATCTGCGATATCCACTTCAGCCCGACGTTGGTACTGTGCAGAACACGACCTCCCAGTATGCAAAATTAAACTACTGTTGGTTCCCAGGGATGTGTGAATTGTTTCATTCCAGAGGAGAAGGCCCTGTTGAGAGAAGCAATTTATCCGTTTTGAAATGCATTTTTATAAAGACTTCACACCACCTGCCGGAATTGTGGAAGTTTGCAAAAAAAATGTGCATTTCTGTCTCGAACTTGGGTGAAGGTAATGTTCTAAAATAAAATAAAAATCTCCCAAAGAACAGCCACATCCGGCCAGTGGCCCTGACGATGAATTCATCGTCATTCGCAGGACGAGTCAGAATTGACGCGACCGCCCAGTTTCCTGGCTCCTGGTGCCTCGCGCGTTGAAGCGTCACGACTGTAAACGAAGCATTCAGCCTCCAATCTTCTGCTGCTGCTCTCACAGTATAGAAATACCTCCCCCAGACATCCGAGCTGTCGACTCCCTGCCCCTGTTCAAGTCCAGGCTATGTTCTTCTGCAGCCTGTGACTGACTGCCTCTTCTCTAGAACATACACCTACTGTGCTCTACATCGTATCCGTCCACGTGATGCGCATGTCACATTGTTTTTTTGGTGTGCAGCGTCCTGAGACGCAGCAGTATTTAGACACTATATAAATTATCATTGCATTGCGCAATATTGCATTGTATTTAAAAATGCACAGCCGCTTTCAAGTGATGGGTTGTAAGCACTGTAGGCCTATACGCATTGTTACAAAAGGTACAATGTGCCTGGCTTTGGCTGTGTTGAAGACGGCCAAGACAACAGGGCGCATTCTGATGCCCTCCGAACACAGCTTTGTAAGCTTGGGTATGAGGTAGTCTTGAGGGGTGTGTTCATACGGCGAATAATCCTCAATCGCAAACTCAAGTGCGGGGTGAAACTTCATTGATCAGCTTTGGTCTTTCAGTCGAGGTACGCACGTGTCCATATGAAACCGCCCAACACGCGTGCTTGTTTAACAGGCAATGTTTAATCTCCCTCAATGGGAATTTCTCTTCGAATGAGAGACACCTGTGAATGGGTCTGCAGTCAACGACAGCGAAGAGATCGGAGCAACGGCGATCACTGGCAGCGCGAGACGTTTCGTTAAAACATATTCACGTTATTTCTGTAAAAAACTAAATTAAGCCGAATAAAATACTGTACTTCTTAACAAAGTATTATTGTTTTATTGAAGTAATCTCAGCGCACATATTTAGCTTTTGTAGCAGATTATATTTTTTAAGGTTTAGCGATTACGTTTATAAAAAAATCGAGTGAACACGTCGAGTAGAGGGCCATTCGCGTCGCTCGCAATATTGCCTTCGGCAGCGTCGTATACAATGACGTGGCGTCGGAGAACACCTCCAATCGTTTGAATATGGTCATTCGTGCCGTGTGTACTTGTCACAGGCGTGTCAGCGCTTCGGCGCGCAGGAAAGTGCGCGGCTTTCCCTGACCACGAGAAGAGGCTTTATCAGCGCCCTCTTACACTCAGCAAATACCGCAAGCTCCCTCGTTCCCTTTCTAGCTCGCTCGCTCCCTCCCTTTCTCCCTCGCTCGCTCGCTGGCTTCGCTGCTCGGGAAACGGCGAGCGATGATTTCACAACCCGGCAAAATTAGACTGAATAGGCGAACACAGAAAGCAGCACGCCACGTCGCATCGCACGCGTTCAGTCGTAATCTATCGTGGCCGCATGTTGCGTTTTACACGGGATATGCCAAGGTGGAAGTCACGGATTGTCAGAACAGCCGGAAGAGCCAGCCAGCCACTGCAAGGCAATGACCGCAAGACCGTCACGGACGGCGACGATCTTTGCTTGACCTGGCCACTGTGGAAGAGTGCCGGTGACATGCACAGCTGGCGACTTGCCACTTTGACGCGTTTGAAAGCATCGTGCGGTGGTCACTTTTCAAATAACAGCACTCACCGTCTTTTTTGTTTGTTTTCGCAATTCTCTTTCGTTTTGTTTTACGCGGCAAATTCCAGTTCTGGCGACTCCCTCTCTGTAAACACAATGGATGAGGATCATCATCGTCATCCTTGTCCATTGTACATATGCAGCCCATTGGATCAGTGCTTGCTGTTCACGTTACATCATCATAACGAAGATCACCGTAACGAGAATCCAATGTGAGCAGCAAGCATTGATCAGACGCACAGTTGTTTACGTAACACGTCTGATTTCTAAGTAAAATTGGACAACGAGGACTAATAGGCACACAACAAATATGACTATTTTTTTACGTTGTCTCAAAAGGTTCAGGAATTTAAAACAAATCCCCTCTTGAGAGCGTCTCTAATCCTACTGAAATTACATTCGGGCGCAGGAATGCATCACCAAGTGGATTATCATGTTCACGATGTTTCCATTGACCTCACTGCAACATGCCTACCCATAATGCAATGTGCCAGCAACATCTGATAATTTAGCTTTCAATATACATTTTCTTATTTCGTATTGTTTGATGCAATAGTGCAGTGTTTGTATGTTACTTAATAACCACACATAGTTTTCTATTTACCAATTTTAAAACTGTTCTTTGTTAAATATACAAATAATAATGTAATTCTCATCAGGCCCTATGGTGTAAAGTGCAGTTTACAGCTCTAAATGACTCGATCTGTCTGGCCCCACTATTATGTCCTATGGAGGTGGGTGGTTGCCCGAAACGTCGCCAATTATATGTATTTTTTCATTTTAAGCAGTGTTCAAGGACGTGGTGATTTACGTTGCTATCCGTACTTGTCAACACAGCACCATTACATCATCATCTGTTTAAGATTGATAAACTTGAAGACAAAACCAGCGTCAAACGGAATCACAGAACCAATAAAGAAACGACAGCACGACCTCCACGGAGATGGAGGGATCAGTCCGCATGCAGGAGTGGGGCGAACGACAGCGCGCACTGGACAATGATGGATGGTCACAGCATTGGGAATGCCTTCATCCAGCAGTGGATAGACAATGACGCATGATGATGATCCTTTCGTTTTCATCACCACCCTGTGGCACCTCACTTAAGCGGTCTCTCTCTATCTCGCTTTTGCCATTATCTGCTTCACGTATCTCTCATCTCCGGCATCCTTCTGTCGCCACGGTAACTGCGAGGCGAACGCAGCGCGCCCTGCCCGCAGGGGCCGCCTGCAGGCGCTTGGCGCTCCTCGCATCGCCACGGAGCCGCGCACCCGGGAGTCGTGCGGGGCTCCTGCGCTCTGTGGCTGGCGGCCACAACAACAACAACACAACAACAACAAAACGACAACACATCAACAACACATCAACAACACAACATCAACACATCAACAACACAACAACACATCAACACAACAACACATCAACACAACAACACAACAACAACACAACAACACAACAAACGCTTCCACATTGAGACTCGTAGACTCCTTCAGTGGGGGCGATGGGAAACCCAAGAGATTCCCACTCCAGACGCTGGCTAAACCTGATGCAAGAGGCACCCCGAGGGGCCTCTGTTGATTCCTTCCTCGTCTGATGCCCCCCCCCCACCCCCCTTGTCCGCCGTTAAACGATTCTCTCCTCCTTTTCCCTTCCCTTTCTCCTCTTTCTATCTTCTCCCGTTGCTCTTTCTCTTGCTCTTTCTCCGTGTGCTTCACTGTTTGCTGGATCACAGCTGAGGAGCCCCGCGCCTGCGTGTGTGTGTGTGGGATGCGAATCCCAATTCCTTTTTGCTCGACTGAAAGCGTAGCCATTTCGACGTTTCGGCCGCCCACTCAAGGAGGTGAGACAAATATGTCTCCAACCGATACAAGCAGCAGTGAAGCAGTGCAGTTCTTCAGGAACTGTTGATGGGGATTTTTTTCACAATGCACAAGACGGAGTGCTGTTTGTACGCGCTTCTGTGTGTTATTGTTTTAAACTTGTGGATTCGTGGATCGCACGCCTTTTTTTGTGATGGTTTTTCCTAGTCATCCACAGATACGATCGGTATGTTGTTGAAGAACAATGTGTCCGCCTCGAGCTCACACGTGCGAGCTGGTGGCTTCTCGATTCCCCCGAGGTCTCTCTCTGTGCTCACGGTGTTGTTGGACACTGACGGCCTTGCCCGCCTGACTCGCTCGCACTGCGAGGTCAAATTAGCCGCGATGCCGCGCAGTGATACCACACCGCGACATGTTTCTAAAGTGTGTTTTTATACTTTGGAACACATTGCAGATTGACGGATAATACAAACTATGCCTAAAAGCTTTACGTTTTTATTGGGCAAAGAGACCCTTTAGAAATCCATGTATCTGTTGCACAAAAGGTTACGAAAATATCCATTTCCTCATAATAACCATTTGCCATTTTTATCCCTCTTGTGTACATTGCAGTCAGTACAGACAGGCATTGCTATATGGGGCCGCACCTGCACGCTCACCTGCACACTCACCTGTACACTCACCTGCACACTCATCTATACGCTCACCTGCACACTCACCTGTACACTCACCTGCACACTCGCCTACACGCTCACCTACACACTCACCTGCAAACTCACCTACACGCTCACCTGCACACTCACCTACACACTCACCTACACTCTCACCTGCACACTCACCTACACACTCACCTGCGCACTCACCTGCACACTCACCTACAAACTCACCTGCACACTCACCTACACTCTCACATACACACTCATCTACACACTCACCTGCACACTCACCTGTACACTCACCTGCACACTCATCTACACACTCACCTGTACACTCACCTGCACACTCACCTGCACACTCACCTGTACACTCACCTGCACACTCGCCTACACGCTCACCTACACACTCACCTGCAAACTCACCTACACGCTCACCTGCACACTCACCTACACACTCACCTACACTCTCACCTGCACACTCACCTACACACTCACCTGCACACTCACCTACAAACTCACCTGCACACTCACCTACACTCTCACATACACACTCATCTACACACTCACCTGCACACTCACCTGTACACTCACCTGCACACTCATCTACACACTCACCTGTACACTCAACTGCACACTCACCTACACACTCACCTACAAACTCACCTGCACACTCACCTACACTCTCACATACACACTCATCTACACACTCACCTGCACACTCACCTGTACACTCACCTGCACACTCATCTACACACTCACCTGTACACTCACCTGCACACTCACCTGCACACTCACCTGTACACTCACCTACACACTCACCTGCACACTCACCTGTACACTCACCTACACTCTCACATGCACAGCCGCTAGAGCGGCACTCTCGAGGGGCCTCCAAAGGCCCTTCCACATGCAGTGGCGCGAGTGAGCGTTCGTAGGGCTCCACCTCCACCACCTGCGGCTGACTCAACATCCCGCAAACCTTGCAGCCACTTGCTGCTGCGGCGGCTGCGGCTGCGGCTATGGACCAATATAGACACGCGTCATCCCCAACAAATTGGGGAATTTGCGAATGCACTCAATGCGACAAAAGAAATGACACCGCGAAGTGCAGGCCGCGTGACATGCGCGGTGTGGGTTTTTTGCTGTTGGTGCTTCAGCTCGGGCTGACTAAAATCTCGCTCGCCGCGTACGAGAACGCGGAGTGGGGGGGGGGCTTGTGGCGGGGGAGGGGCGCCGGCCGACGTCGACAGCAGCCTGTCCTTGGATTATTACAATTCCCTGGCATGCCCCATTGTTGAAAGTGGCGCGTCCTCGGGATTATTGAATAGGTGCGGATTGTGCGGGTGGGGGCAAGGAGTGGTTGGCGGCAGGATGCTGAATAATAACAACAACAACAACAACAATAATAATGTTCATGTCGTTGAAGTTGAGGCCGGTGCTGTGGTTTTATTGATCCCGTGGTGCAGTGGTTTGGGTCGGGCGTGCAATTCAGAATGTCGGCAAATTCCATTGCATTGTTGTCCTTTCGCCGCACCTCCTATTATCACGGTGTACGGTGCGAAAGAAATTCAACTACGTGCATTAGATCTGTCAGCAGAGCTGGAACAATGGACGCGATTATTGATCACTCCCCCCCGCCTCTGTCTGTCCAGCACCGTGGCGTGTATGACCACAGTCGATCAGCAGGTCACAGTGCGGTGGGGTAAAGTGTGGGTGCTTCCATCTCTTCAGGCATTTCTCACCAGCGTGGAAGAGGAGGCCACACAAAAATCTGCCGCTGGAGGAGCTTCCCCTGCCAAGTATCCCGTTCTGTCAGCAGTGGCGCGAGCAACCAATCGCAGAGCTGCCCCCTACAGTAGCTCGTCACGGGTGTCACGTACACCCGGGGATTATTATTATAAAGATTAAGATTAGATCTAAGCAGGGAGAGGACGTGCCCCCTCGCTACGCTCGCCCTCCCCGCGTGTCCACACGCCGGTCTAGGGGACGGGCGGTGGCGCAGCGCCCATCCGGGTCGGAGCGGCCCCCAGCGCGCCCCAGGACACGCCGCGAACGCACGAGGCCTGCGCACTTCGCTGCCACGCGCGTGAGGAATTCACGCGGATAGGGAGAGATACGGGGGGCAGATGACTTTTAATCATTCGCCTCCATAGTACTCTTCTATCGCTACTACCATGGCCAACGTTCACGTGACCTTCACTCCTTGATTCCTTCATATGTGTAAGAGGCTCGGATCTACCAGACACTGACTGTGTTTGTGTCATCTACACTGTATTCAACCACCACAGGTCACAATGGCACCCTCACCCACCCACTCACCCACCACACTACAGGTCACAACAGCCCACTCACCCACCCACTCAATCACCAAACTGCAGGTCACAAAAACACGCTCACCCACTCACCCACCCACTCACTCACCACACTACAGGTCACAGCAACACGCTCACCCACCCACTCAATCACCAAACTGCAGGTCACAACAACACGCTCACCCACTCACCCACCCACTCACTCACCACACTACAGGTCACAGCAACACGCTCACCCACTCACTCACCACACTGCAGGCCCAAACGCGTCTCTTTATGTATACTCACACCTTCGCACTGCTCCACTTTGGAATTCGCTCCGGTCGTCTCTTTCCCCAATTTCTTGACGCCGTGTTCAAGTCAAGAAACATGTCAACTCTTTGTCTATTCTAAAAGCGCTGTCCGTTGCTGGCCGCTGCTGGTCCAATTTGGGCCTCTGGGCCCAGCTGTGGTTTATAAGAAGAAATATTCCGAGGCGAGCTGGGGGCCCAGCCGAGAGGTGCCGGGAGCAGGCCCGGCGGCGCCTTTGATGTGGAACCCGCGCGTGCGATGCCGATGACCATCGGCGATGCCTCGCTTCTGTCAAGCACGGCACGCCAGAGGGGCTCCGTGCGTTCACGTACACGGATGTGCCGCTGCACGGCTCCCCGTTGTGTCGTCGAGGCCCTGCCGCGTGTTGTTCGGCACGGTTTCCGTCGTTCCGCTCCACGTGCCGCAAGCTTCTTCAGGAACTGAATTCAGTAAAAAGAAGAAAACCCGGCGATTTCGTACTCAAATGAGCATTGAGGCAGTGCCCATCTCCTTGTTTGTAGACCTGGGCCTGTGGTGAAAATTCCACATTCCTATGGTTTGGGTGAGTCCATCGGCCAATACTGTTGGCTTCCGCACAAAGTTGTATTAATTTGATTGACTGTGGATGGATGATAGGCTGAGTCAACCCCTAAGCAGGATTATTTCCCCCTGGCCTGGTTTGACAAACTAAACGACACCGACAAATACTGGCCGCGTGACATGCACTCGGCTAGCAAGCGCAATCAGTTCCCGAAGAAGCCCTTCGCACGTGGAGTGAAACGTCGGACATGCGGTACAACCCGAAGATGCGTGGGCGAGCCGAGGAGCGGCTGCCTCTGGAATGTCACGGGCGGCGGTGGAGGCACGCGCCGATTGTTTACGGCTGCGAAACGATTCATGCCACGCGTGATGAACGGCACGCGCAGGCGCATCCATTTTGTCGTTGGAGGAAACCACGTGGTTGTGTGTTCGAGCTGGAAAAAGCGAACCGAGCGGAGTTCAATTTCTATTTAAAGCGTTCGTGACTGCAAGGATTCATCTTCTTTGGTTCTTTCGGTAAAGTCACGTAGAATGAGAATAAAATAATAAAATAAAATAAGACAATAAAATTGAAGCCCTGTCGTCCCGACAGTTTTGTTCCTTCACCTGAAGAAGGCTACTTGTGTTGTAGCCGAAACGTCGTGACAATTTGATTGTCTTATTTTATTTTATTATTTTATTCTCATTCTACGTGACTTTACCGAAAGAACCAAAGAAGACGAGCGGAGTTCGTTTTAAGATGATGAATACCATGAAGTGGGAGCCGTGAGCGATGGACACAGCGGTGGAGCAGCAGAGATGCTGACAGCTCTCCCTCGCCACAATTTCCACAAGCATGTTCAACCCTATTTCATCGATTACTTTTGCATTCGTGATCTATGGCTTTGGCTGTGCGAAACTCGGCTTAGTAAATGAGGTCAAAGTCAAAGTGATTTCCTGCTTAAATGAGCAATGATCCGGTGCTGATTTCGCCCTGAGCCGGTAGTGGAAATTCCAATTTCCTACAACAACCGCAAGTCTTTCCATTTGTCAACTGCTGTTGACTTACTTTATCGACCCTGAAAGTAGGATGGGCTGAGTCAACCCAAAGCCAGAATGTGAACTTGCAGATTTCTGATGGCGAGTCATTGATAACCAAATATAAAAAAAGGTTTAGTTGTTGTGCAGTCGAGAACCCGGCTCAATCACGGACAGTGGCTAAGATCCGAATCCCATTGCAGGACCTCAATGGTGCACTCTGACCTCGGAGCCGCCCGTCCCCCCTCTGCAGCGGTGTCAGGAGGTGAACGCAGCATGGCACCTCCTGCACTGCCGTGCCTCTGCTCACGAGCAAAAACCACCGTCACGCGAACTCCGGTCATCCTCGCAGCAGCAGACATGAGCTAGACATCGATCAAAGACGGTCACTGCATCGCGCCTTTTCAGATGCGCTTCTGCGGCCGTCTGGAACGTTCTTCCTTCCGATATTAGGAAGCCGCTGGAGCTTTGCACTTTGAAATCATCTAGATTGAAAACGAATTTCTTTAGAACTGTTTTTGTGTTTAGTTTGTTGTCCTTCCCCCGCATCTCCGATAAGCACGGTTGGTTAGGTACGGTGCGAAAGAAGTTCAACATGCGTAAATACATACTATCGGCCACTGGGAAATTGATTCACTTCCACGCATCCCACAAATATTTTGGAGATTGCAGATAACCACTGCATGACCCCTTGCTGCAATTTATTGTAATGATTCACATTTGTTTGGATGTTTCGCCAAGGATGTTTCATTTGAAATGTTTAAAGTTGGGGAGGCTGATTTTTTTTTAAAAAAGCCCCGGCTTGCATTCTTTTTCCAAGCGTGCGTGCCCGCCCTGGCATCCTGTTGACAGGACGCGCGTCTCGGATTAAATACTTGTGCCGGTGGGCTGGGCCCTGTTCCCGACAAACTATGGGTCTTGCTCGTGTCGCAGCTGGACTCCACTCGGCGCTTCTCGGTGTGCATTGTTCACGCGCTCACGGCATGAGTGCAAAGGTGGTCTTGCAGAAGCAGCACCGACATCACTTACGCAATGCGGAGAGGAGAGCTCTGCCGCTATCTGGGTCATTACAGTGACGCACAGGAGCGTCCCAGGGTTTTTTCTGGTAAATGTCACTGTCGATCAATAAAAGTCAAACGAGCCGCGGCGTTTTCTAAATGATAGTGGCGCTTTTTTGTAATCGTGGTGTGTTTTGATATTCATCAATGTTTCAAAAAAACAAACCAAATAGTAATAACTTACAGCCCCCTATCAACCCGCTGCTGGATGAAAGCCTCCCCAGTGGTGTATCGATGTGGGTTGTTTGAATCGATGAACCAATTCTGCTATTACTCGCCACCGATATTTGTCGTGGCTGGGAATCGACCTCGGGTAAAAAAAAGTGTTCACAGCGCAGCAAAAGGAGCCACTGCACCAGCAACTGTCACGAGCACTTCAACATCCCAGAAACAAAATCACAGGGAGAATGCTTTGATTGTGAAGATATCTCAGGAGAGGCTAGGATGCGAGATTCACCACGGTCTTGTCATCTGTTGTGGTAGCAGTGGGTCTACGTGGCGGGCAGTAGAAGGCAGTGCAGAATAATAATCCATTGTTGTACTGTATCTGTACGCTTCCTCGTCTATGCTCCCTGTAGTGGCCAACCCGCAATAAAGCAACGTGGCGACGCGAGGTGTAATGACCCCACCACCCGCACAGCGGTGCGTAGGCCTCGGTCTGGCAGCGGACTGACGTAGCACACGAGGTGTGGATGGCGACTCGGCGTGGTGGTTCGTTAATGTGGACACCGCACCAGACTGCCTCGTGTCCCTCTGTGTCATGGGAAGCACTGAAACGAGCTAGGGGAGCGGAAGAGCACTTTGACAAAAGCATCGTGAGGCGACATCGCGACGGCGCAGCGAACAAAGCGGCCGGTTTCCTCGCGCGGCCGTCCTCGCGCCAGCCCCTCGCACGTCTCGCTCGGCTTTCCAGCGCGTTCCTCGGCCGCGCGGCGCGACGCTATTGTCGGTGGAATTCTGTGGCAGCCGCTCATTAAACAGCCGCTCGCTCGGAGTGGAGAGGGCGAGCGCCTCGGCCACCGCGACGTCGCCTCCGTGCGCTCGAAGGTCACGCGAGGAGCAGCCAAGCGGAATGCCGAGGCCGCCGACGCAGGGCCCCACCGGGCTCGCACTTCGGGGAATTCGCACCGCAGTCTGCGCCGTGTGGTTGGCGTCGGCGTGGGTTTTGCGGCCGTCCGCAGCAGAGATTCGTGATCTCCCGCAATCCCCACCGAGTGCCAAGTGGCCAGGCCGCGTCGAGACGCGGCCTGGCCACTACAAAACAAAAAACCTCGTTTCTGGGCCACCTCGCCCAAGCCTTTGCGAGTCCCCGCGGGGGCTGCTTCGCGCGGAGACGACCCCGGGGGGGGGGGGGGGGGGGGGCAGAGAACGCGCAGGGAACGCCGCCGGGGATGTTGTTGTTCACATGGCGGCGTTTCCCCGCTGGAAGGTCCGAGCCGTGTGGCACAGAGTGCTGCTTCCACGGTGAAACAGAATCAGCCGAGGAAATCGATGCCTTTGTGTGCCGTTACCTGCACCCTGGCCTCATACATTATTTCTTCCCAAGTGTTCTATTTCTCAGACTTGATAACCGGGTGTCACACGCGGGACCGGCACGTAGTGTTCCCTGGGTCTCTCTCGATGCGAGATGTGGATGTCCGCCCGCTAAGCGAAAATACATTTTTAGGTATTATTAATATTACTACTACACAGTCGTCAAAGTACGGCCAAGTGACGTGGAGGCCATAGACGTCCGTGATGTCACTCGAGCGCCCTCCGAACGATGTTAGCGGTAGGCTGCCGAATTTTAAACCAATTAACCGCGTTTAGATTTTAAAAGTTAACTCTGTGGCTCGAGACAAACACATTTTTAAACAAGGCATGCACTTAAATTTCGATTTAAAGCTTTCGTGACTGCAATGATTCATCTTCTTTGGTTCTTTCGGTAAAGTCACGTAGAATGATAATAAAATTATTTTTATTGTATTATTATTATTTGTATTATTATTTTATTATCATTCTACGTGACTTTACCGAAAGAACCAAAGAAGAAGGCATGCACTTATTTTATTTGAATATCAGTTCGATTATTAAAGATCGGGAAAGCCTGCAACATTTAGCTATAAAACGTACAAACGCGTTCCAGAGAGATGGAAATGCGAAAACTCCACACGGGCTGGCAGCGAATTCCACCGCGGGTTTTTTGTAACTGCAGGCGACGTTCACGCGACGATTCATTACAGTGGGGAAGTGGCGACAATGTCCAACGCACTGCAGAGATCTTCCTCAGATCCGCTCTCCTGACGAGGAGGAGGAGGCCGCACGGGATTTTCTTGGCTGAAAAAAACAAAACCTTGAGATGGAACCGGCAGCACGCCTGGCCTGGAGTCACGGGCACGTCACGTTCCTCGTGTAAAGTGCGATCCCCACACGCGCGCGGGTCACTGACTGGTGAATGTAGCCACGAGAGTCGATGCAGAACAGTGCGAAGGTCTCCTCCCGTCGCTTGCTCACCACCCGCTTCTCATGCCAGGGCGCGCTTTGAGCGAGCGAGCGAGCGACCGATTCATCTTCGCGCGGCCAAGATGAATTGTTTTCACTCTCCTCACTGTTGTCGAGAACGCGTGGCGATTAACCAGCGACAAGCAGCACTTTGAGAGTTGTAATAGGTGGGAATGAATGTTTGGTCAATTGCAGCGGGCTGTGACAACTTGGGGAGTTGCAGGCGGCGAGGTGGATTGTGAGAGGTGTCGGCAGCTTGGGGAGCTTTCAGCGATTGACCACGGCTGCTGGTGATGGGGACTTGGGAAACGAGACGACGGGAGGGAATTCCAAAGCGGAGCAGTGCGAGGGAAGACGCAGAACTGGAAGTGTGGGTGAGCCGCAACGTGGTGGCGGTTGCACACACAGCGTGGATGAGACGAAGCGGTCAGTGTCTGGTCGACCGAGTCGACGGTACGGGTGGAGGGATCGATGAGCGGTGTTCATGAGTAAGTAAAACATTTGTTAGTGCGCTCTCTTACGAGTCCAGTCCATCATGAATGCGGTAGCCAGAGCAGTAGCCAGGGTAGTAGCAACAGAAGAGTGATGAAGGGGCGATGGACTGCCGATCTAGAACGCGGCGCGGCTGGAATGACCACCTCGTCACAGTACAGGTCTCGTCTTTATTAGATAAAACAGACACCCTAAGTATTGTTTTTTACAGAGACATCGAGAGCCAGCACGTCCACTCGGGCCCACTCCGCTGTGCCGATGGGAATGCTGCGTTATTTACATCAACATTTACAAAGCACTCGCACGAACACAACATCCAGAACGATAACTTTGCATGAACAGAACGTTTAGAAATGTATACGACCCTAACACGTGGCTTCGCAAGAGCTTTCTACGCATATCGTAAATGGTCAGCGTCGTTAATTTTTCGCGCTTTTTGCCAAAAAAAAACCACGACGGTTCTCGAAGACGTAAAACATCCCGCTCAAAATAAAAAAAACAAGATATTTAAATTGTAGATGGTTTACGGGTTATCCTAAATACATTTCCTAAAAGGGGTCAAGGGTTACTTGTGTTAGAGCGTTTTGGAAGCCGAACGATGCCCGCACACGCGTGCGCAAAGCTTGCAATAAAAAAAAACTATCCGCAGACATCGCTGTTCTGCAGCATGAATGCGTTATAGTATTTGACAGCGTCCACGATGACACGAGGCCTGCAGTCAGCGTGTATACAGCACAGGTGTGTGGGGATGTGAACGGTGACGCGTACATCGGCAACTCTTTTCCAGGCGAAACTCAACACCGCACACCTGCACAGTTTGTGTGTGTATATATTAACCAAAACGGCAACACGCTACTATGCTAAGCGAAAATGCTTTCCGTGTGATTCGCTATTAAATATAGTGGAAGTGTAGTACATTGAGGTATTCAGAATAATGCTGCTACAGAAATATAACATTGAGAGGGGGTCACGTGGTTGGGAAGGGTCTGTGGCATCACCACGGACGCTGCGGGCGAAAGGCGCCGCTACCACCCTCGGTCACCCGACGGTTTGACGCGGCGCACGAGTTGAGGCCCCACGCCGCCGACAAGCGTCAGCGTGTTCACACATCGGCACGGCTCCGATTGTGATCGTTCCCGTGGCTGCGGCGCGAGGAAGCCGCCTGCCTGGCGACAGTGGCGCGCGTCTTCTGGTTCCGAGCGATCCCCGCGGAGACGGTGGCCGCTCGTCGTCGTCGCTTTGTTCATCGTTCTCCGACTTCCGGACGCACGTTGAGTTTCTGGAAGGTTTGCGAGTCGGCGAGTCCGAGTCTTGTGTGCGCGCGTCGAGAGCACTTCGTATTTTTTGGGCCACCAGACTCAAAGAGGAGCACTCCCGAAATCGCAAGGCGCGATCACGAGCCGTTAACGGTCTGGACCGAAATACTGCTCGACAAAGTATTTTCCATTTTACACGCCCGACCACCAGCACGAAGTACTTGCGTCGTACCGACAGCGATGGACATTGGGTACAGGAGGGACCCTACTGCCTGCGCTGGACAAGACGAGTCGCTTCGTCTACGCTCTGAGATGGGCACAATACTGATGTTTGAAGTACATTTGGCAGTAGAGACGAGCGACCCAAAGGGACTTAACATAAACACGTGAATACTTCACGAGGAGTTCCAGACTGTTTGGTTCGGACCAGGAGATTAACATCTCTCGAATGAAAACAGAGAAAAGCGACTGGTAGGGATTTCCCTACGTGTTTCTCCCCACGGGCGTTCGGCTCGTTCGACACACAGCCAGGCACGAGGTCCGACGTTTCGCTCCAGGTGCCGGCAACATGTTTTTCATCACGTGGAGCAAAACGTCGCATATCGTGCCGAACGTCGTGCGGAATGACACGAAAACGCTTCGGAGAGCTCACAACTCGAGAAACGACGGACAAAACATTCGCACCTCAAGTTGTCCTCTCACGCGAGGTGACTTTGACCGTTCCGATTATTTGTTACCGCTCACAGCAGTTAAGTTCCTTTCTCTCGCAACAGACTCTCGCGCGTGGATAAGGACCCATTGGCCCTGGCGTGCACAATTGGCAGAGCAGTAAATGCTGCATTGTGAGTACAGTATTTGACTCCCAAGAGCACTACACCATAAGAGTTGCTGTTCAGCTTAAGCACCTTTACAAATTTCTTTTTTTAAAGTCCCATGTAACTTTATTTTACGAGAAACAAATATTAACAGATTTTGTTGTTGTTAGCATATTGCTGTTTCATTGAAATGCTGATAAATCGTTAGCGGGGCACGTACGCGTTTATTTATTACTGATGGAAACATAACAGTGCTTTGCCATTCCGTAATACTGTGCGTCTCTCTGACGTGCATCAAATAAGCGTGGTTTCACAACTTATACGCATAAAAAAACCCTGTTTGAAAATAATAACAACAATAATAATTTAAAAAATAAACCGTCCGCCACAATGCCGTCAGACTGGCTCGAGCAAAAACAAATGCAGTTTTCTTTTTCCATCGTCGCAGTACAGTTTTCACTACCAGGGGCACAACGAAAAAGCATAAACTACTCTCTTGCCTCACGAAACGCCGCGCCATCCTCAGCTGGCACCAGCGGCAATTTCCTCGTCGTTTTGTCTTTGGGTCGCGGTCCGTGCCACGACAACGGCCTGTGGAGCTTCAGCCCGAGCCTCGGTCTGCGGATCTCACGCGCAGAAGTTGCCCTCAGCCTGCAGTGGTTGACTAAAGCAGTCGACACATTCAGTTGACTCTTTAGTTTTTCAACGTTGGCGTGAGGACCGTGCAGTTTCCCGGCAATTTTTTTTTTATCTGGTCAGCCAATCAGCTTAAACTCATCGTTTATATATATACATTTACAGTCTGGTAAATGTACCATGTGCGGTCTTCCTCAGTGCACTGCTGTCTCTAAATGACATTGTTAAATGATCACAGCCAAGTGACGCATTGGTCTTTGGTGGGGAGTCATAATCGGCGCCGCGCTTCCATGTTGACTAAAACAAAAACAACAAAAATGCATCGTTGACGAATATTTTTGTTACTAATTTCGCTCGTGACATGATCACCGGCTGGCACATTCTAGCGCAGGGCCACGAGAAGTCTGCGAGTCCCAACACCGGGACGAGATCCTCAAAGGAAACCGAGGGTGGGCCACTTCAGCCAAAGTCACCGCTCCCCCATCGAGATCAACGACGCAACGCCGCCGTTTCGTCTCGTCAATTAGGTTAAAGCTGCGATGGTTTTAAGCGGCAACAAATTCTACAAGTTTTGATTTAAAGCTTTCGTGACTGCAGGGATTCATATTCTTGGTTTTTCGGTAAAGTCACGTAGAAGGGAAACAATAAAATAATAAAAATATAAAACAATACAATTCTCACGACGTTTCGACTGCAACACAAGCAGTCGAAACGTCGTGAGAATTTTATTGTTTGATATTTTTATTATTTTATTGTTTCCCTTCTACGTGGTGACTTTACCGAAAGAACCAAGAATATAAATTCTACAAGGTTATAGACGAACGACGCCACTGACAAAGTATTTAATTGTAAGTAATCGCGGAAGAATATAATATTAAAGCTGCTCGTCCTAATGGCGTGAAATACATTTCAGCAAATGGGTTTATACGAAAGGGACTTTCATCAACGGGTTGTGTGATATGTTAAAAGGTTTCTTTTGTATATTTTATTTCGCCACGGGAGCTGGCAGTGAGGATGTGACGCACATCTTCTCCGCATCGCCTCCAAGCCGGAGGGGTCCGTGCCATCGTTTGTGTGCCAAAGCAATCTTGGCACAGCCCTTGCATTTAGTTGGTTCGAACTTGCGCCTTTCAGGATCCTAAACAGACCCGACAAACATGATGGACTATAAATCTCTTTGTGAAATGAAAGGGAGTGCGCTCAAGGCAGGACTTCTCGCAGTGCGAGAGTACCCGACTATTAATGTGGAGGCATTGCGACTCTTTAATTCGTATCTTCAATGTGCTACGCTGTATACATTTACGGGGGTTGAAACATCAGTAAACTTGATCTGCAAAAAAACATTCTCGGCCGCGTGTCTTTTTTAACGCCCTCCACTTTTACGGCTCCGGATTTTATTTTTTCTTGAATTATTCCAACACGCGACCCAATCACCGTTCCGCCGCTAACTTTACTTCAAACGAGACCGAGATGAAGAAGGACCTTGAGATTCAAGGCACTCTCGCTTGAGCAGGGTGCGAGGGAGCTCGAGAGTTCGGCAACGGCGGGCGGGGAGCAGACGGACGTTTATCTCGACAATTTGCCTTCTGCGTATCTTTCAAGAGTGCTATCACCTTTTGTCTCAGCCAGCGTTAATGTAACGTACAAACATGACAAAGGAGACAGGTAAATGCCTTCGCTCTCTAATAATGGACACAGCAGCTTTAATGAGATGTTTCATGGATGCGTGATGATTGTTTTCTCTGACGACTTGAACCTAATTCCTGAGTGAGATGAGCTGTACCCAAAGGTCGGTCCCCCCCCCCCTTGTACTCAGTAGTGGCTCTGATTTTTCCTGATTTATGTTTCAGAATTTTTGTCTAAATTTTCAGCTTCACTTATTTTCCTGGAATGTTAAAACAAAATCAAGTAATGCCATTTTTCAGGTAAATTGTGCAAATTTAAGAAACGGGCGAGTGTGGGCTAGCTTCAGATAACACTTCTCGCAGAGCTCATCTTCTACCCATGAGCAGTGGCGATCCCATCTCTCGATACCATCAGTGGTTTGGTGAGCACCGTGTTTGTGCTAAAAACAGGAGACACACACACACACACATTTTTTTACAGGTTTTTTTGTTTGTTATCCCGGTCGTCTCGCTAAAGTGTTATTCGCGCCGTGATTCAAACTCCTATTTCCATTGGCAAGGCACCCTGGAGCCCGGACACAATCACAGAGTTCATGTCGGCAGTTCTCGTGCGGTACGTCCGTGGGATTCCTCGGTCTTCCTTCACACCTGCCCTCAGCCCCCGTCGCCGCTAACCGAAGAAGGGATCCTCTCCGTCGTGCGCGAGGCCCTCGGGCACCAGCTGGTCGGAGTGCGCGTCCTGCCCGCAGCCCGGCTCTCTGGCCGCGACGGCCGCCGCCGCCGAGAAGTCGCAGGCGAACCACGGGTGGTGGAGGATGTCGCGCGCCGAGAGCCGCTCGCTCGGGTCCCTGCGCAGCAGGTCGCGGATGAGGCAGCGCGCCTTGGGCGACAGCGCCTCGGGGAGCGCGTACTGGCCGCGGCGGATGCGCGCGAAAAGCGCCGTGGGCTCGCTCTCGTGGAAGGGGTACTGGCCCACGAGCATGGTGTAGAGCATCACGCCCAGGCTCCACACGTCGGCCGCGCGGCCCGAGTAGCGGCCCGACGAGCCGCCGGCCGTCAGGATCTCCGGGCTCACGTAGGCCGGGCAGCCCACCTTCTCGGCCAGCGAGTCGTCGTCGCTGTGCAGCACGCACACGTCCTCCAGGCCCTCGAGTCGCAAGCGCATCCTGCGGACGCGCGCGCGTGCACACGTGAGGCTTTCGTTATAAATAGGTAACCTTTTTTTGGCGTCGTTTGTTTTTTAGCTTAGCGCGTGATATCGGACGTGAATTTTTTTCGGGCTAGGGCCTCGTAAATGATCTGGCCGAATTGTTGATGTGAAACCCTCCACCACCCGACAGAGCCAAACAAAATGTACGGGCCACGTGGTGTACAAGCGTTTAACGTGCAAATTATCATTGTGTCTCGAATGGTCTTCCTTCCGAAATTACAAAGCCACAGGAGCTATGCACTTTTAAATCTAAATTTAAAACCCATTTCTTTAGAACTGCTTTTTGTGTTTAGTTTGTTGCTCATCCCCCGCACCACCGATTAGCACGGTTGGCTACGTACGGTGCGAAAGAAGTTCAACATACAGTACTGTATATATGTGTCAGCTCCTTCACTGGTGAGTTGAAACACAATTTTCACAGCCATATTCATGTTTTTGCTAAATTTGGTTGAAAAGAGTGAAATGTTCCGAGCGAAATGCTTTTCAAGGTTTCAAACAATGCAGACGAGGTCAGTAAGCGGACGAGGAGCGGCAAAAAGAAACGTTGAGGTCATCGTGAACAAAAAACATCGAAAAATAAATAAATAACGCGTGAAAGCCAAAGGGCAAATGGTGAAAAACAAAACATCGTTTGGAATGACCTCAACAATGACGCAGAGTGATAATAAAGTATTAAAGCTTTCGTGACTGCATAAAATTACTCATTGGTTTTTTCGGTAAAGTGACGTATGTAGAAAAACAATAAAATTATATTAAAACAAAAAAAACACTCTTCTGAAATTCGTGGTCCGCCAGGAAGTGTCTAACTTTGTTGTTGGCCTGACTGGATGTGCTTCACATAATGTTTTTTCAGGTTTGTTGAATTCTCGTCTCTCATCTTTTTGTTGTATTTACCTCCGTGATCTGTTCTTGACACCTGATGAAGATCGCTTGCGTTGTGATCGAAACGTCGTGATTGTTTTTTGTTTTAATATAATTTTATTGTATTTCTACATACGTGACTTTACCGAAAAAAACAATGAGTAATGACGCAGAGGTCGACGAGTGGATCAGTTATTAATGTGTGTGTGCAACTCAAGTGTGATTCAACATCTTGCCAGGATCTCATCTCTATTCCTCACCTGAAATAAGCCGTCAATAAGTCAGTACTCTTGGTATTAACGCCATTCTTACAGTACAAGACTGTGTTTTACTTACAGATATAGTCTACCAGTCGGTGCAAATGATGATATGTGGTTTTGTCCCAATTAAATACTTTGCGGGTAACTTTTGAAATTTGGAAAATTTGGACCTTGACATTCATTGCCTATTCCCTTTTACCAACGTCGCGGGATCTTGAACATCCACAGTGAAGGGGACGTGTGCTATGCCTAATACCCCCACGCGCTTAACCGGGGCGGTCGCTGGGCTCGAACCACGATTCCACCGCGACAGACAGCAAACGCGCTGCTGCTCGGCCGCGTCACCGCCCCAAAACACATTATCATCTGCCGCTCGGCACAACCTTTTTTAAAAGACGGGACGTGTTTGATCGTCAGTTAACACGTTGGCTTTCGCGACCGATATCATCCATAATAGAGGTTCCATAAGAGAAGGACAAGTTCCAAGGGCTCGCATAATGCGCATGATGCATAATGTCTCATTAATCCCCCCCCCCACCCCACACTTTTCGCAAGAGCGCAGAAGCGTGATCACCACATCTACGCCTCTATATAAGGAACGAAATAAGTGGACCTCTCCACAAACCTGGCTGTCGCCTGATGAAGCCAGTTGTAATTACTGGCGAAACGTCGTACTCAGATTGTAAATGTTGTGGCATGGCTCTCCAACACATCGGTGTGCTGTACTAGTGACGAATTGGCCACGTTCTGTATACGTGACAACCCTTACTAGTTGGCTGTGTCGGGTGGTGGCGGGTTTAACGACACATTCATATAGTTACGCGATCTAAACCAAAAATAAAAAAACCCTCTATTATGGTGTTTGATCGTGCAAGTTTAACAAATATGTGCAGGCAGTTAGAGGTGATACCCCCTTCTAAGTGATTTGTGTGACATCTGTAGCAATGAGCATGGAAGAGTAGGCCAAAAACCCCCTTGAGGTGCTCTCCAGTGGAGGCCATTCTGTCAGCAGTGGCGTGAGCGAGCTCTCGCAGGGCTGCACCTTTGCTACCTGTTGCACAGCAATGGCTTCGAGAGCAATTCCACCGCAAATTAATTTTGCCGAATTAACTTAGCGGGTGGCGAAAGAGGCGACAGTCGGATTTCACACAAAAGATCCCGGCTCTCCACAACAGCGCCAGGAGTGAAGCGCGCGAAGCGAAATTGCAAAGTGGTTGGCAGTGGCCCGAGGACGTGCCAAGATTCACAATCCATGCCTGGGCGCACTTTACCCAAACCGTTTTGAAAATGTTACATAAACATTTCGTGAAACCGGCAAGGATTTCCAGATTTCTGGCCCCACGCACGATGCCCCAGGACTGCACTCTTAGGCATCGCACGTCGCAAATGTGGAAAAGGGCGATATTTCTCGAGGGATGCTCTTTTGCCGAGAGACGAACAAAGGAGTGATTATTTCCCGTCCGTGACCACCCCCTCTGTCTCTTCGCCGTCATTTCAAGGGGACACCTTTGTTTGCTCTTCGATTCGGTCCCGTGCGTCGCTGCAATACGACAAACATGCGTTCGCGCGATCCTGCGTTCGCCATCATGTCATTTCAATGCGTGACACACGCGGGGTGAGATGGAACGTGACGACCTTGCAGTAGCCCCATCGCGAGGCCCTTGCCGTACGTGAAGGAGACCCGCTAATCTAATGGCAACGTGCAGTACACCGCAGGACATGCCGATTTGAGAACCAGGGGAAGCTTTGTCAACCACAAACCCCTACAATAAACCGCAGGCGGCCTGCGAAGGAGGGCGCCTCACATCCCCGAGAGAGAGACGGCACGCCGAGCCGGTGGCTTTCCCCGCAGCGCCTGGCCCCTCGCTCGGCGAGCTGACGGCGCTCCTCTCGCGTGCGTCGGCAGCGCCGCTGCGCCACGGCCAAAGCTCCTTCGCTCGCTCCCTCGCTCGCTCTCAGCACCGCGCTCGGCCGAATCCCAGCATGTGCATCCGCTGTACAAACTCCGCGTGGCATTTTAGTAATAATAATAATGCCGGGCTCCTGAGCCGTTCGTTTTTTTGTTTGCTTTCCCCCGAGGCACGTGTTTGCACTTAAGTCTCGGTGGCGCAGGCACAGTTATACAAGGCGGTACAGTAATTGCTCGCCAGTAGCCAAAGGGAGCGCACGCACAGGAAAGCCTCTTTGCCTCACCACAGGGTGAAGGTCATCAGTTTCCAGGGCTCAGCCGCCTGCACTCGCTATCTGATTGGCTGGCTGCAAGCTCGCTCGACACTCACATTTTCCATCGCCCGCTACCCTACATGGCAATCCAGTCCAGTCCGGTACAACCTGGCTCCGGGGCTCTCGAACGCGGCACACGAGGTCCGCGCGTTTCTCATTTTGTCGCCGTCGTCAAGTCCCGCTCGCGTTTCGGGGAAGCACGTCGGATGAAGGTCGCCCCTTGCCGTTTGTCGTGATCGCGGCCGCCGGGGCACGGCCGCGCATCTCGGCGACTCCGAGGAGGCGCGCGAGGGCCCTGCGTCGCCTTCGAACAAAATAAATGGGGGCCGCGTGGCATTGCTGAATTCAAGTTCAAAGTTTCGAGCGAGCGCAGCAACGAGAGCGGTCTTCGTTCTCCGGCTTCCCCCCCCCCCCTTTTTTTACGAGCCCCGGAGAATCACCCAGGATCAACTTAGTACGTCGCTTCTCTCCACCCAGCGCGATTCCCAATGCGCACGTCAAAAACGCCAAAGCAATCGGCTCATCCTGTACCTGACCGGTTGCCTTGATTTGCTCTTCAGAAATCTGCTGTGGCAGCTGTTACACAATGTGCCGGTTCAGGGTGCAGGGCGGCGATGGCGGCACCCACGTGGTAGGGCATTAACAAAGTGCTGGGCAGAGTTGGTAAGCCTCTTCCCATCAGCTGATTTCAGCAATCAATTACCTAAGGCTTTTTATTCCTATGCCCATGTGTGCATCAGAGTAAGTCTTTGAGAAAACCCAGCATTATGCTAATCTCTCGAGTTGGCCTGTTTCTCCGTTGAGTCATTTCCTGCATAGCTTGGCGAGCAAAGCAATACGCGAGAACATCTGCTGGCCAAACACATTCCTTATCAAGCACGCTGCCAAGTCGCTCTTAAAGGGAATTGGGCACAGCAGCAGAGCTCAGGGAGACCAGTCTAGTACAGAAGAGATATTCAACCAAATTTTCATGTTTGCTGCAGCTGGAATTTTTTTCCCGCTTCGGTGCCAAATGAATGCGCAACAGTTTGAAATGTAACCCACAGCTGTCAACAATGCATAACGTGTCTGCAGGGATGACCTCATAAACCAGGACCACACACAGACACGGCAGTGACGACGCTGTAAACATTTGTCTCAGCTGTGCCACCTGGTCAAGGAACTGGGAAAACAAACATGCAAGGCCATGTATAGCAAGCGAGCCACCGAGCGTGCGAATGACGTCAAGTGAACAGCGGCACGATTAACTAAAAAATATACCCCAGCTCAGAGGTCAGAAGGCTGAGGTCAGAACGCTGAGCTGGCACTGCTGAGACCCTTGGTTCGAATCTGGGTTTCAGCCACCTGTGAGTGACCTGGGTTCTCTAGTTTTTGATTGATGGTTCTCGACCGGTCACCAATGGTTGCACACACACACACAAAATCGTGACCTTAAATTTAGTTCTGCACTTATTTGGATAAGTTCTGGCTCTGAGACGTAAAGATATCAGATGTCAATGGCTGGTGGGAAAGTGTGTGGACCAGAGGTCACCTGAAGGTATCTCGGAGGTAGCTCTAAGATATCCACTTTTCTCATGAATTTACACCGAAAGCACATTCGGTAAAAAAGCTGGGGAACTACACATGGATCAGTGACGCTTTCCAAAATGCGTTTGTTCTTGTGTTTCATGAGTGAAATTACACCATCGCAAATAATCACGTCATCAACAGTGGAGGTGAGCGCATGGCACGTGATGCCGTTAGATGACGCGCACACCGTGAACCCGCTGACCCGCTGTCGCCACGATTCATCACGAGAAATACCTTGACCTCGTGTTACAGACGGACAGAGCTGTACGAAATCAGCGCCCTCATCCCGAGTAGGCAAGCAGCAGTGAGACAAAGAGGGGCGGTGGGGGCGCTCCTCACCGGTCCTCATCACGGAAGACGAACTTGCGTAGCTTGAGGTCGCGCAGGACGATGCCGTGCTGGTGGCAGTGATCGACGGCCGACACGGCCTGGTGGAAGAGGCGCGCCGCCTCCTCCTCGGGCAGCCGCTTGCAAGCGCGCACGTGCGAGTGGAGGTCGCCGCAGCCGCGCTCCAGGAAGGCGTATGCCCAGTGCTCGCCCAGCAGCACCTCGTCCACGCACGCCACGCTCTCGTGCGGCGGAATCCTGAAGTAGGCCGCCAGCGAGTCGCGGTAGCTCGCCACGTCGAAAACCTGGACGCAGAAGTACGGCGCAACGGTCAACGACGCCGCTCTATATCCATGGGACCTTTTTTTGCGAGTGTCAAAATTATGGAGGGGGGGGGGGTGGGGAAGAAGAATAGGCTTTACCTTTTCTGTCAATAAAACAGTTGTGTTAAGATGTTCAAATAGATAACTGCCCCCTGGTGCCCACCACGTGGTCCCGCGGCAGTCTGTGGCGCCTGGTGAAGCGTGGAGGTCGCCCACCCGGGCACTATCCCTGCTTTAAATAACACACGCTAATACGGTGCGTATTAAAAACACGCGCTAAGAGCTCACCTTTTGGTAATTTAAAAATGGAAAAAGGCTAATTCACATGAATGAAGTTGGTTATGAGATGCTCTGTGATGCTGGCTTCAATTATGCACCATCACGCGAGCAGAGGCCACCACATTTAGAAACAAGGCAAAGGTGGAGCCCTGCGATTATTCCCACCACTGCCAGTGGAAGGGCCTCCACTAGAGGGAGCTCTCGTGAGCTTCTCTAGAGGTTACAAGACCAACTATTCCACACTGAAGGGTACCCACACTGCTCCCCACCACACGTGGCTTTCCAATCGACTGCGGTGCATCCATTGACACTGCTGGGGCTGGGCGGACCAGAGGCACTGCGGGGGATTGAGGCTGCAGCCTTGTTTCACCTGCCGTGCCAGGAGATCGAACCGGTGACCTCTGCATTGCGAGTCCAGTGCTCTGTTAGCCGTTACCCTGCGGCAGCATCCCCCGATGTGTTTAGCCTCTCTAAACGCCGCTTCCGCGGGGCACAGCATTTCGGTGGTAATTACTGTTCATCACGGGTTGCCAAATCGGGCTTAAATAGAACCAGAGCACGTTGGCTGCGCGGAGAGAGAGTCAGCCACCATCGTGCACTTAGAGCCGCAGCGAGGCGAGTGTAAGGGGCAGATGCGCGAGCAGGTTCCTGACAGGCTGTCTGAATATCCGAGCCAGTCTTATCTGTATGCGTGGGGTTTTCTCTCCCCGACAAGTCGTTTCCTCCCACGCGTAAAGCTATTCGAAAAGGAATTTCACAAACAACCGAAAGCAGGATCGTTCTAAAAAAAAAAAAACCCAACCAACAGTCTCGAGACTCGCTGAGGCTTTCCCAAGTAAACAAAGAAGTATTATTCATATTGATGAGTCACGACAAAAAGAGTTTCACGGAATGAAAACCCGAAGTCATGTAACATTTAAGTGTTACATAACCCCTATAGACTGGGCAAACTTGGCACGTGCGCAGCTGCCGATAAGAGGTGCTTAACCCACGGTCCGGTGGGGGTCACGGTTCATCTTGGTGCCCAGAGGTTGCGGGCGAGCTCGGGGGTTTTGGCGAAGGCTGCACTCGGCGCACGACCGGCAGGATTACCTGGAGCTCGATAACCAGCGGCCGCATCAAGGGCGCGCACCTGAATCCCATAGCGTGCACCAAAATGCCTTGAGGCTCTGGCGAGGCGTGAGTTATTAATAACGCTGCGGCGGAGAGAAGACGCAAGCCGTGCTACTCATGCGGAATTGTCGTGACATGGCACTTGGCTTAGCGATGGGCTTACAAACGTTTCGGTCCGACTTGAATGACTGCGAGATTGCGCAGTGCCACGTCAGATGCCGCGAGCGTAACGCACTGTGTTAATGTTTTTTTTAAAAAAAGCTCAGCACGTTCGTCAGTAACATTGCCGTACAAGGATATATATATACACATGTACAAAATAGGTGACGATTCGGGCAATGGACCACCATCATAGCAGAGAGAAAGGCCACTGCCCAAAATCATCTGACAGTATCATGTTTTCCTATTTAGGGCAGCGCTATGGGTGAATGTGCTGAGCTTTTGTTATGTGTGCTTGTGAACCAGTATCAGGAAAAATAAATGGGTATGATTTTTTCGTATTTGTTTAAGCAGTCGCCAATTGGGGCTGGACCTTAACATTTTAGTACTTACGCAGGGGCACAGTGTCGCTTTTACACGTTTTGAAAAGCGTACAATGCAGGGCACGTGTTATTTTTGCTAAATTGTACAAAAAAACCCAGGGAAGAAAGGTTTTATTTTATTATTGCAAGCGTGAAATGTCACAACGGACCAAAAAATAAATGAGGGGTTAGACTTTGGGGTGGAAGTAGATCAAACACCTACTCCAAAAAGCATGCCAGGAATGTGAAAAACAATAACCACATTCTTAAAGATGAATTGCAAAGGCAACTGGAACCTGCCCTCCTATTTTATTATGAGAAATGCAGGCACTACAGGGAAATGTGGTATGACTCCATTTCAAATGTCAAACAGCTGGGCACCTGGAAAATGTAACCGTCAAAACATAATTTGGAAACTTGGAAAATAAAAGAATTGAAACTTCCATCGTTGAAGCCTTGGACAAATGACGCGGTGTGGCATGTATGCCTTTGCAGTTCCTTTCGCAATGTTCCTACTGTATGGATACAATGGCACGGCTGAGCAGGACATGAGAGTGTGCAATTGGCACAACTGAAATGCAAATGTGCCCTGTGACGTTTGTGATACAATACTTCCCGAGATACAATACTTCCCGAGATAATTCCACCCGAATGTATAATTATGGCAGAAGCACTCTGAAGTCACTGGCTATTAATACAAAGTGCGCCTTTTGTGCTTGCAAACACGACCTTACTAAATCCGTGCTTCAGAATGTTCATTTTGTGAATTGTGCCAAATTACAATATGATTTTGGTTACCGGCCGTTGTTCATTTGGAGCATTAACTCCTTAAAAAAGTTAAAATTCAATATGCTATAGTTACTGTATTACCAAATGCCAAAACTGAACATTGCCGGCTTTATTTGGCACTGAAATTCAGCAGCCTGCAAACCGATCCTTGGCTTCCAACGTGCGGCTGCCACAACCGCTTAACAAGGTCTGCGTTTCCCAATAATGAACGACGAACACGCAAGGCGCTCGCATCAATAAGCAGGCGGCTGGCCAGCCCAGGGAACACCAAAGACAATGCATTGGCTTAGAACGTCTTCAACACACACGCAGCCGTTTCCTCGACACAAGGGGCGTTCGGCGCTGGCAGTCCCTAACGACAGTGGTGCTAAATATGTACGTACGCTATATGTGTGAGTGAATGCATGCTCGTTTGTTTTTGCAACGGTTAGCATGCTGCACTACAAACCCGTCGACCCGAGTTCGATTCCTGCTCACAGCCAACAGCAATGACGAATGTCTGAATCTGTCCTGGGCCTCCCCTCTGTAGACTCAGCCTCAAATGAGTACCTGGTGCGGTGTGTAAATATCAACCCATGGGGAGACAAAGGCGGCCGGGCGTGGCATTGGCCATTCACCCCTCATGTGCCATGCCGACTTTCGTAGGTGCTCACCAACAGCACATTGCCCCAACAGTATATCAAAGGCCATACGGGGAATCTTTGTGCGTGTGTCAGTGTCCAGTAAAGCTCAATGTCACGCCTACGGTGCCTGGACACACCGTGTGAGTGCCGTGCCACTGGAACGCGCTGCCACAGCGAGAGACTCGCTCGCCCGCTCCGCCGTGCATCCAGGGACATTGAACGCCGTGACGCACCACGCGGAGTCCACATTCATCTCAGCGGATTCTGCTTACCCGATTACATTAGCAACACCGTGTGACATTTGGAGCTGATGACCTTTGTAAGTGATTCTACACAAGTAAAAGGTGAAAGGGTAAAGGTGCAGCCCTGCATTTGCTCGCTTTGGGGGGCGGGGCCTCGACTGGAGAGCACTCTGAAGAGCCCCTCAAGCACAAGTTCGTTAAATGTGGGCACGCACGAATTCGTTAAGCCGATCTAAAAACAGGATTTCCTTTTTGTACTGTTGCCAAGTGGAAAATGGCGGTTCCTTTGCTTGTAATGTTTTTTTGTAATTTAGCTGAAGCATTTCATTATTTTGTTGTCCTTCCCCCGCACCTATGATTAGCGCAGTTGGCTACGCACGGTGCTACATACGTAGCAATAGAATTACAATTATAACATATTTCTGCTTTAAAACTCTGCACTGTGATAAGATCTTCCCGGCAAGGATGTAGCAACTGGTGGCACCACTGCTGGCTATCCTCGCAAAAACTGCAAGAACCGACCCTGTCTAAAATAGTGATCAATATTAAATCTACAACTTCGTGATGACCACTTGGTACCTGCAAGATGAACGGGCAGGGTTGCCAGACAAAGAGACAGACGTGTAGACACCCAGACACAAACATGGACACACACATGGACACCCAGATTTATACACCAAGACACAAAGATGGATAGACACATAGGACCATATTTACATCTCAGCTAAAATGCATCGGTCGTGATGATTTGCTTGATTGTTGGTGATGGAGCCATCGCAAACTAATGAATCAAAGCTGCAATTGAAGATTTTAATGAAATGAGCTTGGGCAGGAGGCGTCACGAGAAGGCATGTAGACCAATGGCCCCGATTAGCAACGGAGTTGCAACCATCAAGGACTGGTACGCGTCAAAGGTGACAACCACCAGACGAGAGATGGAGCAATGAAATCAGCTCGTATGCCGGTGCTCTTTGGATCATTACATCGTAGGATTGTGAAAAATTGCTACTGCTTAGGGAGACCTGAATCCAGCAGTGGATTGATCGCATCTGATGATGATGACTGTTGGTAGGAAAACAGTTTGGCACTTCCTAAATGAGTATCTGTGTGCACCACCAGCACAGTGAGAAGACACACCTGGTGAAACACTGAGTGTCTGTGTGCACCACCATCACGTGACAAGACACACCTGGTGACACACTGAGTGTCTGTGTGCACCACCATCACGTGACAAGACACACCTGGTGACACACTGAGTGTCTGTGTGCACCACCACCACGTGACAAGACACACCTGGTGACACACTGAGTGTCTGTGTGCACCACCACCACGTGACAAGACACACCTGGTGACACACTGAGTGTCTGTGTGCACCACCACCACGTGACAAGACACACCTGGTGACACACTGAGTGTCTGGGTGCTCCACCACCACGTGACAAGACACACCTGGCGACACACTGAGTGTCTGGGTGCTCCACCACCACGTGACAAGACACACCTGGTGACACACTGAGTGTCTGTGTGCACCACCACCACGTGACAAGACACACCTGGTGACACACTGAGTGTCTGGGTGCTCCACCACCACGTGACAAGACACACCTGGTGACACACTGAGTGTCTGTGTGCACCACCATCACGTGACAAGACACACCTGGTGACACACTGAGTGTCTGTGTGCACCACCATCACGTGACAAGACACACCTGGTGACACACTGAGTGTCTGTGTGCACCACCAGCACAGTGAGAAGACACACCTGGTGACACACTGAGTGTCTGTGTGCACCACCATCACGTAACAAGACACACCTGGTGACACACTGAGTGTCTGTGTGCACCACCACCACGTGACAAGACACACCTGGCGACACACTGAGTGTCTGTGTGCACCACCACCACGTGACAAGACACACCTGGCGACACACTGAGTGTCTGGGTGCTCCACCACCACGTGACAAGACACACCTGGTGACACACTGAGTGTCTGTGTGCACCACCAGCACAGTGAGAAGACACACCTGGTGACACACTGAGTGTCTGTGTGCACCACCATCACGTGACAAGACACACCTGGCGACACACTGAGTGTCTGTGTGCACCACCATCACGTGACAAGACACACCTGGCGACACACTGAGTGTCTGTGTGCACCACCACCACGTGACAAGACACACCTGGCGACACACTGAGTGTCTGTGTGCACCACCACCACGTGACAAGACACACCTGGCGACACACCGCGCGTACACGGCGACCCAAACAGCACCGAGACAGACGCGCCGTGACCGCCGCACCTTGCAGACGAGCTCCCTGCCCGTGTGCGTGTTCACCGCCCTCAGCATCCTCTGTCCCTCCAGCGGCTCGAGCAGCACGTAGTGGCCGATGCGCGATGCGCAGACGAAGGCGCCCGGGGTGCCCGGCGGCGTGGGCGAGCCGAGGCTGCCGGGGAACGGACCGGGGCTCAGCGCCGCCTGAGAGGAGGAGGAGGACCCCTGCTGCTCGGAGGAGCTGCGCCGAGCCCAGCCGCCAGCGCCGGGAGGCGGCCCCGAATCGTCGGCCGGGTCTCCGCCGTGGGTCTTGTGGCGCGCGTGGGGACCCGGGCGGGCGATGGCGATGGGCAGGGAGCGCTGCACGTTCATCTTGCCCACTGGGAGGAGACGCGGGGAGACCCCAGAGGAGGTCTGGCGTGCAAGGGGACAGAGAGACAGAGGGTTAAGAGTGGGGTGATGTGTGGTGGATTATAATGTGTGTCCCCTCGCCGAGCCGTGAGTTCACACCCGGCACTGTGCATTCCTGCCACACTGCGCGCTTTGGAAACCATCGAGGAATTCAGTTCTCATACCCCCCCCCCCCCAGAGTAGATGTGCTCCGCTGGTCAGTAAAGCTGTCTTAAGATAATAGCCAAGCTTGTTTTTATAATGTGTAAAGAGGTAAAGGTGCAGGCATGCAATTGCTTGCTCACGCCGCTGTGGGAGGATGCGCCTCCACACTCGATGGATCTCTCGAGAGCTCACAGAGACGGAGTGTCGGCCTCCTTTCGGGAGAGGCACACGTCCCCACACTCGTTCCACCACAAGCGACCTGCCGACCACTAAACATGGTATCGTTTACAGTCCTTTCTTCATCCTCAACTGGATAAAGACCCCCTTATACACTGTCGGTCATAGGGTTTACTCGACCATACTTCACCCAGCTCGTCAGTCCGGGCAGGTGTAGACAGAGAGAGAGAGAATGCGCTAAGGATCAGAACTCACTCGGCACCGATGAAATCCGTGCGCGGGAATCGAACGAGGGCAGATCAGGCGATTTAACGAGCAGTGCGCTAACTGCTGCGCCACCGCTCGCCACCTCCGAGATTTGTATAACGCGACAATAATTGAACGAAGCGGCGCTCATGCCATCGGACGCATTCGTGAATTGTCTACAATTGTCTACACACAGTCGCGGTGTGCGCACGCGTGTGCTGCGTGTGTCAGAGATGCGCTGTTGATATACCAGGGACGCGAGAGCGCGTGGAGGCGACACGTCAGCACTGGGCTACCCTGCACGAGCTGCTAGGCTAGAGCGGGCATTGTTCTGGCCAGACGGCAGCCAAAGAGAAACAACCACGGCTGGGCATCGCTACCCTTGCCTACTACAGCACCGGTCCATGTGCACGAGTCGTGGTGTTGTTGGTGTGCATGTGGAGGTGTGTGCTCATCGTACGAACGGCAAGTCAAGACGAACACAATGGACAATCATAGGTGTGCATTGTGTGTGTGTGTACCACTGTCTGTGTGTGTGTTCTGCATTTACTATACACACACCGCCACAATACATACGAGCATCGTGTGTATAGCGTGCACACCAACACACACACACCGTGCACACCAACACACACACACACATCGTGCACACCAACACACACACCGTGCACACCAACACACACACACCGTGCACACCAATACACACCGTGCACACCAACACACGCACACACCGTGCACACCAACACACACACACCGTGCACACCAACACACACACCGTGCACACCAACACACACCGTGCACACCAACACACACACACTGTGCACACCAACACACACACACACCGTGCGCATCAACACACACCGTTCACACCAACACACACACACCGTGCACACCAACACACACACCGTGCACACCAACACACACACCGTGCACACCAACACACACACACCGTGCACACCAACACACACACCGTGCACACCAACACACACACACACCGTGCACACCAACACACACCGTGCGCACCAACACACACCGTTCACACCAACACACACACACCGTGCACACCAAACACACACACCGTGCACACCAACACACATACACACCGTGCACACAAGACACACACACACCGTGCACACCAACACACACACACCGTGCACACCAACACACACACACACCGTGCACACCAACACACACACCGTGCACACCAACACACACACACCGTGCGCACTAACACACACACACCGTGCACACAAAGAAACACAACTACAGTACTGTATACACACACACACCAATACATGCACACACATAAGACCACAAGTATATGAACACACACACTTGAATATACGCACGCGCACACACCACAACACGCACACACACCCCGCTGACACACACACCACGAACACACACACCACGAACACACACACACCACGAACACACACCACGAACACACACACCCCGCTGACACACCACGAACACACACACACCACGAACACACACACACACCACGAACACACACACCACAACACGCATACACACCCCGCTGACACACCACGAACACACACACACCACGAACACACACACCACGGACACACACACACCACGAACCCACACCCCACGGGGCCGCTCTCTCACCGCTTTCCTCGGTCGCGTCTCCTGTCGTCTCCCGGCTCCTCGCTCCAAAATCCCTCCCCACCCTCTCGTAGCGGCAGAGCTCCCAGCACGTCTACAGCCAGAGTGCCACGCGCGGCACCACCGCCACCTACAACCACTACTCACACAACCGCCGCGACTAAAGGCCACAGGGATAGAGACCCTGGGCTGCTGTTGTGTCGCGAGCCGGGCGCGGGATGAACCGCGGGGGGCGATGGAGGAGGAGGGGGGCAGCCGCCCTCTGCCTCAGTTCGCACAGCGGCTGACCCGGGGCTCTGCGAGTCTCTCACCGTGGCCCCGAGACTCTGAGCTGGAGCTGGGAGTGCATTGCATCACCGCTCAGCTCGCTCGGCCCGCTCCCAGAGCCCGGCTAGCTGGCAGGCGATGCGAGCATTCGGCGGAAGGCTCCCTCCATCCTCTCTCGAGCCTCCCTCCCTCCCGTCCTCCCCTCCCTCCCTCGCCTCTCCCTCCCTCGCCTCTCTCACACGGGCGAGCGCGAGATAGAGAGGGCGGCAGGAACCCACCGCTATCTTGATCCGGCGAGGAACCGCCTACCCCTCGCCTCTCCCCCGTCCGCCCTCTCTCTCTCTGCCTCTCGCCCGTCTCGCTTCCTTCCACAGACGCAGCAGCCTCCTCCTGCTGCCCTGCGCGCTGCCACACGGCCGAACTGTCACCCCCCCCCAACCCGAACCCCACCCCGGGCCAAGAGCGCTTCTGAAAATACCGAAGGCGCGGGCGGTGTTCTGCACCAGCGCCGCTGCCGCCGCCCTCTCCTCCACACTCGGGAAACAAAGACAAAGGTTTAGTAGACTCGTGTAGACTCTGACTGCTGGGGCAAGGGCTGTCCGCGAGTACCTTGCGTGGCGAGGTCAAGCAACCACGCCCGGACGCCTTTGTTTCCCCAGCGCTGTTGTGTACACACGACGAACTAGGTACTGTACTCGCTTAAGGCTGAGTTGATCTTGGGGAGGTACAGGGCCGTGGCCGGCAATCGAACAAAGATGAGTTCGTCAACCGCTGCACCACCGCTCCACACACGCACACATTACCGCGAGACAATATGCACACGCATCACTCCCACAGCACACACACACACAGGGCTGGCTGATGTACTTAACGCATCTCCTACTCCAGAAAGAGTGGGGTGGGTGAAACTCGCATAGAATGTAGTGGAGTCCATGCTTATGACCAGAACCGCGATACTCCAGAAATGATTGCGTGGAGGAGCTCACACGGAGCGCCCCACGGCTCACACAGAGCGGTCCGGAGAGAGCCACTCTCCTCCCGCGCACACCACGATCAGCCCCTCCTCTACCTCGCACAACACCCCCCCCTCCCCTAGGGTAGCCAGCACCACGCCCGGCCGCCTTTGTCTCCCCAATGGCGATGTTTACACACCGCACCAGGTTCTCGCTTGAGGCTGAGTCGACCTAGAGGAGGCCCACGACCGGTTTTGATAATCGTCACCGGTGTTGGCCGTGAGCGGGACTCGAACTCGCGTGGCCGAGTTTGCAGTGCAGCGCCACGCTAAACCGCTACGCCACCGCTCCCCACAAATACCTTACACAAAGAGAGAGAGACTGTGACACCACCAACCCCACCGCTCACCCTGCACGCACGAACTGCCACATCACCTCTGACCCACACCGCGTTTGTGCCCTCTCCGGCCCTCACCGCCCAGCTCGCTCTCTCTGAAGGAGCTGCCGCGTGTTAGTGGAGTCGACCACGCGCACGGGAGTCGGCGCACAGCCTTGCATTGTCGGGAAGGACAGTACTGGATGATGTCATTCAATGTGACTTGAAAATGCAAAAAAGAAAAGTGCTGCCATAAGTATAAGGGAGAGTGGTGGCGAAGTGGTTTGTGCACTGCGCTGTGGACCCGGACATCCGTTAACCAGCAATGACCATCGTGGTGAAGTATGGTCAAACAACCCCATACGACCACACCTTGGGGAGGCCTTCGTCCAGCAGTACATGAAGAGCTATAAAATAAACACCTCTGAAGGTGCTGACAATGGAACGGTGGGCCCACGTGATCTGAACATTGTAAACACAGCGCTGCAAGCAAACACTGAAGAGGCCACGCGTTGCGGGATCGATCGAGCCTCCCCAACTAGCCGGATCCCTGACCTCGTAGCCCACCAGCTGGGACTAGCCCTGCCACTGACTCTACCCCTCACCATAACCAACCGACTAGCCAAGACTAACGGGCATGTCACTGACCCCTCCGCATCCCCCTAATCCCAGCGTTCGTCATTGCCAGGCCCGCGGGCCTCTGGTGGCCATTCGTGCGGCCCCGATGTACGGCCCCGACATTACACAACGAGTGGAAACACCTCCCCCATCAGCGTCCTGCTGTCAATCCCCAATGGTTTTAAATGCGTGGCGGTCCTCACACCGATGATGTCTTCTCGGCAAAAGTGCCCCCCGCCACCACCTCTGAAAATGAGTGAAGACCACTCACTGCCTGATCCCCCCAGTTTTGCAGACTCCCCGGCGCACGACACGTTCGAGCTGCCCGTTCTGTCCACTCCGCGTGTTGTTTTCACCGAGCCCGCTTCGCGGATAGGGGAGGGGGACGGGGTCAGGAGGCGAGTTGCGACAGAGAACATTCCTGAGCCCGGCCGGTATGGCCTCCGGGTATCTTTAAAAAAAAAATCCTTCCACCTCTCTTTCTCTCTATTGCGCAATATCGTCTCTTTTATACGCCACTACAGGTGTATAGAACACACACGCACAGCACGTACACCCCGTCTTCGCTCTCGGTGGGGGGCTTGGGAAAGGACAACAGGGCGAGTTGTGTGATGTGTGTGCACCACTCTGTGTTGTTCTTGGCCGTATTCAGTCAATAGCCATCACAGTCAGTTGTCCGGTAACACCCAGATAGACCACGGGTCTAGCCGGGTCCAGCCGTGACCTCCTGCCACCAGCGTGCCTTCGACGCTTCAAGCGACGGCCTCAACGTGCACCTAGCCTGGCATGACTACCCGCGGGCCGACGTCAGCGTCGCTTCGTGGCGAATGGCGGCTGTTGTTGTGGCTGACTGAGCGGGTTCACTTGACCGATCAGCTCGGCACATCTCCGATATGTTTTCATGACCCATTGTCTATTGTGGGCGGGTTGATTGACATGGGTGGCAGTGTCTAGCAGAGGTGATTGTCTCTGGCCAATGTTACTCCGGAAGGAGGGTACTGGCGTGGGCCCTGCACCACCAAATGTCCCATTGCCCCCCGCCCCCCCCCCCTCAAGTTCACTCTCTTCCTCAGTGGTGAATCAACGTGATGGTGCCCCCCCCCCCCCCCCACATAGCAGCTCCACTGCCCCCCCCCCACTCCAATTCGTGAAGAGCCGGAGCCAGGCCTGCAATCTGGCTTGACTTTTTGAAAGTCATTCTGCAATTGTACATTTGTCCATAAGTGATGCATTACTTTTGCTATTTACGGTACATTTACAGCCACGCCGTGTTATGCAATTCAGAAATATGTCGTTTATTATAGACGTTGGCTCGATTGTTAACATCGCTGGATTGTGAGAGGTGACGGCGGCTTGGGGAGGCCTTCATCCAGCAGTGGATTGACCACGGCTCATGATGATGATTAGAGACGAGTGTGACTGACGTCAACTCTAATGATGACTAGAAAGCTCATACTTGCCACATATATGGCCAGGTCTTTGCTTACAATTAGACAACGCTGGAAACCTTAATGTTTGAATTTGACCTTAAGAAATGATGGCTTAGAGATGGAATAGGTTAATTCATAAGATATTAACATTTAAAAGTTCTACATTGCTTTTTTTAAACACTTACAAACACGTAACCTCAATCATCGGTGAACCAGATAAATTGCTTCCCGTGGGGTGTGACGCTAAAGCTGAGGATGTCAATCGGATGTCGAGGCGTTTTCATTGCAGTCCTATATCCATTTACTGTGCAAGATGCATGAACACGCACACGCTACATAAACGCGATATAAAAGATTATCGTTATCAAAATGGATTGGTTTCACTTGTGATCGATATTTGACCTCCAACTGTGTTTCTGTAAAAACAATGACAAGCTAAAGGCGCAGCCCTGCAATGCCTTACTCACACCCCTGCTGGCAGCAGACGGGCCTCAACCACAGTGACATCCACTGGGCCCCGCTACAGGGTGTTTGGCCTACTCTTCCACGCTGGCCGGACATCACGGAAGTGTTGGCAAATACCCACGCTTGACCAATGGCCTGCGATGTACCCACCCCATCCGTGCTGCTGGGTAGACAGAGCTCGGAGGGTTTTACGAACCTGCCCTTTGCGTTAACTACCGCGCCGCGAGATGGAATCGAACCGGTGGCCTCTGGATTGCAAGTGCGGTGCACTGACCGTTCCACTGGGGCTCGGCTCCAACCGCGGTAACCTTGGGGTAAGCCCTGGGACGCGGATGGAAATGAACCGATGACCACTTACACGACGCCGGTTGATGTACACACGGAAGGAGGGCAAATTCGCAACAACACCAAAAAATAGATTGCCGCATCTCATTAAAACAAATTAAACAATTAACAAGCAACGCGTGTGTGGGATTTAAAATGTCCACACCTCATCCATTGTAGCTGTCCGCTCATTAATTAACATCCGCAACAGGCAGGAATATAAACCAGTATTTATAGGAGTGAAATATAATTTGGAAGAACCAAGGCATTTGCCTCTTCGGAGGATATTTCAATGCGGTTGTGTTGGCATTGTATTCGGAGCTGAATAACCGCATCCCGTGAAGTATTGGGAAGTAATTTCTGTAGGTGAAATAATAATGAATACAGATGACGATTGCAAAATGATGTGTCGCTAATGACAAGCAACACCTGAATGAAAGATGTTGTAATCGATATTTAAGCTTCTCTCGCTGAGCCGGGATCAATATTTCTCTCTATATAACACGAACCAGAGCAGTAACGTCAATACGTTGCTCTGGGAATGGCAGGACATTGAATTTGGCAAAATAGCGGTCACACTGCGCAGCCACTCTGGGGTTCTGTGCAATGCCACTCTGAACCATTATTGCTGTGTTTTGCTGAATTGTTAGATTTACCATGGAGCCTTAGGAGTTGACAATTTTAAAACTGGCTGTGCCCCTTTGTAGTTATCATGTGTGCTCGTGTTGGTCAGTCATGGGATTGGGGGGGGGCTTGTTTGACCATACTTTACCATCCCAGTAAAGATGCTCACGTTGGGCCTACGTTGGCATGTGGCTGTATGCACTGGACCAAAGTTCCATGTTTACCGGTACTCTGGTGAGTGGGATTCGGCCAAATCCAGCCGCTCCTCAAGTCCTGTCGCCGTGTTTACATAACAGGGGCATAAACAAACTAGACACGTGTTAACAACATGAGTATCGATACTATCTGTCTTTGTTTGTCATGTATTCTGATGTACCTCTCACCCTCTGTGTATCTGAGGAAAGGCTGCAAATCCAATTCCTTAATTGTGCTCATTTGTACCGCCGTCTTAGCTGACTCTAGAGTCAGCTAAGACGGTGAAGGCTGAGACTCTAGTCAGCTAAGACGGTGAAGGCTGAGACTCTAGAGTCAGCTAAGATGGTGAAGGCTGAGGCTCTAGTCAGCTAAGACGGTGAAGGCTGAGACTCTAGAGTCAGCTAAGATGGGGAAGGCTGAGACTCTAGAGTCAGCTAAGATGGTGAAGGCTGAGACGCTAGTCAGCTAAGACGGTGAAGGCTGAGACTCTAGAGTCAGCTAAGATGGTGAAGGCTGAGACTCTAGTCAGCTAAGACGGTGAAGGCTGAGACGCTAGTCAGCTAAGACGGTGAAGGCTGAGACTCTAGAGTCAGCTAAGATGGTGAAGGCTGAGACTCTAGAGTCAGCTAAGACGGGGAAGGCTGAGACTCTAGTCAGGTAAGACGGTGAAGGCTGAGACTCTAGTCAGCTAAGACGGGGAAGGCTGAGACTCTAGTCAGGTCAAACGGGGAAGGCTGAGACTCTAGAGTCAGCTAAGACGGTGAAGGCTGAGACTCTAGTCAGCTAAGACGGTGAAGGCTGAGACTCTAGCCAGGTAAGACGGGGAAGGCTGAGACTCTAGAGTCAGCTAAGATGGTGAAGGCTGAGACTCTAGTCAGCTAAGACGGTGAAGGCTGAGACGCTAGTCAGCTAAGACGGTGAAGGCTGAGACTCTAGAGTCAGCTAAGATGGTGAAGGCTGAGACTCTAGAGTCAGCTAAGACGGGGAAGGCTGAGACTCTAGTCAGGTAAGACGGTGAAGGCTGAGACTCTAGTCAGCTAAGACGGGGAAGGCTGAGACTCTAGTCAGGTCAGACGGGGAAGGCTGAGACTCTAGAGTCAGCTAAGACGGTGAAGGCTGAGACTCTAGTCAGCTAAGACGGTGAAGGCTGAGACTCTAGCCAGGTAAGACGGGGAAGGCTGAGACTCTAGAGTCAGCTAAGACGGGGAAGGCTGAGACTCTAGTCAGGTAAGACGGGGAAGGCTGAGACTCTAGAGTCAGCTAAGACGGGGAAGGCTGAGACTCTAGAGTCAGCTAAGACGGGGAAGGCTGAGACTCTAGTCAGGTAAGACGGTGAAGGCTGAGACTCTAGAGTCAGCTAAGACGGGGAAGGCTGAGACTCTAGTCAGGTAGGACGGTGAAGGATGAGACTCTAGTCAGCTAAGACGGGAAGGCTGAGACTCTAGTCAGCTAAGACGGTGAAGGCTGAGACTCTAGTCAGCTAAGACGGTGAAGGCTGAGACTCTAGTCAGCTAAGACGGTGAAGGCTGAGACTCTAGTCAGCTAAGACGGGAAGGCTGAGACTCTAGTCAGGTAAGACGGTGAAGGCTGATACTCTAGAGTCAGCTAAGACGGTGAAGGCTGAGACTCTAGTCAGCTAAGACGGTGAAGGCTGAGACTCTAGTCAGGTAAGACGGTGAAGGCTGAGACTCTAGTCAGCTAAGACGGTGAAGGCTGAGACTCTAGAGTCAGCTAAGACGGTGAAGGCTGAGACTCTAGAGTCAGCTAAGACGGTGAAGGCTGAGACTCTAGAGTCAGCTAAGACGGGGAAGGCTGAGCCTCTAGTCAGCTAAGACGGGGAAGGCTGAGACTCTAGTCAGCTAAGACGGGGAAGGCTGAGACCATATTCAGCTAAGACGGGGAAGGCTGAGACCATAGTCAGCTAAGACGGGAAGGCTGAGACTCTAGAGTCAGCTAAGACGGTGAAGGCTGAGACTCTAGTCAGCTAAGATGGTGAAGGCTGAGACTCTAGTCAGCTAAGACGGTGAAGGCTGAGACTCTAGTCAGCTAAGACGGTGAAGGCTGAGACTCTAGAGTCAGCTAAGACGGGGAAGGCTGAGACTCTAGTCAGCTAAGACGGGGAAGGCTGAGACTCTAGAGTCAGCTAAGACGGTGAAGGCTGAGACTCTAGTCAGCTAAGACGGTGAAGGCTGAGACTCTAGTCAGCTAAGACGGTCAAGACTGAGACTCTAGAGTCAGCTAAGACGGGAAGGCTGAGACTCTAGTCAGCTAAGACGGGACGGCTGAGACTCTAGTCAGGTAAGACGGGGAAGGCTGAGACTCTAGTCAGCTAAGACGGGAAGGCTGAGACTCTAGAGTCAGCTAAGATGGGGAAGGCTGAGACTCTAGAGTCAGCTAAGACGGGACGGCTGAGACTCTAGTCAGGTAAGACGGGGAAGGCTGAGACTCTAGAGTCAGCTAAGACGGGGAAGGCTGAGACTCTAGAGTCAGCTAAGACGGGGAAGGCTGAGACTCTAGTCAGGTAAGACGGTGAAGGCTGAGACTCTAGTCAGCTAAGACGGTGAAGGCTGAGACTCTAGCCAGGTAAGACGGGGAAGGCTGAGACTCTAGAGTCAGCTAAGACGGGGAAGGCTGAGACTCTAGTCAGGTAAGACGGGGAAGGCTGAGACTCTAGAGTCAGCTAAGACGGGGAAGGCTGAGACTCTAGAGTCAGCTAAGACGGGGAAGGCTGAGACTCTAGTCAGGTAAGACGGTGAAGGCTGAGACTCTAGAGTCAGCTAAGACGGGGAAGGCTGAGACTCTAGTCAGGTAGGACGGTGAAGGCTGAGACTCTAGTCAGCTAAGACGGGAAGGCTGAGACTCTAGTCAGCTAAGACGGTGAAGGCTGAGACTCTAGTCAGCTAAGACGGTGAAGGCTGAGACTCTAGTCAGCTAAGACGGTGAAGGCTGAGACTCTAGTCAGCTAAGACGGGAAGGCTGAGACTCTAGTCAGGTAAGACGGTGAAGGCTGATACTCTAGAGTCAGCTAAGACGGTGAAGGCTGAGACTCTAGTCAGCTAAGACGGTGAAGGCTGAGACTCTAGTCAGGTAAGACGGTGAAGGCTGAGACTCTAGTCAGCTAAGACGGTGAAGGCTGAGACTCTAGAGTCAGCTAAGACGGTGAAGGCTGAGACTCTAGAGTCAGCTAAGACGGTGAAGGCTGAGACTCTAGAGTCAGCTAAGACGGGGAAGGCTGAGCCTCTAGTCAGCTAAGACGGGGAAGGCTGAGACTCTAGTCAGCTAAGACGGGGAAGGCTGAGACCATATTCAGCTAAGACGGGGAAGGCTGAGACCATAGTCAGCTAAGACGGGAAGGCTGAGACTCTAGAGTCAGCTAAGACGGTGAAGGCTGAGACTCTAGTCAGCTAAGATGGTGAAGGCTGAGACTCTAGTCAGCTAAGACGGTGAAGGCTGAGACTCTAGTCAGCTAAGACGGTGAAGGCTGAGACTCTAGAGTCAGCTAAGACGGGGAAGGCTGAGACTCTAGTCAGCTAAGACGGGGAAGGCTGAGACTCTAGAGTCAGCTAAGACGGTGAAGGCTGAGACTCTAGTCAGCTAAGACGGTGAAGGCTGAGACTCTAGTCAGCTAAGACGGTCAAGACTGAGACTCTAGAGTCAGCTAAGACGGGAAGGCTGAGACTCTAGTCAGCTAAGACGGGACGGCTGAGACTCTAGTCAGGTAAGACGGGGAAGGCTGAGACTCTAGTCAGCTAAGACGGGAAGGCTGAGACTCTAGAGTCAGCTAAGATGGGGAAGGCTGAGACTCTAGAGTCAGCTAAGACGGGACGGCTGAGACTCTAGTCAGGTAAGACGGGGAAGGTTGAGACTCTAGTCAGCTAAGACGGTGAAGGCTGAGACTCTAGTCAGCTAAGACGGTGAAGGCTGAGACTCTATAGTCAGCTAAGACAGTGAAGGCTGAAACTCTAGAGTCAGCTAAGACGGGGAAGGCTGAGACTCTAGTCAGCTAAGACGTTGACGGCTGAGACTCTGGTCAGGTAAGACGGTGAAGGCTGAGCATTTCTCCTTCCCCCTTGAACTTCAGACCATCACCCTTTGCATACCCAATGCACCTAGCAAAACTCGACGACTCCCTGTACCTGTCTGTTCGCTTCCTCGCTTGGACATTCTGAACTAATTCCGAGCCCCACCTGGGTACCCTATTGTGCCCCGAGCCCCACGCCCTATCAATGAACGATCAACCCCCTGCGGTGGCGCAACTCCCAGCACAAGATCAAAAGCTTCCACCTTGTAACATGCTTGTGTCACTGTGACACAGACGTGCAAATCAACATTCCGACCGCAGAACATAGACACGCACATGCGCGAAGGACGGAGTCGTTCACTTCTCCCTCCAGTGATTACGTGAATTGTCGCGGTCAAGTACCGATTTGAGAAAGGATTTACGTATTTAGATTGCAGAGAATGGTAGCGCCTCTAGTGGCCGCAGTATCGACGTGATCCCATGACGCAACATACGACTCGAGAAACGTCGATCCTTGCTTACACTTGCTCTTCGGTGCTCATTATGTGATGTTATCAATGATGTATCAATTAATTCATGTATGGTTCCACCAATAATAGTAAGTATATCCTGGGCTTAGTTGTGTCCGAACCTGGCCAGGTCAGTCACGCAGAAAATATTTGCACACCCGACACACCACACCCAAGATACATATCGCTGTAGCTACGACTCCAGTTTACCGTGGACCCAGAAAATATCCCGTAAAAAATGTAGGCCCATGTAAATATGTTTGTTAATTTCTGAACGTTGGGCACAATGTGCTTAAAATATATTCATTGTCATGGTCATCATCATCACTCCCCACTTGTAGTTGGGGTAGCTTGTAAAACCGTGGCCACACCTCTGCGTGTCCTTGCTCTTCCTTCCTCTCCTGGCACCAGAGATCTGTAGCTTCTGTCACAAGACAAAGTCAAAGATCCACCATGCAGCCTTAATATACTTTTGGAGCAAGTGCTATGAGCGACCAAATCTGAAGGCCGACACGACAAACGAGGGAGTGGGTGGCCAGCACAACGCCTTTGTGTCGATATTTACAGATCGCATCAGCTACTCTTTTGAAGCCAAGTCGACCTAGGGGAGGCCCATAACCGGTTCAGATAATCGTCAGTGGTGTGGTTGTGAGTGGGAATCGAACTGGGGTTGCTGGGTTCGTAGCGCAGTGCGCTAACCGCTACATTGCCAATCACCACTGCTGCTGTCACACTCACACGCCGCTTACCTCTGACACTCCCTCTAACAAAAATATTCCCCGCAACCCAAACGCTTGAGCTCATTCTCTACCCATGTTCGCATGCATTCTTCACATAGTGTAATGCGTGCATTGATGCCCGGCTTACAGCCTGCATTGTATTTGACTCCTGCGTAGATTTTCACAATTGCGCTGTGTAGCTAATTGGAAGTTTTGTCGGGTTGTGCCACGTGGTGTTTGGCATGGGGTCCGACGTTTCACTCTATATGTTGGGAGCATCTTTAGGAACTGAACTTCGGGAAGGGACCGTGCGCTGTACAACCCCAAAAAAACACGTCGGAGAGCCATTCGTAGCAAAATATTGAAAAATACTAAGAGCATAACAATAGATGGTTGACAGCATGACGTGTTCTTAAATCATCTCGACCTCTGTGCGGAGAGGCAGGTGTTGGGTGTTGGCTCTGATGTTGTGGCTGCCCTTGGCACGGCCAACAGCCGCCCACTCCCAGGACACTCCCAGGACGCGTCGTGAACCCGCCGTACATTCCCCGGTGCTTCTCCCGCTCGGTGCAATCGCCTCATTATTCATATAGCAACAACACGTTGACGCAAGCCTGGCTTTTGGTGGGTAGCGGGGGGAGGGGGTTTGTGATTCTTTATTTTGTTCAAGCGACGAAGGTGACATCCGCCACGTGGCTTAATTGTGGCCCGCGTGCACACAATGAGACGGCGCGGTCTCAACCGGTCCGAGCCGACTCTCAGGCGCGCTCCTGCACACTCGACCCCGATAGCTCAGCGCCGAATATCACCTCGTCATGCCCCGTACGCGCTTTCAGGAGCACGGTTGCTCAGGCAGTGAAGCGAGATGTGTGTGGCGATCGCTGATAAAGGGCGGTGACGCGGCCGAGCGGGAGCACGTTTGCTCTTCCTAGTTGCAGGAGTGCGCGGTTCGAGGAAGGCCAGCGGCCGCCCTGGTTAATGCTGCGGGTGGATTGATCATGCATTCTCCGCACCGTCTGGTCCACAGTGAGCATTAAAGATCCCGTGACATTTTCACAAAAGAGTAAAAGCCATTGTATGTTGGCGTCACGACCAATGTTTTTTTTTCCTTCAAAAATGACCCGCAAATTCCTCAGTTGGGGAAAACCACGTGGCGACTTGGCCCACCTACTGGCAGACGATACTCGTCTGTGAAGCAGAGCGCCTCCGTAACAGCACTGAGGCGCGAATGCGAGATGTTAGCGGCCTTTATTGCATGTGAACGGGCAGCAGGCCACTGGCTTCCTCTGTTCTACAGCACAGGTTTCTGTCATCAGGTGCACCCAGGGGGAGGGAGGGGCGGAAGCGGGCCTCACACAACAGAGGGCCCCAAAAACGGGTCTGTTTTTTTGCCATTAATAAATAAGGGGGCCCAACGAAGCATCCGGCCTCGGGCCTCCAGGAACCCTTCAGCGGCCCTATCTGTCACGAGCGAGCTGTCCGTCAGTGCCGTGGGGAGGATGGCCCTGGCGCGCTAGGGGATTTGGGGACACGTGGTTAAAGCGCCGTCGTTGTTTGAGAACAAAACACAAAAACTCAATGTGAATGTCCTTTCACAGTATAAATATTATGACTTACCGGGAGAGCTCAACGTCAAAACACCTGGCCTCATTGGCAACGCGTTTGCCTTGAGGATAAGTTACATGGTCTTCTCCACGAGCCGGCGCACGCCTCGGTCGTGTGCTGGAGGTCCATGCTAACACCTCCGACAATGTGACTGAGCGCGCGTGTGTTCTTATAATAACGGGCCACCCACCGACTTCCATTTTTCAGAGTTTCACCTTTGGGATAATCCTCCTTGCCCTTCAAGCTAAACCTTGGAGAAGACGGCACATGCCGCGTTTGCAGTAAAGCATCGTTTTGTAATCTCTAATAAGATGTGCCTTTTAACGATGGGGAGGGACAGATGGGGAGCTGTTGACGAGCGTAGGGGGTGCAGCACTGTAATTGTACCCCCCACAGTTATCCCTCAAATAGATTATCCCGATACGACCGCACATGTTTTTTTTTTGCTTGTCCTGTGCAGCTCTCCGATGGGTTTTCGGGTTTCCTGTCGTCTGGCAAGATGTCCGACGGTTCACTGCACGTGCTGGGATCCAATTCTGGAACTAAGTTCGGTTCTCAATTGAGTTGCAGGAGAAGCTCCCGGCACGTAGAGCGAAACGTCGCACATCACGGCGGATAACACGCGGCTGCGACTCATCGTAGAGGGCCCAGCGTCACTCTCACGTATCACGGCTTGCTGCTCCCCGCTGTCCAGCTCTTCCGCTATTAGGAAGCCACTGGAGCTATGCACTTTTAAATCGACATTTAAAACTAATTTCCTTCGAACTACTTTTGGTGTTTAGTTTGTTGTCCTTCCCCGCTTCTCAGATTAGCACGTTTGGCTACGAACATTGCGAAAGAAGTTCAACATACATAAATACATACCATTGTCTCCGGTGTGTAAGCTCGGCTACGATGCGTAGTGCCTCATACATTTGGTTTGGTGAACGTGAAAAGGCAGATTGTGTGGTACGGGAGGCCTGGAGTCTGATGGCGGATTCTTGATACTGTGTTTCACTTTCCTGTCGCTTTTGGAGGCTTATTTTCGCATCGTGACTCCACATTTGTGTAGATGCGCGTCGTATGACAGAAAATACTTTCCAGAAAAAGTAATGGGTTCTATTCTGTGCAGCATAGAACGACTCGTTACAGCGCAAGGCGACTACAGTTTTCTGGGCAGCACACTTTGCAAAGTTCACGAATTGACGTTAAATAAATCAGCTCTATAATTCAACTTGCATCGCATTGGTCACTGTGATGATGCCGACTTTCCTGCCACTTTCTTCTCTCCCGACCCGAAAAATGCTGCACCCTGCTAAACGTGCGCTGCCCGTGTGTGTCCCGGCACCCCAGCGTGGAGATGCTCCCGTGGTCGATGGTTAACGCACTGGACCCACAATCTGGAGGTTGCCAATTCGATTCCACCTTTCCGGAGTGGTAGTTAAACAATGGGCACCCCCCCCACACACACCTCCTCTGTGCACCCCACAACATAGCAATGTGTGCAACACAGTTCGTCGATCGGCAGGCCGTGTGCAGTGAGCTCAAGTGTGGGCACTGCCACCTCTTCCGAGATATGTGGCTAGCGTGGAAGAGCAGGCCAACGTATTCTGTTAGAGGGGCGGCTATCTCTAGAGCAGTGGTTCTTCACCTTTAATGCAGCCTTGCACCCCTTTGGTTCTCAATCGTAAAAAATATATAATGTGAATAGAGACATAGGTTTGATGAAACAAAGTAGTTGTACTCACGTGTCCGTGCTTCATTTGTGTTTCGATGATTTACCTTCTAAATAATCTGCCCATGTCTCGCACCCCCAGAAAGGGCATGTCGCACCCCCTGGGGGTGCAGCGTGCAACCCTAGGTTAAGAAGAAGAAGAGCTACCGCTTGAGGGCAAGCCCATGCGCCAGCACTGGCGAGGGCAAGTCGTTGCAGGGCTGCACCGTTAACCTTTAACCTCAGTGGGGACAAGCAGGGTGGGGACAAGGAACGAGCAGCGTTCTCCGCCCCTTCTCCCAACGGAGGCCGCGTCCGGAGTCAACAGGCGGTGGACATCGCCACGTGACGCCCGGGGGATCTCGCGCACGGGGAGCCGGCAATGAGCAAGGGGCCACGCCCGTCTCCCCGTGGAGCGATTTCTCCACACAGCGTTGCTGGGTTCGAGTGACACGATGCATTTTCACTTCGATCAGAGATCAAAACAACTTTAAGAGAGAGAGATGAAAAGAATGCATTTTGCAGAAGAAGAAGAAGCCATTCCTCGAGATAAATCCGAAAATTATAGCAGCAGAGCAGAGCATTGTCCTCCTGAGCACTGTCGTTATTATTTAGCAAATTGCTCGTTCACCGTGGTGTCATTTGCTATGATGTGAGCTCATTGTTTGGTTGGCGGTGTCAACTTATTTTATGCTGTCTAAATTCCAAAGGATGATATGAAAAATATACGGGGGTTTATTGAGCATGGCCTACCCGGAGGGGGAGTTCCACAACAGAAGGCCTCACAACGGCGCTGTTTGTCTAAGCTAACTAAACTAAACTTGTTTTTACGTCATCAGGTAAGGCGCCACAGAGCTATGTAGCTCTTTTTCAGCCGCGACCTGGCCACAAATGATAGCTCAACCAAGTGGCGTATCCTCAAGTGGAAATTTATAGCAGCCAAATATTCTAAACGCGTGGTTTTGATTCTACATATGGAGGTAAAAAAATCAGAGGACCCGGAGAAAATCCACGCGACCACGGCGCGAACATGCAAGCTCCAAATATGCAGGCGTCAAGGTCGTGATCGAACCCACGACCTACTGCATACAAAGCGAGGTAGTTAACATCTTGCCACCGCGAATGAATAAGAGGGTCCCACGTGGCATCTCGGCTTTGGTCTCCAGGAGTCCCTGGGTGGCTCTGAAGCCGAGCAGAACGCTCCGTGAGTGAATTTATTTTGCTGGAACGCGCATCGTGGCGCTCGTTATAGATAACGCTAAAATGTACAAGGGCGGTTTAAACTGTGACTTATAAACAGCTAAATTGCCCCCAGCGACTAAAAGCTGAGTTTCTCACAAGACAGATGTTTAAACTTAAAGCAGAACAGCTGTGCTTGGAGAGAGAGAGAGAAGACATTTATCGGCATTCTTAGCATTTAACAGGACGGGCTGTACGACGCACGAAGTTGTCACCCCTAGCTCATAGAGAGAGGACAGAGATGGCACGAAGCTGTCTCAGACTGCGCATTCCAGCTAAATCCCAGTCGTTAGACACGTGGAACATTACACACATGACAGACACCAACAACATTCTTCAATAGCACCGTGGCCCTAAAATTTGCCAAATGTTTTAGGCAGAAGCCATCCACCAAATCTGTGGTGCCTTCCAGCGTACAATCAGCACTGTACAAACCCCACGATGCGCTGTTGCAAAGTATTGTGGCTTGCGACTGTAAACTAAACGGACAAAAGTGCGGCCCTCCGAGAAGGCTGTACAGAGTTTGTCAGCTTGGCCCGCGCAAGAAAATGTTTTGCGAATCATCGGTGCGGAAGTCACACAGGTGGATGGACTAGAAAGTAAATAATGGAATGTTTGGATGCACGAGGTCTTTTGTCTGAGTTGCATGCTTTAGATAGTGTTGTTGTCGTCATGGTTGTTTCAGTGGTTGATTTCAGAGTTAAACGTCTGTTAATGTGTACGGTTGTGAGTGCAGTGTTCTGGTACGATACATAAATGTCCAATGCTTATTGGAGCAGAATGTTCCTATATAAATGAGATTTCGTTGTCGCTCCAGGTGAAATTTAATCAAATTTGTTTACAAAGCAAACGCCCATTTTCAACTGGGGAGTCAGGCTCAGGCCACTAATTGCTGTATCCAGTTTGCCCACGTGGGTTTGTACAGCAGCCTTCCTACGCTGAGTAAACAAGACCCGGCAATGTCGCCCGCATTCCACTTCACTTCTTGCCAACAGTAACTATCGAATGTGTTTTTTTTCTTCGTCTGCTTCTTCTCCAAATGAGCCAGTCAATCAGAATGCCTGCTTATATCACACATGGCCTGTGGTGTTATCGCTAAATCAAGGGTGAGGGAAGAATAATAAGGAAGGTCAGTCGTCTTATTAAAGTACACGCTGTCCAAAAAGCTGTCCTCCTTACATGGCATTTTTGTTGGGACGATATATCCGGTTAAGCGATGTGGCGCAGTCTTGTTAAGAAAATAGCCGCACTCGCTTCAACAGAACATCGCATTCCCACTGATTGGCATCACCCCTCTCTATTCGGATCGCTGGGGTGAGCGGAAAAATCTTGGCATATAACGGGAGCCGTAGCGGGTTTGGCATCTCTCCCAACCCCACTGATCTCAATTACATGATTTACGGCCCCTCTCTAAATTTAGTTTGGCTTATGGAGTAATAAACGAGTGGGTTTGTGTTTGCACCACTGCCCTATTTCTCCAAAAATAATTCTGTCCCATGACATTTTATATATTTATTAAGCGTGTCCACGCAGAATAAAATCAGAAATGATAGCTGAGTTTAGTCCTGAGTGTTAGCCACACACGCCTGCCCCTGGCTTAATGGGGCATCCTTGACATCATCGGCATGGAAGGAAGACGTGGAGAGCAGACTTTTAGGAAGCCGAATTTGGTAATGAAAAGTAACATATCTTCCTTGGCGTGCGCGACACTTTTAAAGCTCCCACAGAGGTGAAGTAAGCATTGTCCTCCCCAATACATATTTGGTAGGGACACATTGTAGCGTTTTTATCAATCTTAAGGTATAACAAATCGTTAGCCTCATCATTAGCACTTCTGAGTGCCTCAACGGGTAACCACCACTATCGATGTTTAAGTAAAGTATGAAAAACAGCAATAAAATGGCCAGGTACTGACAACCTTACGGCAAAACAACCGCGCACGTGAACCATGTTAATGGATACACAGGCTGGAAAACGGTCACGACTGCCACGAATAACAAACAATGCCTTTTATTTTAATATGCAAAACAGTGGTGTGGTGGTTAGCACACCGGAATTGAAGGGCGCAAGTTCATGAAGTCACCCTCCACCGCCTTTGTCCAGTCAGACGTGTGAGCGGGTTGGGCACAGTTCGCTGATGAGTGGGACGCGTGCAGTGGGTTCAAGTGTGGGAGCTCCTTGCTCCTCCAAGACGTGAGGCCAGCGTGGAGGAGTTGGACAGAATGACCTCGAGAGGATTCGTTCTCCGAAATAAAGGAATTTTTTTTTAGTTAAATCGCATGAATGTAAATTTGTCGTTAAACCCGCTACCATCCGACACAGCCAATTAGTAAGGTTTGTCACATAAACAAAACGTGCACATTAGTTACTACTTCAGCACACCGCTGTGTTGGAAAGTAAACCCACAGAATTTACAATCCGAGTACGACGTTTCGATGATGAGTACAACCAGCTTCAAACCCTTACTAATTGGCTGTCGGCTCTTGGTGGGTTTAACGACGCATTTTTATTTACGCGATCTAACCCAAAACACCTTTATTGTGGATAATATTGGTCGCGAAAGCCTACCACCACTGTTAAACTGAGGCTGGGTCTATGACTTCCTCGATTGGAGTCCTTTCTACCCGCAGTGCCATGAGCAAGCAACTGCAGGGCTATACCTTTATCTTTATATGTATATACCCTTTATAATTATCTCGTGTCTGTTTTGCAATAGCCCGTCAGACTTGAGATAAGGCGATGATGGTGCTCACGTATTTTCAGACGGTCTCAGTACGCCTTCCAATTCAGGCACGGAAATGTTATTTGCAGTTAATCGGTAACTTTATTTTTATTTTGTGCAGTATTGCAGAACCGCACATGCTTCGTAGCTCTCAGAGGTTACGCATGTTGTTATTCACACGTTGCGCCACGCTTCCACAAATAAACATCTGAATTTAAACTGCAGAGATGTAAATTGCGATGATGACTCCCACGTGGAAAGAAGAAGAAAGGTGGACAACCCCACGCACGGGGGTGTATGAGGAAACGCGATAGCGAACGGCGCCTGATTTTTTTAAACATTTTTTTGATTGCTATCTCGCTACGTCGTATGGCAGTGCGTCTGATCACGAGATATTCGGCGGCAGCTACAAATCTCATGGTCACGCGGAAAAACGGAGGAGAAAACAAGGGGAGGGAGAACTTCTCTCATCCACCGTCATGTTGGGGTCGACCGTGGTGGATCTTACTGTCCGCGATGTCATCCTCAAATCTACTCCACTTATCCGTGAAAAATTGCGAATAAACACGTCTAATAGGAAAACAATCTGCCAATGAACTTCTATCGGAGAAATATTCGGGGTGTTGGGAGTCCTTTCTGCAATGCAGGATTTAAAATACCAATTATTTGCTGATAAAAGAATAGGGACCACGGATAATAGGAGTGTTTACAGATGTTACTGCCTCTGGATAATAGGATTTATGGATAATAGGTTCGCAGATAAGAGTTTTACTGTAATGTGTGTGTGTGCTGGTTGTGTGAATGTGCGTGCTGGTGGTGTGAATGTGTATGTGCTGGTTGTGTGAATGTGTGTGTGCTGGTTGTGTGAATGTGTGTGTGAGTGTGCTGACCATGGGGTGCACACTGTGTGTGGGTGTCTCTTAGCCCAGGATATAAATGTTCAGGGCGTCTGGCCACTCACGCCGCCCACAGCGGCTGTACCCCTGACGTTGGGTGCTCAACCGCGTGGCTCATGTGTGAGCCACGCGTGAGTCACGCGTGGCATCAATTCGTGGGACAAATTAGGAAACGGTAAAAAAACAGAACATTATTTTTCATGTTGGCAAAGAGGTCCCAAAGATGTCACTGCTTGCCCCGAGGTGTAAGTGCCCTGATACGTCCATCGTCTTTGTACTGTTCCCTTTTTGGCGTCCTCTGGTCGAACACTGGTGGTGAGACAAGGTCATAAAAAAGCTATATCTAGTGAAGGGCAATCACTTTCAAAGACAATACAAATATTATCAGAGCATGTTTGTTTGCATGTTTTGCCACAAGGACGTGTGGTCAATGCAGTAACTTGATGCCTTGAAAAGGGTATTTATTTGGTGTTTGGACATCTTAACACCTGCTGTTTTATTGCCAGAAAGGATAACACCCTATTCTTCCTTTCCATCATGTGTGATGCTGGCAAAAAGGTCCCACAGATAAAGAGAGCCGAGGCGCAAGGGCGCCACTGGGAATGATCACGGCGCAGCCGCTGTGCCGCACGTGACCACCAATGATGCGCTTCGACGTTCACGCACGTGAATAATGGCCACCTATGAGGAAGAGGGAATCTAACATAATCTCATTACGACAGCGAACGTGTTTACACGAATCCTAACACATATGGCACCTTCATTTCAGGTGACGATCTATAAATGCACGACTATCGCTTATTTCATTTTACAAGCCCTCTATTTGTGATTCAGTGTTAGAGTAGTACACTATGCTAGTGTCACTGTATATGGTGATCCAATTACAGACACTCCACTAAAATAATGATTAGTGGGATATTGCTACACAGAGAAAGTACCATTTTATTGGAAAGGCATGTCTCCAACAACCCTCTTCATTACAATTATGGCATCCTTCACCGCTCCTCCTCTGCGAGAAACGTATCCGTCGCGTTCACAACATTCAGTTGCTTTATGGGTATCTGTAAACGGATCATCCAAGATGTTCTGCATACATTGCATGCGCGCTACTTCCACGCCGTACATACACAGCGCTTTGGCGACTCTGCGGCTGGATTGAGGGCCTCCCCATGCTGTGTGGCTCACGGGGATTAACGTCGAGCACGTTACAGCAATTCACTTTGCCACATTGCCCTCTACTTCCCATCGCGTAGCCCCGCAGACCTGCGACCATCTTGCGGTGCATGGCGGTCACCCATCCAAACACTCTCCAGCCTCGACCCTGCTTCGTCTTCCGAGGTCTGACGAGACCGGACGCATTTCAGGGGATTTGTTCGGAGGCTTATTGCAGGTCATGCACTGCACATGCATAAATGTGACATCTACACATCGTGTGCGTGCATCGCTATGTTTGAGAAGTTCATGCAAACACAACAATGAAACTAACACGCTGGTCGGAGGTCACAAGGAGCATTCATGGAGTGTGTCGCTCGGATTTTTTACCAAAATGCGTCCACGAAACGGTACGCGATGATAGAACGGGACTGGTGGTGACATTTCACGTGGCCCTCATGGCCAATGGGCTGATTAATCTGCATTTCTAAAATGTATGAGGTCACAGACGCAGCTGACAATGGGCAGCAGCAGCAACACATCTGATGAGTGTGGCCTCATCACGTCCACACCGTCCTCCACAACTTGCTGGCAGGTTTGCTTGCAGAAGGCGTCCATTTGGAAACAATATTGTACTGGGATGAGACCTGACTCGGGCCTGTGATCGATGTATCCCACTCTGAACCACGCGCACTTCATGCCTTCACAGAGGAGCCAAGAACACTTGCTGTGCGTGAGGGACTGGAACATCCAGACATTGTCCACCCGTTGCAGGAGACTGACATCCCGGTGATTTAAAAGAACGTGATCTGATGATACTTTCTGGACAAATTCTTTCCACATGTGGAAGTAGTAAACACCCAATGGCTGAGACCTTGGCTTCTAACGGCGCTGATGTGGTCGTTCATTAGGGATATTCGCCATCCAAAAAACTTCGTATGTATGTATTTTGAACTTCTTTCGCACCGTACATAGCCAACCGTGATAATAGGAGGGTTGATCGCCATGGTAAATCGAACAGCATCAAGTCTACAACGCGTGTGGTAATTCCCCTCTCGCTGCAACTGACAGAGGCCACGAGGCCCACGTGACATCTCACCTGTTCCATTCTGTCACCATGCACCTTCCATGTGGACATTTCGGTTGAAATCAGAGCTTCACATTCCCTGTGGGTGTCTCCTGAAAGCGGTGCATCTACAGAGGTTGCTCTGAACCTGACCACCCGAGTTCAATTCCAGGCCACGGCTCAATAAGCACAGGCAGTGGAACATTGTGTGCTGGCAAATTATAGCAGAGTAAACCAGACCATGTCATAATTTGCATGTCTCATATACGGTACTTGTGTCAAAATGATTACAACCTGCATGCATGTCATACTGACGGTACGTGCACATTGTTTGGGATGTACTACGTACTGTTAGGGTAGAGCGGCAATATAGTGGCGAGCATACCGGGCCATGAACATGGCGACCTGAGTTTGATTCCTTGCCACGGCTGACATCAAACATCAGTGGTGAATGATCTCTGAATCGGTCCTGCCCCCCCCACCACTCCCACATCTCATCTTTGCCATCCAGCATTGACCAGCATGGTGAAGTGTCAAATACCCTCACGACTGACACAATAAGGCTAGGCCTTATTCTATTAATGGAGTGAGAATGACCAGAATTGGCATGCATATTTATTTATGAATGCTCGGTGGAACACGCATGGGTGGTGATGGCGTGTCGTGTGACTGCCGCTTTCAATTTTTTTTGGGGGGAAAATTCTAATCATGTCGCCGGGTGCCCTTACAACCCCCGCCCCCCCACGACCCCCAGCCATCATCACTCAATTCCAACGTTCTCAACAATTCATGCAGATGGACAAAAACAAATTGGCCAACGGCCAAGATTTGTCACGGCGGATAATTTAACGGGGTTGCGCGTTTGAAAAAGTGACGATGAGCACGACCCATGCGGATCTGCCAGACGCGGTCGGGAACAATGTCCCGTGACCAAGGTCCACGAGGCCCCCGTCACCGCTGCCGCTGCGGCTCGTGGGACGCGAGGCTTGGCTGCGCGAACCGCCAATGAATCACGGTCGCAGACGCCGGTGGAAAATAATATAACTCAATGAAGCACTTATCACGACCCTCCTACTCGCCACGCTGGCCACGGCGTAAGTGGAAACAGGCCCCTGTGAAATTGCGTTATTTTGTCCCGTAAATGCTATTTATATAAAAGTAACCTTTTTAAAAGCTGCAGCGAATCATAAATGTGGTCTAAGGGGCGAATGTTCAGAATGCACCTGTTCAAAATGTCACGTGCCAGGCTTTGGTTGGTGTTTTGCTCAGGCTGACTCTGACCACTCCACCGGCTCTTCTCAGCACCGTGTGTTTCTGATGAGATGTGTAATGGTTTGTTGTGGTTTTCACACCTGATGATGATTGCTTGTGTTGCAGTCGAAACGTCGTGAGAATTTTATTGTTTTAAATTTTTATTATTTTATTGTTTCCCTTCTACGTGACTTTACCGAAAGAATCAAGAATATGGGTTATAAACCGTTGAAACCACAGTAGATGTGCGGTGATGAGGAGGTGCAGTGTTTAGCACACTCTGCTCTGAGTTTAACTCCCGATCGCGGCTAATATCCGTGTAAGAGTGATACCTGAACCTGTCCTGGGTCATCCCCATCACCAACCCGTACTGACCAGCGTGGTGAAGTATGGTTAAACAACCCCACCATTTCATATTCTTAGTTTTTTCGGTAAAGTCACGTTGAAGGGAAACAACAAAATAATAAAATATATATAAAACAAATCTTCTTTGGTTCTTTCGGTAAAGTCACGTAGAATGAGAATAAAATAATAAATTGATAAAATAAAATAACAATAATATTCTCACGACGTTTCGGCCACAACACAAGCGGCCTTCATCAGGTGAAGGGAGCGAGACTGTCTGGTAGGACAGCGCTGGAGTGAGAGAGCCACGTTCAGATCACGGCTTTTAAGCTGTGTGAGAGGAACAAAGAGCCTTGACGAAGGAATTAGCATAAAATTTAGCATTGAAAAGGCTGAATGATTAGCTTGTGACTGGTCACAGAAATAGCTATGTTAAAAGTTAAAGCATACACATCCGCAGAGGCACCCATTGTTAAAAGGAATTAGCATAGAATTTAGCATTGAAATAGCTAAATTAAGGCATTCGCTTGTAACTGCTACAGAAATAGTTACGTTGAAGTCAGAGCATACACATTCACCGAGGCACTTAGTACAAATCAAAACAGGAGAATTTAGCATTGAAATAACTAGGCGAATTTAGCATGGAAATAACTGGGTGATTTGCTAGTGACTGGTCACAGAAATGACTACAAATCTGAGCTATTCACAGTACTATATAGTGAACCAATAAAAACTAAAATATAAATTACCTTCATGTTATCAATAAACTCTATATTCTCCAATCAGCTAAGCTACCAACCATAAGTCGTTATATAACACAATGCTATATGGCGAAAAAATGGGTGGATTCTTACCCTCAAATTTCCGTACCACGGATAGCTACGGGCCCCGTTCAGACGGACGAGTTCGTCCATGGTCGGAACAGAGGAGGGGGAGAGAGACAGCTGCGAAGCCCTAGTATACTCCATGTTGTAAACCATACCATTAACCGTGGTGTGAGAGGTATTAAGAGGCAATGCTGGCGAAAGAGCTGCGGTCTGAAGGTCATCGTAAAATTACAATTAATTAAGAACAGAAATGATTTAACACATCTTTCCAGTGGTTACTGAGCCTGAATCCATCTTCTCGGTTGAAATTGTCTCTGTGCTTGTATATGTGAATGGCCTCATGAACGAATCTCTCATGGTAGCCAGTTGGTTTGCAAAGAACCTCCGTCTTGGAGAAGTCAATGTCATGTGAGCCCACTGAATTGTAACAGTGATCTGCCACGGCAGAGGAGTTCGTCTTACCGTGTTTCAAGTCTGCTTTATGTTCGCGGATGCGATCCGAGATATGTCTTTTGGTTTCTCCAATGTAGCTACTACCACAGAGGCACTTTAGTTTGTAAACGCCCGGGTACTGTATGTCTGGAAGAGCATCTTTTACAGATGGAACTAAATCACGGATTTTGTGTACTGTGTTGAATCGGACCTGGATCTTGTGTTTATTCAGGATTTTGGAGATCTTTTTAGTGACCCCTGCAATGTAGGGTAAGGTGATGGTTTTGAGTGGCTCCACAAGAGGATCCTTCTTCATGACTGGAGTGATGGCTTTCATCACTCCAGTCATGAAGAAGGATCCTCTTGTGGAGCCACTCAAAACCATCACCTTACCCTACATTGCAGGGGTCACTAAAAAGATCTCCAAAATCCTGAATAAACACAAGATCCAGGTCCGATTCAACACAGTACACAAAATCCGTGATTTAGTTCCATCTGTAAAAGATGCTCTTCCAGACATACAGTACCCGGGCGTTTACAAACTAAAGTGCCTCTGTGGTAGTAGCTACATTGGAGAAACCAAAAGACATATCTCGGATCGCATCCGCGAACATAAAGCAGACTTGAAACACGGTAAGACGAACTCCTCTGCCGTGGCAGATCACTGTTACAATTCAGTGGGCTCACATGACATTGACTTCTCCAAGACGGAGGTTCTTTGCAAACCAACTGGCTACCATGAGAGATTCGTTCATGAGGCCATTCACATATACAAGCACAGAGACAATTTCAACCGAGAAGATGGATTCAGGCTCAGTAACCACTGGAAAGATGTGTTAAATCATTTCTGTTCTTAATTAATTGTAATTTTACGATGACCTTCAGACCGCAGCTCTTTCGCCAGCATTGCCTCTTAATACCTCTCACACCACGGTTAATGGTATGGTTTACAACATGGAGTATACTAGGGCTTCGCAGCTGTCTCTCTCCCCCTCCTCTGTTCCGACCATGGACGAACTCGTCCGTCTGAACGGGGCCCGTAGCTATCCGTGGTACGGAAATTTGAGGGTAAGAATCCACCCATTTTTTCGCCATATAGCATTGTGTTATATAACGACTTATGGTTGGTAGCTTAGCTGATTGGAGAATATAGAGTTTATTGATAACATGAAGGTAATTTATATTTTAGTTTTTATTGGTTCACTATATAGTACTGTGAATAGCTCAGATTTGTAGTCATTTCTGTGACCAGTCACTAGCAAATCACCCAGTTATTTCCATGCTAAATTCGCCTAGTTATTTCAATGCTAAATTCTCCTGTTTTGATTTGTACTAAGTGCCTCGGTGAATGTGTATGCTCTGACTTCAACGTAACTATTTCTGTAGCAGTTACAAGCGAATGCCTTAATTTAGCTATTTCAATGCTAAATTCTATGCTAATTCCTTTTAACAATGGGTGCCTCTGCGGATGTGTATGCTTTAACTTTTAACATAGCTATTTCTGTGACCAGTCACAAGCTAATCATTCAGCCTTTTCAATGCTAAATTTTATGCTAATTCCTTCGTCAAGGCTCTTTGTTCCTCTCACACAGCTTAAAAGCCGTGATCTGAACGTGGCTCTCTCACTCCAGCGCTGTCCTACCAGACAGTCTCGCTCCCTTCACCTGATGAAGGCCGCTTGTGTTGTGGCCGAAACGTCGTGAGAATATTATTGTTATTTTATTTTATCAATTTATTATTTTATTCTCATTCTACGTGACTTTACCGAAAGAACCAAAGAAGATGAATCATTGCAGTCACGAAAGCTTTAAATCGAAATTTATAAAACAAATGTTTTATTGTTAAAGTCACGTTGAAGGGAAACAACAAAATAATAAAAAATATAATTTTTATCGTTATATATATTTTATTATTTTGTTGTTTCCCTTCAACGTGACTTTACCGAAAAAACTAAGAATATGAATTACTGCAGTCACGAAAGCTTTAAATCAAAACCCCACCATTACCAACACGGCGTGGGGAGGCCTTCAACGAACTGTACACATAACCGAATTCAATTATTGGCAAAGTTTGCAAAAGATAGTGATATTGTGTAAAAAAAGTCTTCAGTTAGTTTATTTAACAAATTGATTGGCTCGTTATTTGTTTTAAATTATAAAACTTCCTAAAGGTTTAACATTTTGTTCACGTAAGGTTGTTTTCAATGTAATATTTGAACGTAAAATATGGAACATAGTTTTTCTCCAACAAGTTACATTATTTGACTACAGTTTTAGATAGGCGAGAAGGAATGTGAAAGATTAGCTTGGCAAAACAATCCACACTGCTCACATTACAAAGAAAATCCCCTCTGAAGAAAAAAAGGCGCATGAGTGCGGCATTACGCAACGTCCTTCTGGCTCACGGCAGCCAAAGACCGAAAACAGAATTGCATAAGGTGATCAAAACCAGTCCTGGGCTAACTCCCTTATCTTAGGTGGTGATGCCCACTTGGAAGATGGTATCGCTGGACAGTCCCGTACCGACGGTCACAACCCCACACAGCGGAGCGGGCTTCCACGCGGACGTAGTGGTAGGGACAGTGCACTGGTCAGTCAGTATCACAGGCAGTGCATTGAGTGCGTGTGTACAAAGCGATCCGTGGGTACTGGGCGTGAATCAGCTCTGGCTGAGAGATGTTGACAAATGTGGAACAGGTGCAGCCCTGCAATTTCTTGGACATGCCACTGCTGACGGAAGGGTCGTCACTCGGGCGAGCTTTGGCGAGCCCCTTGCTGATGGTGTTTTGGCCTACTCTTCCACGCCAGACGTCTTGGGTGACAGTGCCCACAATTCCACACGTCACTACACGCGACCTGCCGATCGATGAACTGCGCTGTGCCCATTGAAAAAAAAAGCTTCGGCGGGCAGAAGCGGATGAAGAGGAAAGGGGAGGAGGGGGATTTTTGTTGTAAAATAAACTTGCACCGTGGCTTCAACTGTCACGCCTGGAGATAAAATCGAACCGGCGACCTCCGGATCGGCGTATCCGCTCTGCTGACCAAGACTCAGCGATGAACCGCCTCACGCAGGGCCGTGCACGGGTTTCTATCGTTCACCAGCTCACGGGACTTGTTATTGTAGTTGTTCTCATCGTCGTTTTACGACCAAGAGTTTTCTGCTGATCATTTAAGACGCCGATGTAGTCGTCGCCGCTGCGATGACTCGTGCGGCTGCCCGTGTTTCATGTCGGAGCTCGCTGGAGCTTTCAATGTTTTATTCATAAGGGCCAGGTGTTGTGTCGGAATGGAAGTCATTGCTTCCACGCGACATGAATAGAAACTCTTTCCCCACAGAAATGGCTTCTTACGACGACGGAGTGCTTTAGAGTGCGCTGTGAAATACACATGCATTAAATATGCACTTCCCATTTCAAATGATAAAACACGTAAAAATCAGCATTAGTAATAAATGATGCACGTGTTTTCAACCACAGTCACTGGAATAGAGCCTCATTTATCGTGCAATAAGTAGCGATGATAACATGTATTAATAATAACAACAGGTGGATGTACTCCAAAACGAGCGGGAGCTCGAGACGGTCCTACTCAGAGGGCCTTGGCCTACTCTTCCATGCTGGTCAGACGTCTTGGAAGAGTTCAGAGTACCCATACTGTTACCCATCACACGCAGCCTGACTCGCATTTATATAAATTAAAAACTTGGTGGAAATTCATATTCTTTGGTTCTTTCGGTAAAGCCACGTAGATAGCAAACAATTTAGATAAAAATAACTAAACTAATACAAATTAAAAAAAACTCACGACGTTTCGATCGCAACACAAGCAGTCGTCATGAGGCAGAGGGAAAAGGAGGGGGGGGCAAGCCTTATTTTCTATCTACGTGACTTTACCGACCAAAGAATATGAATTCCTGCAGTCACGAAAGTTTTAAGCCAAGATTTGGTGGAAATTACTCAACACACCGCTAAACATGCATCGGTGCGTACTCAGGCTCACACATGCAACATGTTCCTTAGTTAATGGATGTGAGAGTTCAAAGGACCCAGTTTACACTTTGTTCAACAGGTCTTCCAGAGCCAAAATGTTAAAACGGCATTGACTGTTTTGCAGAAAACACGTTCAATGTGAACGGAAGTTGTGCGCACTAGTTTTAATAATTTCACAGGGGCTCTCTCGGCCTGAATGATTTAATTTAACATTTTATTCACCAGGGAAATATAAAACCTGGTATGAAAGCCCTGGCCTGAGCATTATTGATTGTTCCACACCGCTGTGAGATAAAGTCTGCAATCAGCAATCAATGGCGCATGCTGTGTAATGAATTAGCTGTTACGTCACGTGAACGCTGTGAAAGCGCACGGCTCACTGGCTCATTTACATCAGGCAAGAGGCGGCATGCCTCTGCATTCCACTCACGCAGCTTGAGAAGAAGCTCAACTTCACGTTATTCGCCCATCGCCGCGTAAAAAAGAGGCCCTCTTCGCCTTCGTGACTGCAATAAGCGACGATTTCTGGACGTGGTAGGGCCCCCCCCCCCCCCCAGAGTTCCGTGTGCGGCAAAGTGGCTGCGGCGCGTGGCGGAGAGCCGCTCGATCCCGCAGCGAGAGCTGCGCCACCGCAGAGACTGCTGCTTCTGCGGTATCGAGCGAGTCGCCAAACTCGCAAATCGCAATTCTACTTGAAATCGAGGATCCTGCGAGGCGCGTGACGGCCCGTCAATACGTCACGGGGGCGCCGCCGCGCGAGTGGTGATGGGCAGCACACTGGGTTTGCCATCCAGAGGTCGCTGGTTCGATCTCCCCCCCCCCCCCCGCTATAATCGATTGGAAGGTTGCATGTGGTGGGGCAAAGCGTGGGTACTCCCAAGACATTTGGCCAGCAGCGTGGAAGATGCGGCTCTGCAGAGGGGTTCTAAAGAGCTCGCTCTCGTGGAGGCCCTTCGACCAGCAGTGGCGTTTAGATGGTAACGGCAGGGCTGCACCTTTACCGTTTCTACCACGAACCTTTACGCATAAACGCACACTGTGGCGTTTAACAGCCTCGTATCGCATCACGTGCGATGTGTCCTTTAAAGTACGGCCCCGTGTCAAGTCGTCTCAAGACTCGTGCAGCGAATTGTCCCAGGCAGCCTCGGTTCGAGTCAACTCTGATGACCATGACGATCGCATTGAAGAGTCTCTTTGCTCGCGCGCACATCCCGGCTCGGCCTCCACGTGCTTCATCGCCACGTGCAGCCGGTTAAATCGTTTGAATATTCACGCATGGAAATGTAATCAGTTGCAGCAGCAATATACCCGCGCGCGCGGCTAAAATTACATCGCGTATCATCATATAATTCATTCTTGCTGTAATTAAAATGCCGGCTTAAGCGCGTTTATTTAATTTAGCATATGATTTGTGTGAAATTAGATTTCAGCAGGAATTAAGATTCCCTAATTGGACGTCTTATCGCGAATGCGACTGGACGGATGGGGCGGGTGCATCGAAGAGGCACAGGCAGAGTTATTTCTGCTCAATTTAGCAGCGAGGCCGTGGCTCATCCCTCGTTTACAGTCCTGCGCCGGTGGTGGAAGTGTCACATTCCTGTGGCCGGGCGTGGGTCCATCCATAGGACTGATTATCAATCATTTTTATTGACACCCCCCACCCCACCCCTGGAGGGATGGTGTGCAGAGTTAACCCACCAAACTAGGACTTGAACTCGCAAACGTTTCCATTGTGAAGCAGCTCGCTCGACCACTGAGCCACGTGGCCCGGTGTACATCACGATCCCTCCATAGACAATAGCGTCACACGCACGACCACCGCCAACAGCATCGCCACCGCTCATCACCCCGTCTGAACCCTCTACGTGTTCATATTGTTTGGTTCTTTCGGTAAATCCACGTAGATAGAAAATAATAATACAAAAAGTGAATTAAAAAAACCTCTACGTGTTCTCTAGTGTTCTACAACTGCAGTTCTAGGGCCAGGCCACTCAACCTCGGCAAGGGGGGGGGGAAGTAAAAGAAACCCCACGCTGCTTGCACCTTGTAAAGTCGGTCACGTGGCCTCGTTTCTCATCTCTGCCATGAGCCGGGCCGCGGCGCACACGTGCGGCGTCAGGGGCACCTCAGGTGACTCCGTGCCGGCGCCACGAGGCGGAGCTAACCTAGGCCATGTAAACATTACCTGCTTGACCTCAGTTTGCCTTTTGATCCGCAATGTTTCGAAATGACTGGGTGTTTTCAACTGAAATGCCCCCTCTTCCTTCTCTCTCTCTCTCGCTTCCTCCTCGCGCCCCGAGTGGCGCTGTGCAGGCCCCTGCCTCTCCGGGCACGCAGGACGCGCTGAGCCCCACCGCACACTGCCGCAGCCCTGCTCGCGCCTGGGTGACCATTCCCTTTGAAGGTTACCCGGCTACGACAGATGAGCAAGGCGTCTACGCAGCAACACAGTAACCCGGTTAGTGTTGATGAACTGAACACAGCACGAAGTTTAATACAACTTGACGGCCGCTTGCGAGATGGGGACTTTTCCTTATTTACATTTCTGAAAATAAAACATTTTCCACATTGCGATTACAAATAATGACACGCGCACACACATACACACACGTGTACGCGTTACACACAGCCAACCCAGCATGAATGTCTCGTCAGTGCAGGTTACCATTACTTTTTACGGATGATTTCCGTGAGAATGCACCTTTTCGATTTACAAATAAAATGCAGATCATCCTCCTGTTTGGCTTCTCGGACAATTGATGCCTAAACAAAAAAACTATAATCCATAATAGAGTTGTTTTTTTGGGGTGTTAGATCGCGTAATTATAAATGCGTCGGTAAATCCGCCACCACCCGACGCAAATAATTAGTAAGGTTCGTCACGTAAACCAAACATGCCAATATGTTATTTACAATTGTAAATGTTGTGGGTTTATCCTACAGCACACCGGTGTGCTGTACTAGTAACGAATTGGCAAGTTCTGTTTACGTGACAAACTTTACTAATTGGCTGTGTCGGGTGGTGGCCGGTTAAACGACACATTTACATTTTTACGCGATCTCACCCAAAAACACCTTCTTATGGATGATATTGATCGCGAAAGCTTACGTGATTAACATAACACTATACAGCATTTTTTTATTTTCCAGGTAAGGCCCAGCGAGGCATGCAAAGGAGATAGGTAAATGAGGATCATCACCACCACCATCACCACCAGCATCACCGCCACCACCACCACAACTCTGTGGCTCTGTTGTTGACGCGCGGTGCGCGCGCGGAGGAATTGAACAGCAGCCACTTACGCACGAAATCTAAACTTGGCCTCGGGGAGGGGGGCGGTGCGGCGATAAAGTGGAAGCGTTGCGCAACCCGGGCCGTGCCGTGGGCGCGCTATCGCCTCACGGCTGCCCTTGTAGGGGCGTGCACGCACGCGATGCTGACGCTCGGGGTCCCGTTGTCCCCTCTCGGCACGGGGCCTTCTGCCCACGTGACCCCGTCGCCCGACCGAGGCTCCAGGTCCGCGCTAACTTTACACGTCGCCTGTTGAACTCTGCCCCCCCCCCCCCCCCGTGGGGACCAACTAAGCGGCCAACCAGATGATGCCAGCGGCGCGCGGCCCAGGAGGTGGGGGCGGGGGGGCCTTGAGGGGCGGCTTCCGCTGGGGACCTTCACGATCGTGCGGTTTCCTGGAAAGCCGGGAAGGTCGTGGACTGGTCAAGTTGGGCTGCACCAGACTCGGGCGCACTGCAGTGGTGCATGGGGAGCGTGCAATAGGGATGGGGGCACGTGGGTGAGGAGCAAGGTTCTGGGAGTGTTTAGGAGTACTGTAACAGATTTAGCAAAGAATTAGAACATATATGTTTTTTAAAGTCTACATTAAATAATTAAATAAACGGATGCGAAAATAAAAAAAATCGGTGCGTACGTTATGTTTTGCAATTCCATGCTTACTACTTTATTTATTTTGGGGGGGGGGGGAGGTTGTATCCGCGTGAGCTTCCGCGGATTTCTGCTGCCGTCAATAGCTGCGGCGCATTCCTGTCCGCTGCCCGGCGCTCCGAGGTAGCGGCAGCGGCAGCTTCACACTCGAGCGCCACGCGCCGGTCTGCCTCTCTGCTCCGCAGTGGGAACGGCCACGTCACGACTCCATGGTGTTCAACTGCTTCGCAGTCGACTGCTGCAGTGGCCTCGCCGCTGACGTTCTCGTCAAGACATACCGAGAAGCCATCCGTGCAACTTTGATACAATTTTTAAACGAGTGTATTTGGCTTGTGCAAAACTGGCTCGCTCTTATCATATTGATGTGTCACTATGAATGCATCCTTTGATGACAAAAGGTTCCACATGGCGCTGCCATGCTAAAAAAATCCATCGTAAATGCGTGCACGTTCAGCCCCTTTGTCAATCCCCTGCTGGACAAGGAGCCTCCAATGCCGTGCTGGTCGGGGGGGGATTCTTGACCATACTTCACCATGTCAGTCAGCGAGAAATTGTGTACGCGTGTTTTTGTATGCTAAATACGTACATACTGAGAAAAGGGCGTTTATCTGCAGCTCACCTATTCTATTCCGGATACGCACATATTTTAGGAAGGCAATTGACACAAACATAGACCCTGGGATTCCAGGATGCGGAGACCAGCCAGTGTTAGCTTGCTGCAGCGTCGCCAGCGTGGATACTGTATCTCAGGATGCGGCTTTTCATTGGGTAAATATTCCACTGGCCAGGCTTCAATGCACACATTAAGGCCATTACGTCAAGGCTGGCTGTGCCGCCCGCGTTCTGAGTGGCTGGTGCAGGCCATGGACGCGCGCGCGCGCGTGTGAGAGAGAGAGGATGGCAACTGCAAGCAGGCAGCCGATTTGCTGTGAGCAAGGCTGCGTCTCTCCTCCCTCTCTGCTCCTTGTCCATCCCCCCCCCCCCTCCTACGGCAGCAGAAACAGCAACGGACAGGGCCCCCACAGCCTCCACAGTCCCTTTGTATCTTGATTTGAAGCTTTCCTTTGTAGTTGTTCTACCCCTTGGCAGCTGCTTTCCTCGTGAGATCGTCGCAGGAATTCCAGTCCTGCTGCAACACGCGATGCAGGGCCCTGGTGACGATACCACTGAGACGTTAACATCACTACCAGGGTTCTGTCGGAGCCAATTAAGAAAACAAATCTCCCCCCCCCGCAATGTTCTCCCGATTGCGCTTTCGGCATCGCGTCATGAGGCGAGAATCCGTTCGGATATCTCGCAGAGCAGTGTGACCCTTCGCACAAGAGAATGGCCAATGGAAGTGGCTATCACAGAGCTACTTCAGAAACCGCTGTTACGTGATTTCTGTTCCACGCAGTGGTGGGCAGTATATTCCCAGAGTAATGTCCGTCGCAAGACAGTCTATTACATATTTACATATAATGCTGAGCTGGGAAAAAGACAAATCGAGTGCAAAACCAAATGTAGTGTGATGGATTTTTGTTGTGCGGTTATTGGTGACCGGGCTGACAACATCAACTCAGTGCACTTGAGAGAACCCGGTTTAATCACAGCAGGCGGTTACCTCGACTTGAACTCATGATTTCAGCGGTGCAAGCTCTCAGCACTCTGACCTCCGCGACACCCGGCCACCGTGGCTACGGGATGGTGTTAATGGGAGACCGAGCGGTGAGAAAACGGGGGAGGGATTTGATGGGTTCCCTTTTACAGATGTCATCCCGGGCACCGTGGTAGCTTTCTGTGGAGCTAAGCTAAGGTTTTTTAGAATAAAGCAAAACATTTGTGACGCTGCGTTGAGAGTGGCGCACCAGCACAAAGAACAAACCTCCGTCAATATGCTGTGAAGAAGGGCCATTGACCGAACCGTCGCCGATTTTGTATTTTTTTCCTTGTTGTTCACGAGCTTTTGTTGTCCCTGCTGTGGTAGAGTACGAGGCGAGCGTACGCGGCAAGGGTGCGCGCTTGATGACACGCGTGAAGGGCTCGTGCACGGCATTTCATGGGGTCCCCGAGACGCGCTTCTGAACATAAACTGACACAGAAATATATGAAACACATTTTATTTCATGGACAGACAAGATGAGTAACATAAATGTATTACAGATAACAAGGACAAAAATAATAGTGATAAGACTAATTAGAGATAGGAACGTTAGATTGCTTGGACATGTAATGAGAAAACATCAGACTGAATATAAATGTGATTTCACCGGGACAATTAAAGGTCCAAGATGCTGGGGAAGACAGCGAACTATGATAAGCAATTTAAATAATTGGATGCAACTGGTAGCAGTATCTAAAGCAGGGTTATTGAGTAAATATCATGGACAGAGCTAAATGAAAGGAATTCCAGAATTGCTGAAAGGATTTGACTCATAGAGAGAGTTATATAACATTTATATGTTAACACAAATATGCAGTGTATGTCCAAGGAATACAAATACACACAATTAAAATAATACATTTAAATAGTTCGTTTCGAACTTTGGCTGATCTATCCATAATATCACGAACCAAGACAGAGAAACTAAATAATATCATAACATGCGTTCTTGAAATATTTAATTATAAGTAATTAGTAGAATATATATCCACTCAGCAGTAACCTTCACAAAATTACACTGCTTTTGCTTAGCTCAGCAGGAATACAAAAATATTTCCGTGGAACTGTCAAATGGCATTTTTGTACATTTTCCTAGAATTGTGATTGTATGTAATATCACACCAAGTAACTGTTTGACTTGGAATGTTGTCCACGTGTAGCTGCTGATGGCTGTGGGGGTGTGATGGCGTTGCAGTAAGTGACTGTGCACACGCTTTAAACAGCACGCAACGTCTCAACGACTGTGTCAGCAAGGAGGCCGCTACGGTGTGATGGTCAGCGGCGCGCTGGACTTGCAGTGCAGAGGTCGCCAGTGGCAAGAGCGGTGCCAGTTTCTTAAATCCCCCCACCCCCCCCCTGCTCCCGTCTCTGTCCACGCTGCACTGTCGCCGGTTCAACCACAGTTGGGTCGATTGCATACGGTGCAAAACAAGTTCAACATACGCCATCAGTGGCGTGAGCGAGCAAGAGCGTTGCCTTCTTCGATGAACGTCAACACTCTTATACCACAAATATGCGTGCGCCGTAAGCCAACAGCTTGCGAAGCCACGAAACAGCGTTGCACAATATGAGAATACAAATGTGAAGCCAGGTCGGAAATTGCACGCCGTGGATCGTGCCGGCGTGACATTACATAACTCGGTGCGTGGCTGTGGGCACGCTGCCACTGCTCCTGCCGCAGTCGTCGGGACGCAGCCGATGACAATCTCCGCTGTGGAACATCAAAGGGAGCGTCTGGCAGTCACCGCCGTCCGGTTTTTGACAAAGACCGCCAAAGCAGTCGGCGCCGAGGATATTGGCAATACGCGCGGTGCGAGTCCTGGACGCGCGCGTGTCCGTGGGGCGCATGGGGAGTACAGTACAGTAATTTCATAACATTTAATCCGAGCGACTTCCGCTCCGCAAGTGAACATTTGTTATTTTTTGTGCAGTGCTAAAATACATACTTATATTTTTACTTATATGTAATTTTTTTGTGGTAAAGAGCAAAGACGACTTTTAGACGCGCGTCTCTCACTGCGGCGTTCTCCGTCCGCGCCCTCCTGGTTTTCGCATACCAACAAAAGAGCGGCGAGACGAAAGGTCGCTCGCTCCGAATCGAGGAAGAGCGAACGACGCCCGAGTCAAGGTCGCTCAACCGCAGCCCGCAACTCCCCGAGACTTCGGATGCGATCAGTCGCCAAGAGAGAAGCAGAAAGAAGATGTATTTTTGCAGCGTGTGACTGCGGTGTTGACTTTGTACACTTCTAAGCCGCGGTCTCATGCACTCACAAGAATGTAGTAGGCGGGCTCAAATATATATCCCTAGGTAAATGTAACTTACCACTCAACCGTTTGTTATGAAATATAGCAGCATTTTCCGCAGCAATGTTTTTTTTTCAATGCAGTCCACTCCATATCACGGTTAGCAGGGAGCGTGCGTGAGTAACAACACGTGTGTGTGTGTGCATGGCGTATGGCGGGAGATGGGGGGGCGACACATGCTCCAGATGTATTATTTCCGTGTACCAGGAAGGGTTTGTGGAATCCGATGACACAATATTGTCTTGATACGCAATCTGCGTGCCAACCGCAGTGCCGGTGGACTTAAACCCCGCGACCCCCGGCCCTGCTCAGTGCATGCGTGCAGCATTCTCCTTGCCTCGTCACGCTCATCATTGCCACGATGGAAACACGGACGGCTCTTTGTTAATCCGCAGCTGGATGCATGCACCCCGCCCCCCACCGCGCATCATCGTCGTCGTTGTGGGGGGCTGTATTGTCCAATTATTCTACACCGCGCTGGTCGGTGCAGGTTGGTGAAAGAGAAGCACGGGTGCCGGGTTCAAATGTCAATCGCAATCAAACTCAGGTGCCTGGGTTCGGAAGGCAGTGTGTGAACCACCGCGCCACCACTCCACCCCAAAACGCCAGTGTCATTTTCTCTCGCAGTCAATACGGCGCATCGTGCATGTTCTCATGTTGTGCATTTGTGTTTTGTATCATCGTGTGTACATTGTCAATATCGGCATGGGTCATGCCACTGCTGGATGAAGGCCTCCCGAAGCCACCACCACCATCTCTCACGATGCTGCGATGTAGCAATCCACCTAACGCCTGCGCACAAGCTGATTTCACCGCTCCATCTCCCCAGGTGGATTTCCTCTCGGACGCGTTCCGTCCCTTGGCTGCCACTCCGTCGTTATTCTTGACCAGCGGACTTCACCTAACGCCGCGAGCTACCCAAGACGACTCACTTTGTTGACGGTTTTAACGGAGTCCTTAATCTGCGCATGTTCTCGAAAACCACGTGCTCCTCTGCATGTCTACGTACGACCAAGCATGGGTCTCTTCCAGTGCTTCTCTGCGCACATCATTCTTGACCGCGTCTAGTGCGTGAGCAGCATCTCTAATTGTGATTATCAGTGGTTAGATCCTGGCGATAACAAAAACTAAACTAATAATAAACCCTTTCACTGCAAACATCGGACCGTTGCTCTCTCTGGGGAGAAAACAATAAAACCCCAGCGTTGCATTTCTGCAGAGCTTGGAGAGAGCCACGGCTATTTTTATCGAGCCCACCACTACTGATGGGGCAGATGAGAAGTCTCATCTGTTACGCAAGCCACGTCCCTGCGTAACAGATGATAAGTCTCATCTGTTACGCAGGTCGCGTCCCTGCGTAACAGACGATAAGTCTCATCTGTTACGCAGGTCGCGTCCCTGCGTGCGTCACGCGCGCACAAGCCGCAGTGCGCGCACGGCAAAGCTCGCATGCACGCGCTGATTTTTTGCTCCAGGATACGTTCCATGCGCACTACACACACATTTCTACACACTATACACACACACACGTAACATGAGGCTGCGAGTTCAAATCCTGGTAGGGGGGGGGGAGTTGACTAAGCCCATCATCCCTCAGAGGTCGATAATATAACATTACGTTGTGGGTAAGTCAACAGTGGTTGTGTTATGGAGAGGCTCACGCCTGCCATTCGAATGTTGAAAGTATACCAGTAGCTTGGGGCTGTAAGCAGGGGGTAAGCACCGCTTCAATGCTCCTTCGAGCAGCAGGAGACCGCTCTAGGCGCTGTTGGCACACAGTGGTGGTGTCAGCTCATTGTGGGCCCTTAGCAGATTTATTCGTTTTTTTCGGACGCTTTCCGTTCACAATAATTATAGACAAGAGCTGGAGACGTAGTGAGATGTGAGAACTTAAAAAAAAACAAATTCACATATATGATTGGCGTTTGTATGTTCAATATCTTATTATTGTCATTGATGTTTGAATTTGAGCTGATACTGACGCACCTCGAGATTTGGCATGAACACGTAGCTGCTTCGTCTGCTTGTGCCCAGCACAGACACTGCATGCACACAGGGAGAGAGAGCAACCCAAGCACACATTATCAGATCTAGCCAGATCCTCATATAGTTCTGCTTATGTTTTGTTTTTTATTATTAATTTTGAGCATGGGTTCAGATTATTTATAACTTAAAAATTGCATGGCTGCCTCGTGCTATTTGTTTAAGCTATTTGCATGAGTAACAGATGGCGAGCGCAAGGGACCATTGAAACCGCAGCACCTGTGTGCCAGTGCGTGTCACGGATGAATTGTGTCATTTAGTGGTTCCCGATGCAATTATTTTTGCTATGGCGGCCCCCCAATCACGACCACTGGGCCCTCTCTGCCGCTACCCCCAAACCCCCTCTGCCAGGTTCCGAAGGCCACAGCACAGAGAGATCACGCGTCCACGTCCCGAGTGAACGCGGCGTTAGTTGGTTGTGTATCAGCGTGCTGTCAACCGTAATGCGCCGCTGGCGTTCCCCGTGCAAATTAGAATTTTGACCTGCACGGTATCCGCGCCACAGGCTGCGGGTTGAGAACTGCTGATATAAGTCATTGTTGCAGAGAATGGCGAGAAGCAACCTCAATCTTAAGTGCAACGTCATGTCTCTTTACTCTTTTTATTTCACAAAGAACACGTAATATGAACACTGTATTACATATACACTCACACTCGGTACATAACAATAGAATCAGATGAAAGTCCCCATAATATTCTTATATTCATACTTGTTTTTGCAATACATGTGTATATATAGCACATTATCACTGGGATCAGTTCATGTGCTGGTGCCAGGTGGATTATTTCATCGCGGGATCGTAAGAGGTGGAGACTGTTTGGGGTGGCCTTCATCCAGCAGTGGATTGACTATGGCCGAGAGGGTGACGATGCCAGTGTGAATTGATGGCGCAGTGCTCATAGACACATTGCGCTATGAGCACAGAGTGATATCTTAACCAGTCCTGGAACTTCCGATTTCACCCATCTACATTGACCAGCGTGGTGAAGTCTGGTTAAACAACACCCGTGACTGGATGGCACAGGGTGGCCTTCTACTCGCTGTGTATTCAAAAGGGCCGTAGGTAATAAAGAAACAAACCTCCCATTTGCACGGTTGGCTACGTACGGTGCAAAATAAGTTCAACATACATACATCTGCATATCTACAACTTACTAATTCCTCAGTACAGTAAATACTGTAATTTACATTATTATTCTTATTATTGCGCGCACACCCATTGCCAAAGACAAAAAAAACCCCTGTATAGAATCTAAGAGACGGTTGTGCCAAATGGCTTTCACGAGCACCCATGAAGGCTGGCAAGGCAAGCAAGGTGATGTGAGCAGCAGTATGGCCTGGCCACGTTTCATCCCCAGTGCTGAAGCTTGAACACCAACACCAGGTCCTCATTTAAGGCTGAGTCAACTTAGGGGGGGGGGCGGTGGCCATGTCAGATATACAAATCACCACTGATGTTAGCCGTGACCAGGAATCAAACTCACACATGCAGGTTAGTAGCGCAGCGCGCTAACCGCTACACTACCGCTCCCCACAGGCTAGATGCACACACACAAATACTCGATATACACCCAAGCTACGCGCACAGTTCACAGCAATTTCTCAGCTACAGAGCGCGGGGATGTTTGCCATGTGGCGTCTGTGAGCGAAGCAGCCCGGCCTCCTTCCAGGAACGCAACCCAATCCCCGCTCCCCGGAAAACCCATCTACCCCCCCCCCAAAAGGGGCCCTCTGAAGGCGCCTAATCACCGACTTGTGTCCCACATTGTGCGGACACGCGGGCGGTTCGTTCGTCGCCGCTTGCCTCGACGTGAGATGGGAGCCTCGCAGAGACTCGTGTGAGCCGAGCGAATCTGTCACAGGCCCTCACTGACCCCCTCCACCCACTACCACAGCAGCTGAGGTAATGGAGCAGCCATGCCAGAGGCGTCTCGTTGCAATCTCTCGCCATGGCAACTTCTCAAACACGGCCACAACAGGGCCCTTCAAGAGCCGGCAATTCCTTCAGTATTATTTTATTTCTGTTATACTGTCCATGAAAACTAAAACGCAGATTTGTTTTGGAATGTATATGAAGTCACGGCAGGGTAGTTGGCTCGGAAGTTTTTTGGAATGAAAATAGAATGTGGAGATCTGCTCCTTACTAATGCTAGCCAATAACTGCAGTCAGACCGCGAAGGATTTTTGTTTATAATTAGTAGAAGAATAAGGAAACTGGGATGGTAATTTGGTTTGTGCAGATGGAGAGAGGTGATTTGGTTGGAGCGTTGGGAAGAGGGAACTGTTTGAGTCTGGTTGTTTGCACTCAACCAGCGGTAGCAAAAAATATGCAGACAGAGAGAAATTCAAGGGGTGTCGCCTCAGACGCCCTCAAAGTACCCTGCTTGGTGCGTCGGGGAAGGGAACATTTTTCTGTCATTTCCACTCTCGTGTGATTAACATACGCATCCTGCCAATTCTCCAAACATCATTTGCAAATACTATATCGACGCGAAAACCATCGAAGCGCAGTGTATATCGACGATTGCAATCATTGAAAACGATGATGGCATTTTTTTAGATAACAGGCCCCATTTACAAAGAAGTCCTGCAAGCCTGCGACTGTGGATGATGCTTTTTGTCGCGCGTACGGAGGGACATGTGGGAAAGGCACTTTTCCTTGAGCAAAGGCAGCAATAAACAAAGCAAAACCCTCGTCCACATTAAATCGGGTTGTGCATCCGCTATTAAACCGAGTTGGCACACGCGAGCTGTAATAAACACGCAGGCAATGGGTCTGGGTTACGCGCCCCCCGCCCTCTGCTGCTACAGCGAGGCCACAATTCCCCACCAGTGTCCAGCATCCCACTGCAGCCCCTTGCTCTCCGCCACCCACCTGCGTGTGGCGGCATTTCTTCTAATTACGTTGCCTACAATTCTACGTAACCTAGAGGCGTCGAAGCGCTCTCGTCAGTCCGTGGTGTCCCGGCGTGAACCGCCAATCGCGACGCCGCTTTGCCGTTCTCTCGCTGTGCGCTGCGTCAGGGCGGAGTGGCGGGTAGTGCGTTCGGCGTACACCGCCGTTAAACGTTGTGGGCGAAAACTAGGGGACATAACTCTCAAAGGCTTTGCAATGTTTTACAAACGCTTCCTCTTCTGGGTCACTCCAGCACTACACGGTAATAAGTGATGGAGGCAGCAGTGATAGGGTAAAGGTGCAGCCCTGCAATTGCCTGTTGATGTCACTGCTGGCAAAAGGAGTCTCCGCTCGACGAGACTCCTACGAGAGAGTGTTTTGGCCTACTCTTCCACGCTGGCTTGATGTATTGGGGAGTAATCGCGCATTACCCTACCACACCTGACGATCCGTCGATCGACTAACTGTGACGTACCCGTTTATACTGCTGGGTGGACAGAAGTGGGACGGTTTATTAAACTCGGCCACTCTTCCAACTGCCGCGCCACGGGATCGAATCAACCGCTGACTTGTGGATTGCACGTTCAGTGTGCTCAGCATTACACCACGGCCGCATCCCTATTGCGAAATCGCATCTGAGTGGTAACAAATAAAACCAACAACAACAGACGAGGAAAAAACGTTTCTTGACCGGGTTAACCATCTCTCTTGCAGGTCTCATTGCTGCACAGAAACAATCCCCAGAACAATGCAGCTCGCCCTGTTGGGCAAAGCCGCGGTGAGCGAACGTGTGTACGTAGGAAACGAGCAGCTGAACGAGGCGGATGCGCGGGATTTCCTGAGTCTCTGAGCAAAATATAAACCCACAATGTTGCTGTGTGTGAACCACATGGGCTGCGCAACAACTATTTACAGAAGGACCGAGTCGATAGCCTGGGGTCGACCTGCTCTTCTCAGGTGAGAGGACGAACGGGGATTTGTCATCTCGCACGCCAATTTGTGATTGAAACTTGACCTCAAAACCAACGCCACCTGTTATGAATCGCGCCGCGGTATTCTGATCATATAACAACGTCCTCGGTGCATCGTCCCCCTGGGGGTTGATAAAATAGGTACCGCTCCACAAGAAAGTCGTCAGCGCTTGTTGTACGAAGAGACTCAATCCCCGACATGGGAATGCGGCATTTCCACCACTGGACTCGAGGCTTTTAAAAGAATGAGCACCGCACCACCTCGAATGCTCACGTGAGCAGGACGTGACTTTGACTTGTGACTATAACCATGTACAGCACAGCTACGGATGTTTACGAATTCTTCTCATGCTTCTCGGCGGCGACATTAATGGAGCGCGGTGCACAGCGTGAGACATCGCCAGCTGCCTTCCAGCAGCAGCAGCAGCGTTGGAGCATCGTCGTCATCTTCATCAGCCATGATCGGTCCGCTGCTTCACTACGAATACCTCGCCAAACTATTGCGATCTCTCATGATCCTGCGAAGCAACGATCCACGAGCGTCTGCACAGGAGACGATTTCATCACTCCCTCTCCTTGGCGGCAGCTCCGTCATTCTTCTTGAGCAGCGAGCGTTGTTTCATCCTTAACCTGCTTGCAGGTTAAGGATAATCCTAGCGTAATCCTAAACAGGCATCTCCCCATTTATTATTTGTGCACTCGGTTTTTTTGTGTTCCATTTACCCTGTTAATGCCCACGTCTCTGAACCATGTGACAGCCGGTAGTTTGTCCAGGATCTTTGAGTCGATGTTGGCTCTCAGCTGAACGAAGCGACCCCGAGCTATTGGGAGAGAAGCGAGCGCTCGTCGTGAGAATCGAGTAGCGAGAGTTCGTGAGAGAATGTTGCCGGCAACACAAACAGCTGCCGTGCCCTCTTGTGTGACGAGGCCTCAAAGGCGTCGTGCCTGATTTCCTGGCCTTGACTGCACGCGAAAGCGGCGCGTGATCTTATCCAGCAGTGCCTTTCTATTGACTCTCTCTGCGTCGGTACATTTAAGTTGTTGTTGTTGTTGTCAAACTGCAATTCATGTTGACTGTAACAGCCATCATAACATGTTACGATCCTTATTTCTATGTCTAAACAACTTACTCGGGCCAAATGTATAAATAATGGTGCTTATCTGTATCTACTTCAGGTTCTTTTTTTATTTTTTGTAGTTAAATAAAGTACATGGCCTAACATTTTATTGCACAGTAATAAAACATTACAACACATTTCTAGCTTTCTGTTTCTATTATTCCACTTGGAAAAAGCACAACACACTCACTTACAACGAGAGACGTCCACACACAATGCGCACATAATTCCTTGAGCAAACGCACCCAAGAAGGAACATTTGAAAAAGTTAATTTGCAGAGCGGAGGGTTGTTGCGAAACTAATGATTTGCATTCTAAAGGAGGACACTTCCTACTTCCTCAAACTTCGATGTGTGCTGATGCACCCCGAATCGGCGCTGTAAAAGGGCGGTCATCGATCGTCGCCAGGGGCACGGTGTGTGTTTACAGCACGCTATCGCCCTGTCACAATGGTCGCGTGCGTCACACGCTGCAGTAAAGATTCAAAATTAAACCCAGCGAGCTCCGACAAAGAGCGAAGTTCGTTGTTGAGGCGGCGTGGCCTGACATAGCCGCTACCAATGGGCGCTGCTGCCCCATGCGCGCCTGTCACCTCGGGAGCGGGGACTTCCCACACCAAAAGACGCAACCGCGTGAGAGGTCAACCGAGTGCGAGCGCAATAATAACAAGTGGGCGCCCGTTAACTTGGAGCCGTAATAATCATCCGTCGCGGGCTCGGCTCAGCCTTGGCCCTTTAATGCTCGGGGCTCCGCTCAGACTTGAGCCGCTCAGTTGCTCCCAAGGTCGCATATGGAGCTCAGCTCGCGGAAATGCTGAGCGCACGTGGCTGGGATCGTGCTCAGAGCCGGCTTCAGTTAAGCGCGTGGCTTTAAGCCAGCTCACTTGAGCCGGAGCCAGGCCTGAGCTGAGTTGGGACTTAAACTACGTGCCTTAGATTCAGTGGCTGTGGTCTTCGTAGAGGTGGGTGGCATTGTCGGACTATCACAGGGAATGAAGCATTGTGAGACAATGCTCTTCACGCCAATTGAAAGTGATTTCTCGAGGCAGTACGGTGCTCATCTCCTGTTTGCAAATCCTCAGCCAGTGGTGGGAATTCACTATTGTTACGGCAGGGGCAAGTCTCCCCACAGGACAATCGCTGTGAACTTCGCCCCAAGCGTTAATTATTTAATTTATCCCGGAGGGATGATGGCCTGAATCAACCCCCCCCCCAACCAGGATGTGAACTCGCAGCCTTTTGTTTGCGAGCCGCTCGCTCTACCGCCGCGCCACCTGCCCGGATCAGACAACGCCCGCCCATGCGGCATGCACATATCGTGTGAGCTCCCACGTGACGGGGCCTGCAGCACGCCTTGCTTCTATCGAGCACAAGCAGCACGTCGTCATTGAAGCAGCCCGCGCGATGTTGTACACGCGCAGCCCTCTTTGTCAGTCCACTGCTGGACGAGGGCCTCCCCACGCCGCGCGGAGCGTATTGGGTCACTTGACCGTATTCCGCTCCATTCTGCTTGGCCGATGTGCATCGGTGAAGGCAGCGAGCGTATTTGTGGCAGCGTAGCACAGCACAAAGGTGGATTTCGTTGCACGGCGCTCTGCTGGTATCACACAGTCGCCCCTATTAGAAGCTGTTTGTGTGTGGTGATCGCCCACACTCGCCAGGCTCCCAACCTGCTTCAGATGAGATTGCGTTCGTTCTGGATGATTTGGTCGTAGACGGAGTGCGTTAGATGCCGTGCACGTATCGAGGTGGTCAACTGTGAAAAACTGTTTATCAGTCTGCGCCACATTTAGAAATGCCTAGAGCAAATAACCAAAGCATGTTTTAATTTTAAACTGAGAAATGAAGAGCGATGACACGGCAGGATAATGGTTAGCAAACAGAACTTTCCACCCAGAGTACGCGGGTTCGATTCCATTTGAATCATCAGTGCAAGGTTCCCAAAACCCCTCCACTGCCTCCGTCCACTCAGCAATGTAATTGCTGAGTGGTCATGAAACAGGAAGACTTCATTACAATTATGGCTATCGCCGGATGAAGCTGGTTGTAATCACTACATCAACACACCGCTGTGCTGACGTAGTAACTAATTGGCACGTTTTAGTTACGTGACAGTACTTACTAATGGGCTGTGTCGGGTGGTGGTGGATTTTATATTTGCTGGTCGAGAATGGTGGGGTGAAGTGTGTGTACGCCCCACCCATTTTTACTCAAATTCCACTGGAAACTGTTCCACGTTCCTGAATGTCTGAGCTGGTGACCGATTCTCACAATGGTAAACCTCTATCGGTCACCGTCTAAGAACCTTCGTGTGCACCCTTCACCTCTGGAGTGAACCATGCACTCGTGAGCTACGATTCACACGCACGTGTGAACACAGCTGAGTGGCTTGGCTGGAACACCATATGTCACAACTGTGGCAGAGGATCACATTGCAAGGGCACGGGAACGGGAATTGTATGGGGAACAAGGTGCTAGGGGAAGTGCAACACGAGGGGGGAGGCAGTGGATGCTAGGTCCGAGACTTACAGCAGGAAGCCAGTTCACCAGATCCGAGAAGGGTGGTCTCACACAATCGCATGTCAGACTCTTTATTTAGACTGGAAGAATCCGATGAGCTATGGAGTGGGAAAAAAATCTACCCTCTAGACTCTAGAGAGACCCTATAGATCCCCATCTACAGGGGATCCCCATCTACAGGGGATCTATAGACCCCCTTCTAGTGGAGTCCCTGCTGCAACCAGCGGTGGTGTGAGGGCTGCTCCTTTATTGTTATATTTTAGTTCCTCTATCAATAGCAAAGACACATCACTCATTCTCAAGACATTTTTAGGAGGGTCCTGCATTGGGATGCTCGGTCATTTCTGTTTTAAGGAGCATGTGTGTTGTGTGAGAGAACACGAGATGCCCATGAAAACCCTTGCCACCAACTTGCTGTACTGACATCTTCTGGTTAGCTCACGGCCCATAGGCGATGGGGTTTTCACAAATCTGTGTGATCCGCCAACCCCTGTCCCAAAAAACATTGAACTACAGGTGTGTGCCACTACACCTGGCTACAACACGTGTTTGTACCAAGCCGAGTGCTGCCACCAGGACATAGCTTGTGAATTTCGATTTAAAGCTTTCGTGACTGCAATGATTCATCTTCTTTGGTTCTTTCGGTAAAGTCACGTAGAATGAGAATAAAATAATAAATTGATAAAATAAAATAACACAATAATATTCTCACGACGTTTCGGCCACAACACAAGCGGCCACTCCAGCGCTGTCCTACCAGACAGTCTCGCCCCTTCACCTGATGAAGGCCGCTTGTGTTGTGGCCGAAACGTCGTGAGAATATTATTGTGTTATTTTATTTTATCAATTTATTATTTTATTCTCATTCTACGTGACTTTACCGAAAGAACCAAAGAAGATAGCTTGTGAAGAATAATTTCTCACAATCCCGGGAGATGGGAGAACTCCGTGTAAACGCATTGTCTTGCGTCTTGAATTATTACACAACCATCAAAACCCGGATCTTTGAATTCATTGACTTTAAGGGAAGACTTACAACTTCCCGGGACAGCTACCCCAAAAAGAGAATTACTCTGGGCAAATTCTGGACAAGAGGACAGGGGGAAACCCCTAAGGAGGCTTGGCCAAATGAGGCCACAACATGCACTGGTGGTGCTAATTAAGTGTAGACGCTGAGGCCAGCAAGCACCCTGTGGTTCCTTCGCGTGTGCTAATCGTTACATTTAATGTTTTGTGACCTTATTTAAAATATTATTTTGTATTTCTCACTTTAACACAAACTTGTTCAAGAGTGGAAAATGTTGGGGCTGAAACGTAGCTGCTCGGCTTTTAACGTGGGGGGGAAGTTATCCCGCTCGTTAAGCGAGACACGCCTGTAGGAATATGAATGTTTACCTAATACTAGTTATTGAATCACAAACACATAAAAAAATCTGAAAGTATTCCTACTAAATAAACACGTAAAATGTTGCTGGTATGTGTCAGTACGTGTTGCCTATGCAAGTGTCACTTTCAATCGAGATATTCCAACCTCGAGGGATCGTCCGGGTGAAATATTTTAATAAAAACTCATCAAAATCTCAGCATGGCAGAGAGCCACACGACACACGCACACCGTGGCCACGTGGCCGCTGGTTGACTGTGGAGCTTTGCGTTTTTGAAGTCTGCGAGAGCACACTCCGAGGAGTCGACACGTCCGACTCCGTTGGCTGCGGCGAACACCCTCGCAGTGCCCTTGACAAGTTTGAAACAAAACAAAACTTGCGTTTTTTTTCAAGATTAGTAAAAAAAAACTTACGTTTTTGTTAGAACTGCTCTTAGTATTTAGTGTGTTGTTCTTCCCCCCCCCCCCACACCTCCGATTAGCACGGTTGGCTACGTACGGTGCGAAAGAAGTTCAACGTACATACAAGTAAATAAATATCGCTGCGTATTTTATCGAACTGCACGTGAACTGCCGGCAGCGCCTGCAGCGTGCCAGCGTGCTGTTCCCAGTTGTGACCTTTATCTGTCGAGGTCACAGCACACGGGGAAACGACAAAACTCTCTCCCGCGACTGAACCCGGTTTGAGATTTTGACCGTGCTCATCCAGAACGTTACATACAGAAAATGGCGAGCACAGCTCCTTAAAAGGGTACAAAGCCAACACGTGTAGCGGCCTTGAAGCGCTGGACGAATGTCCACTCGAAATGCTATAACATACCGTTCTCTTTAATTCCTAACTTCATTTTGATGTTATACTTTTAAACAAAAGCTGACAAAAGGGAGCTGCGCGACTGTGGGTAAAAGCTTGCCCTGTGACACGAACATTGCGTGTGCAAAGGAAACTTCCTTGACGAGTGCTGAGTTGCAAAAGCGAACCCTGAAAATGGGGCGGATCGGCGATTTAGTCATGGAGGTCGCGGCCAATTGCTGCCAATAAAAATCCTTTGCAAGCAGTCCACCACACTCATAACCGTAATTATTTTTTTTACTGAATTAACACACTTGAGCTGTTTTTTTTGTATGCACGTGTAGTCCACAACAATGATTTTCCACATCTTTGCCTACCTCAAAACCACTCGGTCTGTTTTTAGCGCATTCAGATGCAGCGACCGCTATCGCAATGTACAAATGGCAGTCAATGCACCAACTGACCTGGACGCGATAAGATTAGCAGCTCGGTGTATATATTTCAGGAGGCGATAGGCATAAACTAAATAAAATGTCCGCGTTTTATCTAAAGAATCAGAATGCTTTTTCTGGAGTAAGTGACCTTTAAGTTTGTACATTTTATGAATGTCAGAATCTTTATTTAGACTGCAGCAGCAATCCGATGAGCTATGAAGCTCTTTTTCACAGATGTCCAGAAGGGGCTGGTCAGTGGAATTGACCAAACATTCCTTTGCAGGACTCGCTTGAATAATGGGCATTGATAAATTATTGTAATAATTTTACTCTGCTTATTTTGCACACACGAGAAAATGTGTACACAGACACATAAAGAATGAATATATGATTGCAGATTTACACACATGCCGTTCGCCAACATTTTTGACCACAGTCTTGCATTAGTATTGGCCACAACATAAACCCACCATTATTTTTCGTTCTCAGCACCATTTTTATTTCCGCAAATTATTGCAAATTGTTAAGAAATAGCCGATTGCAAAACTGTGACTGCCAAGAGTGTTAGTCTGCAGACACGCGTCTTGATTTTGCATTGAGGGCACCCAAGGCTCCGTGATGGGTTTTTTAGATCGCATGACACACAAAGCAACCAAGGTCACACCAATGATTAACACTTACAATGTTGTACAACCTTGCGCTTTTAAACTCATACAATTGCCCAGATTTGTTGGGTATCGAGTGAGCATTACCCAACTCTTGCAAGGCGTCTGGCCAGCGTGTAAGAGAAGGCCAACATACCCTCTAGATTGGCTCTCTAGAGCGCCCTTTCTTAGAAGCCCTTCCACCAGCAGCGACGTGGGCAAGCAATTGCACGGCTGCGCCTTTGCCTTGTACGTATGCACAGTATGTACGTTTAACTTCTTTCGCACCGCACGTAGCCAACCGTGCTCGTCTGAGGCTCACCTCGCACATTGCCCTTCGCGTGCCAATGGGTTGCACGAGAATGAACCGAGGGCAAGACCCGGGGGGACCTTCCTCGGGCATCCCGTCCTGCCTGCGCGGTGCCAACTTGCTCCGGCGACGGGGACCAGCGCGGCTCGGCCCGGAGCAAACCGGTACAGCAGAGGGGTCTCCATGGCAACGGCGAGTACAGCGCGGAAACAATCAATGAGTAACGAGCCGGAAGCTGAACGGTAATGAAGTGGACTCGGCGCAGCTGAGAGCGTGATTGAATCGGACCCTCATGTGTGCCGCTGAAGGTCGGCGCTGGGCCCTTGCGAGGGGCACGGCGAGTGCTGTGGTGCGAGGGGGAGGCCGCCGTAGGGCAGGCGGTGGTGGCGGTGGTGATGGCAGGCGATTGTCTCGCGATGGGCCGTCGCGCATACAATGCGATGGTGGTGAAAGGCGCTCCAGTCACGTCTGTCAAACCCGCGTGCGCTCTCCTAGTGTGAATTGCTGGAAGGTAAAGAGGAAAGGGGCAATGAATTTGAAGCGCAGCTCCCACATTTTTAACATTCGTCTCGGTGCGTGCGATGAATGATCCGCGTGTCTGCATGTGGAACGGTCTGATCTCGCTGGCCGGTGCTGACAAGGTAAAGGAGCAGTCCTGCAAATGCTCGCTCGCACGACCGCTGGTGGAGCAGCCTCCATTAGAGGTAGCTCCGGAGAGCCCCTCTAGAGGGTATTTGGCCTACTCTTCCACGCTGACCTTACATCTGCCAGTAGCCACGCCTCACTGCGACTTGCCAATTGACTGTTACCCAGACTCTGGTTCTTTCGGTAAAGTCACGTAGGTAGAAATAATGATAAATCACGACGTTTCGATCGCAACACAAGCGGTCGTCCTCTAGCGGAAAAAATAATCCACTGCTGGATTAAATAATCCACTGCTGGATTAAATAATCCACTGCTGGATATATTTTTTCCGGCTGAGGAAGACCGCTTGTGTTGCGATCGAAACGTCGTGATTTATTATTATTACTTATACCTACGTGGTGACTTTACCGAAAGAACCAAAGAGTATGGACTCCTGCAGTCACGAAAGCTTCAAATCAACATTGACTGTTACCCATTTACACTCCTTTTGTGACAGAGGTGGGGGTGTGGCAGGGGGGGGGGGGAGATCGAACCGGCGGGATTGTGGACTGCAAGTGCAACGCGCTGCCACGCGTTCCACGGAGCCAGTTGGCTGGCATCCGCCACGTGCGGTGGGTCACGCTTCTCTCGCGTGATGCGCCCTGGGTGTCCCTTAATTTGTTGTCACCGTTGCTGTTGTCCGCGTGGTTTATTTATTGACCCAAAATTTTCATTTCCTACGATTAGAAGGCAAGTCGTTAAATTCAACAAAATGCCTTCGTCAGGATCGGTTACTCTAAGCGCGCCGTGATGACGGCACGCCGCTGAACACCGGACACCCGGTATACCACTGTGCGCTTTTCTTCACGCGATGCACTTTTTTGTGTTGTAAAATGAATACGGAACTTACAGTGTGTTGCATAATTTAGTCGTGGATAAAATGATTCAGGTGCTGTCGTTTCGACTCACGAAAGCGTAGCCGAGGGTAGTTAGCGCGTGACGATGACGATGATGATGAACCGCAGCTACAGCAAAAGTGTCTCTGTTCAAATTAATGAGCTTTTGTTTTGCTGACATGTGCAGTCATCATAATCATCATCAGCAATGATCAAGCCACTGCTGCTTGAAGGCTTCCCCAAACCGTTGCCATCTCTCTCACGATTCTGTGATATAAAACTCCGCTTTGTACTCGCACACGAACTGATTTAATCGCTCCATCCCCATGAAACTGGGGGTCCTCACAGCTACATTCTAATCCTCCTTAGTTGTACTCCATCCTTATTCTTGGCCATTGGCCACCACCCCTTCTAGTAACCTGTCCTGCCCAAGCCCTGCTACTTTAATTAACACTTTTAATTAGGGCTGAACGATTTGGGTAAAATATCTCATTGCGATTTTGCTGACAGACATTGCGATTTGATTTTCGATTACTGTTTTTAAATCAAGCTTCAGTTCAATATTCACTGTGTGATATATTTAAAACATGTGATGGAGCATTACCACATGATACCATCAAACTATGAACCGCTCGATATATTCTAATGCAAGGATGAGAACTTAAAATATATGAATTGCTTCCAACATTTTTTATTAAAATGTTTTAATTGGAATAGAACAATTCCAATAAGAAAGTAATAGGACTTTTCAAATATTTTATTATTATTAAAACTTTAGTTAAATAAATAAAGTTATAATAATAATAAAAAATATAAGCAATTCCAATAAGAAAGTAATAGGACTTTTCAAATCGCAAAAAATCGCAGCCTTTGCGATTTGCTAATCGCATTGTTTCAAATTGCGATTTGAAATCGATTAATCGTTCAGCCCTACTTTTATTTACGTAATGACCCTGCGTTGGTTCTCTCATCCGTGTTTGCCTGTGTTCGTCTCTCAACGTAATTGCAAGCCCGCATCCATCCAAGATGTTTGCACATTTTTCAGCTTTTGTTCCGTTAGGTTTGTTCATGACCGTTTTTCTGAATCGTTTATCATGACAGGTGCCGGGGCTTCATTTTCCTTTTTTCCTTTCGCAGTTTATTCCCTGCACAGCCAACCGATTACTCAAACACAGCGGCGACCTCAACCAAAGCAACTACAAGCTCCCCACGTGGCACGTTTACTCTCTGGAGATGCTGCCCCCTCTTTCACCTGCGCCGGTGCATAGACCCCCTGCAATCTGAGAGAGAAGCGTTTCCTCTCCGCAGATTCTATTTTCTCACCTAGCTCCGTGGCGCTGTAAACCGCGCGATCTCTAAGGCCAAGCGAGGACTTGTTCGACAACTCTGCGGACGCGTTGCTCAATGTTCGGTGGAATCCAGTCGACGGCGGAAGCTTCCTCGTGTGCCCCGGCGAGGCATTTGAATATTGGCCGAGCGGTAACGCGACCCCCAGAAACAGGGCCCTCAAGACAAATTCTCCCTTCTTTTACATGAGCAACGGTCGTAACCCTCTGAGCGGTGTACAAACACAATGTGTGGGCAAACAAATGTTGGTGCATCAGACTAGCGCGAAGTCAAATGTTTTTTTCCGTGAAAGTGCCAGATCGCAGGGCTATCCGTTGAGTGCCATTGAACGCGCATGCACTGACTGGTGTCAATGCTCGAGATCGTTTTCTTTGGCCGAGGAGCAATGATGGTCCCTTGGCTTTACGCGCAGGCAGCGTGCCGGTTGTGCTGATGAGGTCTGAAACGTAATTCTAAACTCATTCGTCATTTAAGCAAAGAAGCGATTGTGCCAGAGAAGGGTTCTGTTGCTGTACAAGCCGTGCGTCTTGAGCAACTGCGTGAGCGTCCATGGCCTTGACATCGTCGAGGTCTCTGCACACAGCTGAGTGTGGATTGCTTTCAATTCCCTATTTCAAATTCCTCTATTTAAAAGTGATTGGTGAGAGCCCTGTGAGAGATTTGTTTATACACTGTATAAACAATACTGTATATAAAATCACCCTTTCAAGGACATTTTTACATTATCATCACGAATAATGAAATTTGTTATTTAAATTGTCCGGACAATATAACCCCTATCCGCAGTGATCTGAGAGATCAGTATCCCGGATCCTAATAACCGTTGGGTTATTTACAACTTTACTCCACTTATCTGTGGGGGAAATGTGCGCATGATTGAAATTCGTTCCGCAATGAACTCTGGGAAAGTGTGCTGATCGCCAAGTTAATCGGAATGATTTGGGCCGTTGATAAGAGGCGTGTTCGTGGACTGACTCAGCGGCTGCCTCAGATAATAGCCACAGGTGCTAGGGCAGCAGATAAAGAGGTCTGTAGTTTTCATATGTGAATTGTAAAACAACCAAAAACTGCTCTTTAGAATAATGTTGCAAGGTCTTAGACATCCATTTTACAGAACACACCAATGCCTCGCAGCATTTACGGGGCAGCCTTGGGAATCAATCATTGGCTCGATTAATCAATGTTCTTTATTTAACGGCATCGTCAGCTGCGAGGAGACCATCGGCTCGTGGTTGCGGGTGCCGACCGCGCCACCGTCCATCCATCTCTCCGTGCTCGTTTGTTTCGTCGAGCGCGCTTCGTCAGCCAAATAGGAATTTGCAAAAGAACAGTCAACTGACTTTAACGAAGATGTCCGTGATATCTGTTGATAGTGCTGTACCCTGACAGGTTAAGGTCCCCCGATCGCGTGCCATTATCTGCGCGACAACTTTGCTCAGTAAGTTTGCAGTTCACAATATTTAAACCGCGACGTTTACGGAATGCTTTGAATATGTAAATTTCCGAATGTAAAATACAACGGTGAAAACAATTAAATACACCAACATTGGAAAATATCTCAAGGCAAATGGGGCAGATGGCGAAACAATGAATTTTTCCTATTATTCCTGGAAGTAGTCATGTCACGCGATGTGATCTTGTTGCATGATAACAGATATTTTTTCATTTCCTGGACTCTCTGTGGTCTGAATATATCAAAAATAAATAATCTCGCCATTCTTTTTTTTTAAACCACAGGGAATTTCAATACCCTGTTTTTTTTAGGAGGGTCCTACATTAGAAGATTGGGCAATGTTATTTAAATAAGTATTTTGCACGTGGAAGCCAGAGTTGGTTGCATGTATAAAGAGGTGGAGCCCTGCCATCTCTTCTTATCGCCACTCCTGGCGGAAGGGCCTCCACTAGAGGGGGCTCTAGAGAGCCCCTCTGAAAGGAAGACAGAGTGACGAGAGAAAACACGCACATTTAGGAATCTGCACAGATGATTTCACGAACCCAATCGCTAAACTGCCATCTCCTGGCCACCTCACGCGCCAGTGGCCTTCAGAGTTCCACAGAACTACAATGATACAATCACCCTTGCCGCCAAAGCTTTGAATCACTGAACATAGATAGTTTGTGACATTCCTTCTCAGCGCTGGAGGGTTTACTTGATCGTGCATGTAGACAGTCTGCAGAGGCAATCCGATAGCCGGTTAGAACCGACCACGATGGTCAGCAACGTTACGTGTATGAACGTGTGAATGTACGTTGGACTTCTTTTTCACCGTACGCAGCCAACTGTTCTAATCGGAGCGAGGGAGAGAGTGAACGGCTCAATTTAGTTTCCCCCAAGAAGCTCCCAGCACGTGGAGCCAAACGTCGGACACCGCGCCCAGCAACCACAGCACAGGTCGAAGGGATGCACGGCACAATCGCCCAAACCCCGGACAGCCACTGACTCGATTGACGAGCCCCAGGCAGACGATGCAAGCATCGCGGCCTGCGCACTGACTTGACACATCCCCCCTGCTGTTGGTCCGACTGCCAAGGAAACCAACCCGTGCTGCGGTGGTTGAGGGCCTCAACAGGAAAACGTGTGAAGGCTCACGCCACTGATTGAAGAAGCCACGGAGAGCCCCCATGGAGCGGAATATTTGGCCAAGTTGGCCAGACGTCCTGGGACTCACGAGGTTGTGTCTTCATTTCCATGACGCGTCAAGCACAGCTGCGGGCAGTGTCAATTTGGAAAGCAAATACAGAGACGGTGCTTCACTCCGCTGTGGAAATTCAGTGACGTGAGACGAAGTGCGAATTGCGAAATCGCCTCGCGGAGGCGAGATGCCAAGTGGGAGAGCTCCACTGCCCTCTGCCGTGAAAGAGGCGCGCGGGCGCGCGCAGCGATGGACCCACACATCGGGGCGCGGGCCACGTGGCCCAGCGCGGGCGCGCGTTCGCCGCTTACGCAGAGGTTCGCGGCTCAGATCCCGAAAGCCGGATGTCTCGGCGTCTGGGATATCGTAGATTTCACAGAGTGCCTGAATGCAATCCCATCTAGATTCCATTTCAATTAAAATTGCTATCTGGGAATTCCACGAGTTAACAGATACGCATCGACGTGGCAGCAGCATAGGCGGGGTCAGCTCCGTTGATTCCTCTTGAAGCAGGAACACGACGGGCCGTGCCGTGCAACTGAATCGCTTAATTGCGGACGTCTCTGCAACCAGTTGCAAGCAGTTGTGCAGACATTCACCTGCAGTAGAGACCGACTCGACTTCCAAGCGAGTTCGAGAGCGATTTAGTCGCGCAACAGATTGCTCAGGTGTGGACTCGGGATGGATGCAGTGCTGTCCCTTAATCGGTGCTCGTGCAACGGGTTTAGTCACGTTCGTAATAAATCGTAGCTATATAAATGTAATAATCGCGCCACCCCAGAACAAACCGTACAACAACGTATAACGACACAATGCGCGATCCAGAAACACGAAGGAGACATCACAGCGATACACCCCGCTACTCCTGACGCCATCGCCTGCCTTGATAACCACGTGCAAATAAAATTGCCGTCGTTGCTCCGCCATCTCCATCATCAGCAGCCGCACAAAAGAAGAATCGCGCCGCCTAGCGACGAGCGCGCCGACATTGCATGGCTGCAGTAATTGGCACGGGAATTGGCACGGGAAGAGCGGCGTGAACGCCACTCAGTTGCGATTGGGTTCGGGCAGACGGGGCGATCGACGGCGCGGGGGAGGAGGAGGTGTGGCTGGCTCTGCGGGCCGAGTCGTGAGCCGGAGCGATCACGTTTCGGGTGGACCCGGGTTGGCGTCCCAATGAACGGAATGGTTCATCGACCATCTCCTGGAGACGTCTCGTGTGCGCGATGACGGGTGTATGGCAGAGCGTGGCACGAAGCTGCAGCAGCAAGAGGAATAGGAGGCGGCGTACGAGCAGTCTTTGACAATTTGATTTATTGACAACTACCGCCGTGGTCTCGGTGAAGATCACGGTCAGAAGGGCGAGACACAGTGGGGAGCGGTTGACGATTAGCCACGGCAACTTCCTGCACGCACACCCAAGACACAACACTGCGTAGGTGTTTTAAAATTAAAATATTGAATGCGTTGTGTCAGAAATGACAGATCAGCATGCATGTCAGCACAGACCAAGATTTAGCATACAAAATAAAATTGTAAATGACATCAAGTTGATTACCGAAAACAGTCTTTAAATAAACATTATGCTAACCCTATTTTTTGTACATTAGTGTATATGTAATTAGCAAAACTAACACAAGAATGTATAATTTTATTGAGAAAGATTACCACGCAACTGCTAATAATTTGGTTGACAGGAGCCCAAAATATATTACCAAAAAGAAATATCTGAGTTTAGACAGGATGACATTCACAATGAGTGTTTCCACTACAAGTCTGATAATGTCAACAACATCGGGAGCTGCTTTGGAGTAATGCTTAGCACACTGGACATGCAATTCAGCGTTCTCGGGTTCGATTCCATCTACGCGTGGCAGAAATTGAAACGATTTAACGTTTCTGAAATCCCCCAGGCCTTTGTGAACCCAGCAGTACAAACGGATACGCAACATTCGATCGCCAGGTCCGTATGTGATGGTGATCAAGTGTGGGTACTCCAGCCACTCCCAAGGTGTCTCACCAGCGTGGATAGAGTAGGCCACAATTCCCTGTAGAGGGGCTCTCTAGAACAACCTCGAGCGGAGGCCCTTCCACCAGCAGTGGCCTGAGCGAGCAATTGCAGGGGCTGCACCTTTATTTACCTTTGTCATTCCCCCCCACCCCCGTACCGATTCTCCCGCAGACTCGCGGATCATCCATCACACGCAGAGGGCGACCTGCTGAAAACGAGAGCACTGGTTACGACATTCATTGCCCTTCACTGGCAGGGATAAGGCGGCTTCCTGGGACAGAGGGCGGCGACACTCAATGGCTCTTCAACCCAGCCATTTGTTTTGTCAAACCAAAGACAAGGAGGTCAGGGAGAACTAAGACTTGCGGAAAACGTTTCTGGTTGTGGGTCAATAGAAAACAAGTCATAGTGCAATCAATATTGCAGGCATTGCAGGGCTAAGGTTAGATTCTGATGCATTTCCAAAGAAGAATAACATTGCATTATTGATGTGCAGTGTATGCGTGTTCTTTAGATACAGATATGAACATCAGCTGCCATTAACAGACAAGCACTGACAATTGTAGATACTGCTGGGGGTGTTTTTCTTCTAATATCTGCAAACAGAATCTTCCCATTATTGGATGCCGTACTTCCAGACGACAGCTTGGTTGTCATAACAGCGGCAGGATCTTGGCAAGTTCATGCTTACATTTTCTTGGTTGACATTTACATCCCAAATTATCGTTGCCTGGCCCACGCATTACGATGCCAAAATCCGTCGCTCCTCCAATCTTGAACCGCTGTTCATTTGGCCTTGGGATTTGGAGATTTTATCGCGTGGCTCCTGTGTCTTGATCTCATATTGGTCAGCTTTGATGTCTCATATCGTGAGTGCTCGATGAACCCCACATTTTTAACTCCAGTGGGATGCCTCCAAGCCATCTGCAGCAGTGTCCCATGTCTCTGGTTTTAGCCCGAGGGGCTTTTTGTGGCTTTGATGCAAAAGCCAGATGAAGCTTTGTGGTGCCAAACAAAGAGTATTTTCATGCGCGTCACTCGCGCACCGCTCCATTCACTTTTCAGCCTCCTTTTGTTCTGTCGGCTTCTCCGACACAGTTGTCGCGCCTTCTCCGTCTGTGGAAACACATCACATTCAGAATGGGCGAATGCCATGTGCGGCCGTTCATATACAAAAATGTAACAAAGTCAAACTTTAAATTCCTTGCCTACATTGTGGCAATTTTGTGCCACGTGAGCAAACGCAGCATGAATAAAAGTGGCAAGCCAGCTGTTATTATTATTGCAGTCCCTATTATAATAGTTTGGATTCTTCCATGGCATAGATAATGTGAAAGCCAACACGAAAACAATATCTCGCTGAAAAGTAACAGATTAATAGACATCAGGTAATAGCCAAAATATGTTGAAACACCTTTTGGCAAGTTACCACTAAATTCGCTTTTTAACACTTCCCAACGAAGGTTACACGCATTAATGAACTATTTGTGTCCATCTGCTGTTTGTCTGTCTGTAACATGGGGAGGTCATGATACATCTCTGCTGTCAACACAACTTTAGTGTAACGTTGGGTTGCCATTTACTGACTTACCCTATAAAAAACGGCCACATTGTTCTAAGAGTTACCCAACACTTGGCCATTACAATCAGTTGCTTAAAGGTCAAACATCGTTAAGCGAGGCGGTGCCGTCACGTCTTATTTGCTGTGTGCCGCAATCTTCTCATGTGGCTCTGAAACAGGCTTCATTGTCGCTGACGAAATACTTCCAAAAACCAAACGCAGGTTGCAAGGGAGTCACGGAATCCGCGAGCGTTCTCGTCTTGTTGCTTTTCAGCTTCCCGGCTATTTGCAAGCGGCATCTTTGCACGTCGGGCACGGTACCGGCTGTGACGGAGAGGTCGGCGAGTTTGAGGGGGAGGTCGGCCGTGGAGAGCGCCGCGGGGGAGCCCAGGATGTTGACAAGTGCGTTCCTCCTGCCCGAGCGTCCTGAAGCCACGAAGTCGGCAAACTCCCCGTCCACATCACTCATGTCTGCCAGCGCACCTCATAGCAGCTCCACCTGCGTGGAGAGCCACGGTCGCGGCATCGCCAGCGTCATTTTGCAAAGCACAGCATTTGAAATACGGTGCAAACTTGATGCGCTGTAACAGCGAAGCACACCAATAGCATGGCCCAATACATCACGAGGTGCCTCCTAAGCCACAACGCGTATCATCGTTTTGACCTTGCTCAACTGGCGTGGCACCGCCTTGGTTCAGCAGAATCTCCCCGGTTTATCCTACTGAAAAGTGTCACGCTAAAGGTAACCCAGCTTCTCAAGGATACGGGTGGCTCAGTGGTTACAGCGCTGAGCCGCCACTGTCAACATGCTCGCTTCGGGTCAGGCAGCTTGTGCCTGCGGTTAAACCGGGTTCTCAAGCGTTGCCAGTTCCTGGTCTCAGCCTGGTTGCCAGTGACTTCACAATAAAAAAAAACAATCATTACATTGAAATGTATTCTTTGCTTAAGTCGCCTACATTCCAGCTTGCAAGTGAAAAATATTGATTTGTCAGGCGATTAATATTATACTGTTTGTGGCAGAGGAGGTGGGATAGTGCTGCCCTCTCCTGTGTAATGCAGAGGCCACGTGATGAGCATCTCAGAGCGAGCTCTGTCACGTTGCTTCTGTGGGCCATCTGTAATATGGGGGTTGGTTGCACGGCTCCAGGAGAGTCCCCAATAAACACTACGTCTCGTGACGCGACGCTCCACAATGAGGATACATTTGGGGAGAAGTGACAACAAATTCAGTCAATCTCCAAAAAACATTGCTACATTTTTGGATTGTAATATTTATTTCCTCAAAACAATTCTGCAACATTTTAATAATATGTTGATATTACAAAAAAGAGGCAACGTGGATAAAACGACCCTACCTAAGATATATAATTGACAAAAACAGAATGGTCTGTGTAGGTTTTTGCAGTTCTGCTGAATAGCTTTCTTGACACATTTCTGGGTTGAATCGCGTGCTGCAGCAATCGGTGAAGGTGAGGTGGAACCGGAAATTTCCTGAAAAAGCTATCAGCATGCAAAGCGAAACGTCGGACAACACGCCGTCCAACACGAACACACTTCGGAGAGCTAAACCCCGGCTGGCGGAAACGTTTCCGCCGCGGTACGTCGGTGCTGGCACGCTTGGGCGCGTGGCTCTCCGCTCCCGAGATCCACGCCCGCTCGGCAACTTCGTCCGACGCAACCCCCCGCTCCGTTCCTGAGCGCGACATGGGCAGACGACCCGGCGCGCAACGATTCCAACGCAGGGTTTGTCACACTGGCGCGGCACAGTCGGCGAGGGGGAGAGTCGTGCAGACGGGCGGCGTGTGCAGCGTTCTCGCCGCCACGATCGTGAGCTCGCGTGGACGGGAACCTCGCGCGTTACCCGCTCGTTGGCACGTGGCAGCGCGTCATGTGGTGTAATGTGTCACATTTACAGCTGATTATAGACGAAGAAACGTTGGTCAATAACACTGCCATAAAATAAATACATATGACAGGCAATGTTTCGGGCAATGACTCTTATTCGTTGCATATCTAGGGCAATTGCCTGAAGTATCCCCTGTGGTATATACAGGGTGCTTCAAGAAAATGTTACCACTTACATGGGACTAGAGTTTTTAATGGAAAAAGAACATACAACGATAACAAATGTATGTTAATAGCTGCAAAAAGTCAGAGTCTCCACTTGTTCGCCATCGTTGTCAACGCATGCCTGGAATATTCTCCAGGTGGTATCCGGAACCCGAAGGCATATTTCTCCTGGTATTGTTGCAAATTCTCCGAAGTGTTAACATCATTTTGAAGCACCATGTATTTTTATTTCTATGCAGTGTTATTGACGATTTTGTTGAATTGTTTTGTGAACTGTGCTGGTGCACCACTGCCAACGCAGCAGCGGCAATAGCATCACCAAATAATTTGGTGACTTGGACGTCGTAATCATCGTGATATTTAATTAGTTTGTACCCCAGCGGTAAAGGAAAATCAAACCTCAACAACGCTTTCCTGCTCATCATGAACAAACCCGGTAACACCGCACTCCCATATTTTTCTCACCACATACACAAAGATGTATTTTTTTACACAACCCATCAGCCCCACGGCATCCTGGGAGTGCAGTTTATCATCAACATCAGATTATTTTAACCGGTTTCAACTCTAATTCTCTCATCTGCAGTCAGGCTTGCTTGAACCAGCGTTGGAGAATTGCCAAATGTTTATAGGCCAAGGGCACTTTCTATCAGACATGGGTCCTAGTTTGACACGAAACTATATGATACATCACAACAATGTCCTGCGCTCATTATGAAGATTATGATCTGCATACACCCCCGTCGCTCCAACTGCCCCCTTCCCACCCCCCAACCCCCTTCCTTCACAGGCGTCCGTGCCCCCCAATATCTTGAGCCACTGCCCACCACTGCCTTGCTCCCTCCCTCGCTGGCACTGCCAGCCTCCTCCACGGCCGTAGACAGCGTGAGCTCCGCTTCTCTGGCCCTGCAGGCATTTTAATCACCTAAGCTACAGAGACGTCATCAATCATGCGTTGCAGTCCTGATGATCATGACAAATTTACTCTGCAGCAGCAGGCGTTATATATGAGCTGTGAATTGCATTTTAAATGGAATGAAACATGCGCCCTTGCCTTCATTAAACTCTAATGTGACCCAAGCACCGGGTAACACAACAAAATACATTGATGTGTTTAGAAATTAAGACAAATGGCACAACCTTTGAATCGTACCTAAATTCAAGATCGAGGTGTCACCATGATCAGAGTTGCGGGTGATACCACGCCTCACCAACGCTCTCGACCCTGTGCCAGACACCGCAGCAGCAGCTGCTGCTGCTGCACCACAACACTTCTCACGGTTATTTTCGTCTTCTTCTTTGATTAAGTATTTTTTCTCACAGTTGCCACCTATGAGGTACAAAAAACACCAGGACATAATGCTAAGAAGAATATCTCACAGCACTGTGGAGGGGAAAACTACATTATGCAGATAACAAAAATAGACTCTTAATATCCCTGGAAGACTTACACATTCCCGTGCTTGGTCACCGGAAAAAAAAAACAGGACGATCTTGAGAAAACTAGGACAGGTGGCAACCCGAAACATTTGGCATGCTCGTGGGGAGGTAGCGAGGACAACAATCAATGCCGGAGGGCTTAACGTGGGAGGCAGGAGCCCTGTGCCTGCCGAGTGATGACCCCCTGCAGGTGCACCATGTGCTCAGCAGCACGGATGTCCGCAGCAAGGGAGACGCAAACAAAAAAAACTGAAAAGTCGACTTTTTTTGTGGCCTTGGTGGAGAGAACAGTGGTAGGCTTAGGGAGAGGCTAGTGTGAGATAGAGGGCACGTACTTCGGCGAGTACGTTAGGGTGAGTGTCAAGAGGAAGGCTAGTTCTAGTGGCTGGTTGGTTAGGGTGTCAGTAGCAGGGCTAGTTCTAGTGGCTGGTTGGTTAGGGTGTCAGTAGCAGGGCTAGTTCTAGTGACTGATTGGTTAGGGTGTCAGTAGCAGGGCTAGTTCTAGTGACTGATTGGGTTAGGGTGTCAGTAGCAGGGCTAGTTCTAGTGGCTGGTTGGTTAGGGTGTCAGTAGCAGGGCTAGTTCTAGTGACAGATTGGTTAGGGTGTCAGTAGCAGGGCTAGTTCTAGTGACTGATTGGTTAGGGTGTCAGTAGCAGGGCTAGTTCTAGTGACTGATTGGTTAGGGTGTCAGTAGCAGGGCTTGTTCTAGTGACTGATTGGTTAGGGTCTTAGTAGCAGGGCTAGTTCTAGTGACTGATTGGTTAGGGTGTTAGTAGCAGGGCTAGTTCTAGTGACTGATTGGTTAGATAGCAGGGCTAGTTCAGAAAGAAAAGGTTTTATTCGCCATGTAAGTTCACACCGACACGGAATTTACTTTGGCAGGATGGTGCATACATTCAACATATAGGAATCTAAAATCTTAAATAAGTTTTAAACAAGTCTTACTATAATAAGGGTTAAAAGTCTAACACCAAGGGGCTGAAGTATATAAAATTAAATAAATATCGAATATAAAATAGCTTTAAGATATAATTTAAAAATAAAAAAAATACACATAGGGTAACATAGTTAATATCAGCAAGGTGTCGTTATGTAGATCAAATGTTAAAAACAGTGTTAGCCCTTGGCCTTGTTTAACAGGCCAGCAGCAGATGGGAAGAAACTGTTTTTATGGCGTGAGGTTTTGGTCCTGATGGACCGAAGCCTTCTGCCGGAGGGGAGTAGCTGAAACAGAGAGTGTCCAGGGTGGGAGAAATCGGCCATAATCTTCCTCGCTCGCCTCATGGACCTTGTCGTGTGCAGGTCCTCGAGGGTTGGTAGATTGCAGGCAATTACCTTCTCAGCAGTGTGGATGATACGCTGCAGTCTGCTCTTGTCCTTGGCAGTGGCAGCAGCGTACCAGACGGTTATGGAGGAGGTGAGGATGGATTCAATGATCGCTGTATAGAATTGCACCATCATTGTCTTTGGCAGGTTGAATTTATTCAGCTGCCGTAGAAAGTACATCCTCTGTTGAGCTTTCTTGGTGAGGGAGCTGATGTTCAATTCTCACTTGAGGTCCCGGGAGAGAATAGTGCCCAGGAAGCGGAAGGACTCTACAATTTTGACTGGGGAGTCCAACAGGGTGATGGGGGTGAGTGGTGCTGTATTCTTCCTGAAGTCCACAACCATCTCAACTGTCTTTAGAGCATTTAGCTCTAAGTTGTTCTGGCTACACCAGGTCACCAGATTGTCAGCTTCCCACCTATAGTCAGACTCATCCCCACCAGAGATCAGCCCAATGAGGGTGGTGTCATCCGCAAACTTCAATAGTTTGACGGACAGATGATTGGAGGTGTAGCTGTTGGTATACAGGGAGAAGAGCAGAGGGGAAAGGACGCAGCCCTGAGGAGTTCGATAGGCAAGTTTGCTCCACCCACAAACTTCCCCTTCCCCTTGGTTGGCTTTTCTGTAGTTTGTTTCTATAACGTCTGCAGATTATTTGACCGTGGTATCTATAAATGGTTCACCCCTGTATCGTCGAATTAACGCATAGACAGCAGACAGCTTCATTAGACCTCCTTTGCCAGTACCAAAATGTAATAATAGGGTTTTTCCCCTTTTTTCTGGCAACAAAACTGAAACCTTTTTACGAGGATTTATGTCTGCATTAACCACAATACCTGCAGTCAAAATGCAAACAAAAACATACTATGATAATATATGCATTGTCCTTGAAACTGATTGGTCCACACCAAGGGACGCCTTCTGGCGTCATCTGGTCGAGCACCAATTGGGTCGAGGCTCAAAAGAAAGCCGTTCCTTGGTGTGGACCAATCAGTTTCATAGTATGTGGAAGAAATATGTGGATGACACTTTCATCATTTGGCCACATGGCCTCCCAGCTCTGAACCTTTTCCTACACCACATCAATTCCAGACATGCCGCCATCAAATTCACCATGGAGGTGGAGAAAGATGGCAAGCTACCATTCTTGGATGTTCTGTTTGAGAGGAGGCCTGATGGCTCATTGGGGAATTCTGTCTACAGGAAACCCACCCACACGGATTCCTACTTGAAGCCTGATTCCCACCACCACCCAGCCCAGAAGAATTCTCTCATCAAAACTTTATACCATCGGGCTCATTGCATTTCGGACCAACACCATCTGACCAGTGAATTAAAACATGTACACCTGGCCTTTAAAAGGAATGGATACTCTGACCGTACCATCCGCCAAGCTGTTTCTCCCTCCATACAGAAACAACCACTTCATACTCCGGTCAAAACCATCACACTACCATATATAGCAGGCGTTACTAAAAGGATTTCCAAAATTCTAAACAAACACAAGATCCAGGTCCGGTTCAATACAGTACACAAAATTCGTGATCTGATCCCATCCGTGAAGGATGTCATTCCTGACTTACAGTACCCCGGGGTTTACAAATTAAGTTGTACCTGCGGTGATTGCTATATCGGGGAGACAAAGCGACATGTCTCTGACCGAATTCGCGAGCACAAATCAGATTTGAAACTCGGTAAAACGAATTCTTCTGCCGTAGCTGATCATTGTTACAACGCTGTGGGTGATCACGATATAATTTTCTCCGATACCAAGGTTCTTTGCAAACCCACGGGTTTTTATCAGAGATTTGTTCACGAGGCAATTCAGATCTACAAGCACAGACACAATTTCAACCGAGAAGATGGTTTCAAATTAAGCAACCATTGGAAAGATGTTCTAAATCGAACCAAACATTAAACTAATTTTCAATGGTACAGTATATTTTTCAAGTAGTGGTACCCCAAACTTTCGCAGCTCTTAAATTCCCTTTTCACACCATCAATAGGGAAACTCCCCCCCCCCCCCCCCCCGCGCCAACCGGCATGTGCACTTGCATGTACACCACTTCTATGCTAAGTCGGGCAATCAAATGCTAATTTTTATGCTAATTCCTTTGTCAAGGCACCTTAATTTCTCTCACAGCTTAAAGGTCGCGGTCTGAGCGTGGCTGTGTTTCACTCCAGCGCTGTCCTGGAGACAGCCTGATCCCTTCACCTGATGAAGGCCGCTTGTGTTGTGGCCCGAAAAGTCGTGATTTTGTGTTGTTTCAGTTTTTTACCTACGTGACTTTATCGAATAGAACCAAAGAGTATAGTATGTTTTTTGTTTGCATTTTGACTGCATGTATTGTGGTTAATGCAGACATGAATCCTCGTAAAAAGGTTTCAGTTTTGTTGGCAGAAAAAAGGAGAAAACACCTATTATTATTATAGCAGACAGCTTCTTCAAAGCAAGTGTGTGCATGTGTCGCTATACGTTCACTTTGCATTCCCTTAATGCATTGCGCTATGCGTGGTATTAATAGATCACGCTCCTTTCTGGAGCGATTCCAGAGGCCTGCGACTCCATCTTCTAAGAGCTGGTAGGAGGTGGCAAATTGAAGTGGCTTCTCACGCGTAAAATACTCAAACATATTGACGAGGGAGATAACCATTCCACGTGGCCACACGCACGCCGCTATGCACGAGTGCCCTTCTCTTTATTTACGGCAGCGAGACGACGGTGTCCGCTTAGCTCGTAGCGCGCGTCACAACGACATTCAGCACGTGTCAAAATGACAGTCAGCACGCGTCACAATGACAGTCAGCACGTGTCACAATGACAATCAGCACGCGTCAGAACGACAGTCAGCACGTGTCACAATGACAGTCAGCACGTGTCACAATGACATTCAGCACGTGTCACAATGACAGTCAGCTCGCGTCACAACGACAGTCAGCACGTGTCACAATGACTGTCAGCAGGTGTCACAATAACAGTCAGCACGCGTCACAATGACAGTCACCACGTGTCACAATGACAGTCAGCACGTGTCAGTATGACAGTCAGCACGTGTCACAATGACAGTCAGCACGTGTCACAATGACAGTCAGCTCGCGTCACAACGACAGTCAGCACGTGTCACAATGACAGTCAGCACGTGTCACAATGACTGTCAGCACGCGTCACAATGACAGTCAGCACGTGTCACAATGACAGTCAGCACGTGTCACAATGACAGTCAGCTCGCGTCACAACGACAGTCAGCACGCGTCACAATGACAGTCAGCACGCGTCACAATGACAGTCAGCACGTGTCACAATGACAGCACGCGTCACAATGACAATCAGCACGCGTCACAATGACAGTCAGCTCGCGTCACAACGACAGTCAGCACGTGTCACAATGACAGTCAGCACGTGTCACAATGACAGTCAGCACGTGTCACAATAACAGTCAGCACGCATCACAATGACAGTCAGCACGTGTCACAATGACAGCACGCGTCACAATGACAATCAGCACGCGTCACAATGACAGTCAGCTCGTGTCACAACGACAGTCAGCACGTGTCACAATGACAGTCAGCACGTGTCACAATGACTGTCAGCACGCGTCACAATGACAGTCAGCACGTGTCACAATGACAGTCAGCACGTGTCACAATGACAGTCAGCTCTCGTCACAATGACAGTCAGCACGCGTCACAATGACAGTCAGCACGTGTCACAATGACAGCACGCGTCACAATGAAAATCAGCACGCGTCATAACGACAGTCAGCACGCATCACAATGACAGTCAGCACGCGTCACAATGACAGACAGCACGCGTCACAATGACAGTCAGCACGTGTCACAATGACAGACAGCACGCATCACAATGACAGTCAGCACGTGTCACAATGACAGTCAGCACGCGTCACAATGACAGTCAGCACGTGTCACAATGACAGTCAGCACGTGTCACAACGACAGTCCGCACGCGTAACAATGACAGTCAGCACGTGTCACAATGACAGTCAGCACGTGTCACAATGACAGTCAACACGTGTCACAACGACAGTCAGCACGTGTCACAATGACAGTCAGCACGTGTCACAATGACAGTCAGTATGCGTCACAATGACAGTCAGCAAGTGTCACAATGACAGTCAGCACGTGTCACAACGACAGTCAGCACGTGTCACAATGACAGTCAGCAAGTGTCACAATGACAGTCAGCACGTGTCACAACGACAGTCAGCACGTGTCACAATGACAGTCAGCACGTGTCACAATGACAGTCAGTACGCGTCACAATGACAGTCAGCAAGTGTCACAATGACAGTCAGCACGTGTCACAACGACAGTCAGCACGTGTCACAATGACAGTCAGCACGTGTCACAATGACAGTCAGCACGTGTCACAATGACAGTCAGCACGCGTCACAATGACAGTCAGTACGTGTCACAATGACAGTCAGCACGTGTCACAACGACAGTCAGCACGCGTCACAATGACAGTCAGCACGCGTCACAATGACAGTCAGCACGCGTCACAATGACAGTCAGCACGTGTCACAATGACAGACAGCACGCGTCACAAAGACAGTCAGCACGTGTCACAATGACAGTCAGCATGCGTCACAAGGACAGTCAGCACGTGTCACAATGACAGTCAGCACACGTCACAATGACAGTCAGCACGCATCACAATGACAGTCAGCACGTGTCACAACGACAGTCAGCACGTGTCACAACGACAGTCAGCACGTGTCACAATGACAGCTCGCGTCACAATGACAGTCAGCACGTGTCACAATGACAGTCAGCACGCGTCACTATGACAGTCAGCACGCGTCACAATGACAGTCAGCACGCGTCACAATGACAGTCAGCACGTGTCACAATGACAGTCAGCACGTGTTACAATGATAGTCAGCTCGTGTCACAATGACAGTCAGCACGTGTCACAATGACAGCTCGCGTTACAATGACAGTCAGCACGTGTCACAATGACAGTCAGCACGCGTCACAATGACAGTCAGCACGTGTCACAACGACAGTCAGCACGTGTCACAAGGACAGTCAGCACGTGTCACAATGACAGCTCGCGTCACAATGACAGTCAGCACTTGTCACAACGACAGTCAGCACGTGTCACAATGACAGTCAGCACGCGTCACAATGACAGTCAGTACGTGTCACAATGACAGTCAGCACGTGTCACAACGACAGTCAGCACGCGTCACAATGACAGTCAGCACGCGTCACAATGACAGTCAGCACGTGTCACAATGACAGACAGCACACGTCACAAAGACAGTCAGCACGTGTCACGATGACAGTCAGCATGCGTCACAAGGACAGTCAGCACGTGTCACAATGACAGTCAGCACGTGTCACAACGACAGTCAGCACGCGTCACAATGACAGTCAGCATGCGTCACAATGACAGTCAGCACGTGTCACAATGACAGTCAGCACGTGTCACAATGACAGACAGCACGCGTCACAAAGACAGTCAGCACGTGTCACAATGACAGTCAGCTCGCGTGACAACGACAGTCAGCACGTGTCACAATGACAGCACGCGTCACAATGACAGTCAGCACGTGTCACAATGACAGTCAGCACGCGTCACAATGACAGTCAGCACGTGTCACAATGACAGTCAGCACGCGTCACAATGACAGTCAGCACGTGTCACAATGACAGACAGCACGCGTCACAAAGACAGTCAGCACTTGTCACAATTACAGTCAGCACGTGTCACAATGACAGTCAGCACGCGTGACAACGACAGTCAGCACGTGTCACAATGACAGCACGCGTGACAACGACAGTCAGCACGTGTCACAATGACAGCACGCGTCACGATGACAGTCAGCACGTGTAACAATGACAGTCAGCACGTGTCACAATGACAGTCAGCTCGTGTCACAATGACAGTCAGCACGCGTTACAATGACAGTTAGCACGTGTCACAATGACAGTCAGCACGTGTCACAATGACAGTCAGCACGCGTCACAATGACAGTCAGCACGTGTCACAACGACAGTCAGCACGTGTCACAAGGACAGTCAGCACGTGTCACAATGACAGCTCGCGTCACAATGACAGTCAGCACTTGTCACAACGACAGTCAGCACGTGTCACAATGACAGTCAGCACGCGTCACAATGACAGTCAGTACGTGTCGCAATGACAGTCAGCACGTGTCACAACGACAGTCAGCACGCGTCACAATGACAGTCAGCACGCGTCACAATGACAGTCAGCACGTGTCACAATGACAGACAGCACACGTCACAAAGACAGTCAGCACGTGTCACGATGACAGTCAGCATGCGTCACAAGGACAGTCAGCACGTGTCACAATGACAGTCAGCACGTGTCACAACGACAGTCAGCACGCGTCACAATGACAGTCAGCATGCGTCACAATGACAGTCAGCACGTGTCACAATGACAGTCAGCACGTGTCACAATGACAGACAGCACGCGTCACAAAGACAGTCAGCACGTGTCACAATGACAGTCAGCTCGCGTGACAACGACAGTCAGCACGTGTCACAATGACAGCACGCGTCACAATGACAGTCAGCACGTGTCACAATGACAGTCAGCACGCGTCACAATGACAGTCAGCACGTGTCACAATGACAGTCAGCACGCGTCACAATGACAGTCAGCACGTGTCACAATGACAGACAGCACGCGTCACAAAGACAGTCAGCACTTGTCACAATTACAGTCAGCACGTGTCACAATGACAGTCAGCACGCGTGACAACGACAGTCAGCACGTGTCACAATGACAGCACGCGTGACAACGACAGTCAGCACGTGTCACAATGACAGCACGCGTCACGATGACAGTCAGCACGTGTAACAATGACAGTCAGCACGTGTCACAATGACAGTCAGCTCGTGTCACAATGACAGTCAGCACGCGTTACAATGACAGTTAGCACGTGTCACAATGACAGTCAGCACGCGTCACAATGACAGTCAGCACGCGTCACAATGACAGTCAGCACGTGTCACAATGACAGTCAGCACGTGTCACAATGACAGTCAGCTCGTGTCACAATGACAGTCAGCACGCGTTACAATGACAGTCAGCACGTGTCACAATGACAGTCAGCACGCGTCACAATGACAGTCAGCACGTGTCACAATGACAGTCAGCACGTCTCACAATGACAGTCGGCACGTGTCACAATGACAGTCAGCACGTGTCACAATGACAGTCAGCTCGTGTCAGAATGACAGTCAGCACGCGTTACAAAGACAGTCAGCACGTGTCACAATGACAGCACGTGTCACAATGACAGTCAGCACGCGTCACAATGACAGCACGTGTCACAATGACAGTCAGCACGCATCACAATGACAGTCAACTCGCGTCACAATGACAGTCAGCACGCGTCACAATGACAGTCAGCACGTCTCACAATCACAGTCAGCACGTGTAACAATGACAGTCAGCACGCGTCACAATGACAGTCAGCTCGCGTCACAACGACAGTCAGCACGTGTCACAATGACAGTCAGCTCGTGTCACAATGACAGTCAGCACGTGTCACAATGACAGTCAGCACGCGTTACAAAGACAGTCAGCACGTGTCACAATGATAGTCAGCTCGTGTCACAATGACAGTCAGCTCGTGTCACAATGACAGTCAGCACGTGTCACAATGACAGTCAGCACCCATTACAATGACAGTCAGCACGTGTCACAATGACAGTCAGCACGTGTCACAATGACAGTCAGCTCGTGTCACAATGACAGTCAGCACGTGTCACAATGACAGTCAGCACGTCTCACAATGACAGTCAGCACGCGTCACAATGACAGTCAGCTCGCGTCACAACGACAGTCAGCACGTGTCACAATGACAGTCAGCTCGTGTCACAATGACAGTCAGCACGTGTCACAATGACAGTCAGCACGCGTTACAAAGACAGTCAGCACGTGTCACAATGACAGTCAGCTCGTGTCACAATGACAGTCAGCTCGTGTCACAATGACAGTCAGCACGTGTCACAATGACAGTCAGCACCCATTACAATGACAGTCAGCACGTGTCACAATGACAGTCAGCACGTGTCACAATGACAGTCAGCTCGTGTCACAATGACAGTCAGCACGTGTCACAATGACAGTCAGCACGTGTCACAATGACGGTCAGCACGCGTCACAATGACAGTCAGCACGCGTTACAATGACAGTCAGCACGCATCACAATGACAGTCAGCACGTGTCACAACGACAGTCAGCACGTGTCACAATGACAGCTCGCGTCACAATGACAGTCAGCACGTGTCACAATGACAGTCAGCACCCGTCACTATGACAGTCAGCACGCGTCACAATGACAGTCAGCACGTGTCACAATAACAGTCAGCACGTGTCACAATGACAGTCAGCACGCGTCACAATGACAGTCAGCACGTGTCACAATGACAGTCAGCACGTGTCACAACGACAGTCAGCACGTGTCACAATGACAGCTCGCGTCACAATGACAGTCAGCACGTGTCACAATGACAGTCAGCACGCGTCACAATGACAGTCAGCACGTGTCACAATGACAGTCAGCACGTGTTACAATGATAGTCAGCTCGTGTCACAATGACAGTCAGCACGTGTCACAATGACAGCTCGCGTCACAATGACAGTCAGCACGTGTCACAATGACAGTCAGCACGTGTCACAATGACAGCACGCGTGACAACGACAGTCAGCACGTGTCACAATGACAGCACGCGTCACGATGACAGTCAGCACGTGTAACAATGACAGTCAGCACGTGTCACAATGACAGTCAGCTCGTGTCACAATGACAGTCAGCACGCGTTACAATGACAGTTAGCACGTGTCACAATGACAGTCAGCACGCGTCACAATGACAGTCAGCACGCGTCACAATGACAGTCAGCACGTGTCACAATGACAGTCAGCACGTGTCACAATGACAGTCAGCTCGTGTCACAATGACAGTCAGCACGCGTTACAATGACAGTCAGCACGTGTCACAATGACAGTCAGCACGCGTCACAATGACAGTCAGCACGTGTCACAATGACAGTCAGCACGTCTCACAATGACAGTCGGCACGTGTCACAATGACAGTCAGCACGTGTCACAATGACAGTCAGCTCGTGTCAGAATGACAGTCAGCACGCGTTACAAAGACAGTCAGCACGTGTCACAATGACAGCACGTGTCACAATGACAGTCAGCACGCGTCACAATGACAGCACGTGTCACAATGACAGTCAGCACGCATCACAATGACAGTCAACTCGCGTCACAATGACAGTCAGCACGCGTCACAATGACAGTCAGCACGTCTCACAATCACAGTCAGCACGTGTAACAATGACAGTCAGCACGCGTCACAATGACAGTCAGCTCGCGTCACAACGACAGTCAGCACGTGTCACAATGACAGTCAGCTCGTGTCACAATGACAGTCAGCACGTGTCACAATGACAGTCAGCACGCGTTACAAAGACAGTCAGCACGTGTCACAATGATAGTCAGCTCGTGTCACAATGACAGTCAGCTCGTGTCACAATGACAGTCAGCACGTGTCACAATGACAGTCAGCACCCATTACAATGACAGTCAGCACGTGTCACAATGACAGTCAGCACGTGTCACAATGACAGTCAGCTCGTGTCACAATGACAGTCAGCACGTGTCACAATGACAGTCAGCACGTCTCACAATGACAGTCAGCACGCGTCACAATGACAGTCAGCTCGCGTCACAACGACAGTCAGCACGTGTCACAATGACAGTCAGCTCGTGTCACAATGACAGTCAGCACGTGTCACAATGACAGTCAGCACGCGTTACAAAGACAGTCAGCACGTGTCACAATGACAGTCAGCTCGTGTCACAATGACAGTCAGCTCGTGTCACAATGACAGTCAGCACGTGTCACAATGACAGTCAGCACCCATTACAATGACAGTCAGCACGTGTCACAATGACAGTCAGCACGTGTCACAATGACAGTCAGCTCGTGTCACAATGACAGTCAGCACGTGTCACAATGACAGTCAGCACGTGTCACAATGACGGTCAGCACGCGTCACAATGACAGTCAGCACGCGTTACAATGACAGTCAGCACGCATCACAATGACAGTCAGCACGTGTCACAACGACAGTCAGCACGTGTCACAATGACAGCTCGCGTCACAATGACAGTCAGCACGTGTCACAATGACAGTCAGCACCCGTCACTATGACAGTCAGCACGCGTCACAATGACAGTCAGCACGTGTCACAATAACAGTCAGCACGTGTCACAATGACAGTCAGCACGCGTCACAATGACAGTCAGCACGTGTCACAATGACAGTCAGCACGTGTCACAACGACAGTCAGCACGTGTCACAATGACAGCTCGCGTCACAATGACAGTCAGCACGTGTCACAATGACAGTCAGCACGCGTCACAATGACAGTCAGCACGTGTCACAATGACAGTCAGCACGTGTTACAATGATAGTCAGCTCGTGTCACAATGACAGTCAGCACGTGTCACAATGACAGCTCGCGTCACAATGACAGTCAGCACGTGTCACAATGACAGTCAGCACGTGTCACAATGACAGTCAGCACACGTCACAATGACAGTCAGCACGCATCACAATGACAGTCAGCACGTGTCACAACGACAGTCAGCACGTGTCACAACGACAGTCAGCACGTGTCACAATGACAGCTCGCGTCACAATGACAGTCAGCACGTGTCACAATGACAGTCAGCACGCGTCACAATGACAGTCAGCACGTGTCACAACGACAGTCAGCACGTGTCACAATGACAGTCAGCACGCGTCACAATGACAGTCAGCACGTGTCACAATGACAGTCAGCACGTGTCACAATGACAGCTCGCGTCACAATGACAGTCAGCACGTGTCACAATGACAGTCAGCACGCGTCACAATGACAGTCAGCACGTGTCACAACGACAGTCAGCACGTGTCACAAGGACAGTCAGCACGTGTCACAATGACAGCTCGCGTCACAATGACAGTCAGCACTTGTCACAACGACAGTCAGCACGTGTCACAATGACAGTCAGCACGTGTCACAATGACAGTCAGCACGCTTCACAACGACAGTCAGCACGCGTCACAATGACAGTCAGCACGCGTCACAATGACAGACAGCACGCGTCACAACGACAGTCAGCACGCGTCACAATGACAGTCAGCACGTGTCACAACGACAGTCAGCACGCGTCACAATGACAGTCAGCACCTGTCACAATGACAGTCAGCACGTGTCACAATGACAGTCAGCACGTGTCACAATGACAGTCAGCACGCGTCACAACGACAGTCAGCACGTGTCACAATGACAGTCAGCATGTGTCACAATGACAGTCAGCACGCGTCACAACGACAGTCAGTACGTGTCACAATGACAGTCAGCACGTGTCACAATGACAGTCAGCACGTGTCACAATGACAGTCAACACGTGTCACAATGACAGTTTCGCAGGACGTCCCCAGGGCTGCCGAACGGATGTCTTCCGTGTTGAATTCGCGAGGTTCACGATGGCTCACAACGTGCCCCCCCCCCAGGGTTTCCACAGCGGCACGCCGCCGGGCTCTCTCCGACCGTCCCCTTGCATGGACCGTGGCGGGAATCTGCCGTGGGTGCTCGCGGCTAATTCGGTGCCGGCGTGCGCCGCTGGCTTCCCGCGGTCGCTCTATTCCAGGAGGGGGAGGGGGGCGATGAGACGTTCATTATCGGGCGACTTCGCTGTGCCTCTAAAGGGCTGTCGCCGGCGGTCTCGAACCTCGTGACTCGGACCGCTCTCGGGGTCACGAGCCTCGAGTCTCGGACCGCTGTGGGGGTCACGAGCCTCGAGTCTCGGACCGCTGTGGGGGTCACGAGCCTCGAGTCTCGGACCGCTCTGGGGGTCACGAGCCTCGAGACTCGGACCGCTCTGGGGGTCACGAGCCTCGAGTCTCGGACCGCTGTGGGGGTCACGAGCCTCGAGTCTCGGACCGCTCTGGGGGTCACGAGCCTCGAGACTCGGACCGCTCTGGGGGTCACGAGCCTCGAGTCTCGGACCGCTGTGGGGGTCACGAGTGTCGAGACCCGGACCGCTCTGGGGGTCACGAGCCTCGAGTCTTGGACCGCTCTGGGGGTCACGAGTGTCGAGACCCGGACCGCTGTGGGGTCACGAGCGTCGAGACTCGGACCGCTGTGGGGGTCACGAGCGTCGAGACTCGGACCGCCGTGCCTCAACAGAATCGCTGCGTCACTATTTCACCCAAAAAGGCATGGCGAGGATGAATCATCTCGCGCACTCACGCGCGTGATTTCCTCCCAGCTGGTGTGGCTGCCCAGGCATGAGACACCACGCTGACGATGATGACGGTGATGAGCTTGCACCTGACGGAGCCCGCAGGACGCCTTGCTTCAATCGCGCACAAGCAGCACGTTGACATTAAAGCAGACCGCGGCAAGTTGCTTCACGCGCAGCCCTCTTTGTCAGTCCACTGCTGGATGAGGGCCTCCTCAAGCCGTGTGGAAGCGTGGGGATTGTATTTGACCACAGTTCAGCGTGCTGGTAAACTTGCTGCTCATTGCCGTTTGGTGAAGATAGGGAGCGTAAATGTGGCAGACATGCAAGTAACAGTACAGTGATTTTTCTGCACTACCCTCTCCCGCCCACCGTCGTCACCCACTACCTAGGTTCAACCCTACATAGCGACTGAGATGTTGTGCGTTCATGGCGCTATGGCCATATTGTCAAAGGGTGATGGAAAACAGCAATTTCTGAAGAGGGGGACGATGCCGCTTCAGTCTCCTGCCTTAAAATGTCCCGCGATAAACAACTCCGGTCCCTGGGGGAAGCAAAATTACAATCAGCCAGATGCCCTGCACGCTGTCAGCCGGCGCGATTATAAACGACAGCACCCCCCCACCCAACCTTCCACTCCGCAGTCACCTCGTAGGGTAACTAACCCCCCCCACCCAGCTTATCCCTGGTCGAGTGCTCTCGGGAGCACAATGGGTGGGGGGCGAAGATTACAGAGGCGGTTTAGGGAGACGGTGCTGTCCGCTGTGTCGAGTGTGGCGCTTGCAGGCGGCTGCGCACACCTGCGCACAGCTGTGTTCGTGCAGGTAACAGCGGCAAACACCGTCAAAGCACATCACACCTCCATCACTTGTTCATCAATGCGATTGCACATTCGCACGGCAGGGACCGGTCTCTCTTCAGGGCACAACGACGGTTCATTTCTCACCGGGACGTACCGGCGAGCTGCTGCGGTGTAACGGCGAGCAAACTGCACAATGCAGAGGTCATGACCTAGCATGGAAAGAGTAGGCCAAACACCCTCTGGTAGGCGTTCCCTTAGGGCTCGTTCTAATGGAGTCCCTTGCGCCAGCAGTGACTCGAGCGTGACATTGCGGGGCTGCCCATTTACCTTCACCAAAGCCTTCATACTGCAAGAGAGCATCGGTGCACGTGTGGTGTTCTTCACGGAGGCACACACTTGACTTGGAGGCAACACGTTTATTACAACACCCCAACCGGGTAACGACATAAACGTACTGAATAACAACAGAGGTGATCGCCACTTGAGTATTAACTAAGCCACCACGGGGCAACTACACAACCTGGTCAGTCAGAAACATTCTGAATGACCCACGATGCCGAGCTAAGAACAGCCCCGTGGCGTGGCCGGGCTCCGCCCTTGGCCACGCCCCCTTACAGAACCTTCCCGAAGACTCTGGCCCCTAGATCACGTGCCCCTCTATCCCCCTTTTGGGCCCCCCTTGCCACCTCGTCCGGTCACGTTCCCTCTCGGGGTCACCCAGATTGTCATGTGCTCACTCGACCTCTCTCTCACTGTCACCAGGACTATGCCCCCTAGGGCTCGCTTTCATGGCATACCCAATCTGGTACCCGAGAGAGTCCCAAGACCCATAGTTCCACTCTCGTGACAGTAGCTGGTGCTAACCGCCATAGTGACCCCATTTATGTCACTACACATGCATACATAATACATTCATATAATGGGCTTAATCGATAGCTAAAAGTAATTTCCGAACGTTCACAGCCGTACGGTAATTTCTTACGAGAAGTGTGGCTCTTTAATTCGGGAGTGGGATTTACGAAGGGCGGCTCTCGGACGCGCCCTGTGCAAAGCGATGCCTGGCTGGCAATGGTCTAGCCCAGTGGCCTTCACTCATTTTCAGAGGAGGGTGGTGGGGGGGGCACTTTCGCCGATAAGACATCACCAGTGTGAGTGGGGCCGCCACACATTTGAAACCATTGGGGGTTTGACAGCAGCAGCGCGATGATGATGATGGGGCGGTGTTGTCACGTGTTGTGTACCGTCAGGGGCTGCGCCACAGGCCACCAGGGGCGCCAGTGGTCCGCGGGCCTTGCAATGAAGCACGCGGTTCAATCTCGTTACAAATTACCTTCAACAAACCGGTATCCATTGCCCTTGGTTATACCGGATCGTACGGTAATTATGGTACGTAATGTTAAATTTGCATCTCCAGATTGGAGCTACACATCAACGGGATTATTGTGCGATGTATTGAACAATCCCTTCATAATTCTTTTTCGATGTAGCTCCTTTCACACTGTGGCATTCGCAGGTTGCTTTATACACCATAAGCGATTCACGTTTAATCTCAAACAATTGAAAGGGCATCCCCAGAAGGGACATCAGCTAGCACAGTCGGAACTCTGCTCCAGGAATAACTTTGGCACGCCAGATCCATGCCACCTAATTTTTTTTGCGGTCATACGATGATATCACTGTCATACAGATTATTGATAGGTGGTAACCTGCACCCGAGTGCCTTACACCGATAATCCCTATTCCAAGGCAGCCTAGCAGCGCTGAAACATCGAGTGAGAAATGGATCTCTGTGTGTGTAATACTTCACACTCGTCGTAAAGACGTCTTGTAAACAAGAGGAGTTCCCAGAGATAAGCGCATTTAACGAGTAACGGACTCGACGCGTTTCGTGCATTTGCGCCGCGTCATGCGTATTCATCGCTCGACCGAAAGGGAGCAGCTTCATCAATTTCAGACGCACCTCGTTTCTAACGCGATTAGTCATCATCTGCCTGCTCACCTCCTCGACGTCATTGCCCTGTCGTTTCGGATTTTTGTTTCTATTACCGTGTCAGTATTTCATTATTGCGTGTCGATGTCATACGCGCGTGCTTCACGTGGGCTTGCCCCTTGTGCCTCGCTGGACATTAATGAGGTTCTGGAATATTTAATCCGCGAAATTAATGAAATCCATTTGGTGATTCGGGCAGCGAGCTGCTGCTGCTGCTGCTGGGGAGATGAACCCGATGCGGTTACGGGGAAGCAAATGTGACGCGGCTCGCACACAGCACGAGAATACATCCACAATAACAAAATAACAACAATAACAACAACCTACGTTCATAATGAACCCATAAAGTAACAGACGTCTCAGACCGTGTCCCAAGAGTCAATTGGCATTATTTAAACAAAGATAATCTAATTGCAAAATGCCTTAACTCGTTATGATGTTATTGTAGAAAAAACAATATAGTTTATTGGGTACAGTGCACCCTTAAGTGCGCCACAACCAAGCAGGCTATAAAGTATAAAGTATATGAAGTAATAGAAGTATAAAGTAGTATAAGTATAAAGTAGTAGAAGTATAAAGTAGATAAAGCTTCGCTTGACAGCTCCAGACAAAATGAACAACGGTTCTCTTTGAAGTCTCAATAAATTTGACAGACTCTTTCATAGAGCACAGGTGAATGGAGGTGGGTTTATGCGGCACTCAGCATCCATTAGCAACTGACAATTTACAGCAAAGCGTCGATACCAACCGTGATGATAGCTTCTTTTTGAGATTGTAGTTTTAAGACAAACTCCGGTCAGGTATCTTAAAGAGGCTTCATAGAGTGTAAGGCAACACACACTGGCACGTGTCCCTGTGTGCGCGCTGACGCAAGCTCAGCGGATCAAACTGCGCCATGAAAGCTGCCGAATTGTGTCTCGGTCGTCGCCGTGATTGAGAGGAATTGGCTCAGTTTAAAGTCCCCAACAGAATTACAACGTCCCTATGCCACGGGTCATTCACCAAACACACAACATACTGGCACGATAAGGAGTGATGTTGTAAAAAAAACGGAAAGAGAAAAGCGATGGCTTGTTTCCTTATCATATCGCATCGCTTGTATGGCTGTAAAGAGAGTCCCAATTCCACGGATTCCCAGCAACTCAGTGTCAACAGCTGAGACAGAAATCATGGCCAGAAGCCATCCAGTCCATGGTACAGAGCCGAGGCGGCCATGGACAGGAGCTCAGTGTCCCCTCCGTGTCCTCCGTCTCCATCGGTGACCAGAGCCACGCTGCCTCGTTGCCTTTTCACCGCCAGACATTGCGATGGCTTAATAATCCCTAACCAGCGCGTCGCGCCGTGTGAATGTTAATCTTCAATTAGG